>NW_021703779.1:105862932-105923194 GCF_005190385.1 Monodon monoceros | reverse complement strand
AAAAAAAAAAAAAAAAAAAAAAAAAAAAAGAATGGAATCAGTTATATCAAGGTAAAAGCTACAAGTGCTGCCCTGTGAGCTATTTAAAGTTAGAGTATTTAACATAAGATTAGTCAAAGCAGGTAAAAACATTTTGCTAGAAAAACACAATATCAAGGTCTCAGTTCTGGTTTCTAACTCTGAGTTGGCACATGACTTATTCTACTGATAAGCATCTAGATTAAAAAGGCAGTAGGAATGCAAAACTGAGAAACTCAGCCTACCAGTGCATTTAGCTCTATGTATTAGGAATGTGCATAATAATGCCAGAAAGAGTACTAATTATAACACTCACAGTTTCAAACTATTGTGATTCCAATAAGTGTTTAATGCTCTATTATCTTAACATTCATACCATCTACACAGATTATTTTAATGTATTGAAATGACCAGTCAGTTCAATTTCTTACATCCCACTCCAAAAGATATTCAATTAAAACATCTGTAAAACCAATTTGAGGAATATCTCCCTCTGCTACATAACTTAATTTTATAATTTAATAAAAAATTATCAGTTTAGTAGCCCAATATAGAGATAGCTTGAAAAGTGATAATTTAATATAATACTGCCTACTTTCCTACAGCATGCATTTCAAGTATATCCAGCTGTTGATACAGTTGTCTCAAATGTTTTTTTCCATCAAAATTCTTCTAAGTAGAAGAGGAGGATTTATATATTCAGTGATCTGGCAGCATAATTAAAACTATCTCTAAGGCAGGGTTCTACGGATGGATTTTTGACAGGATGTCTATTTTCAATCAGTACATACCATATAAATGTGAATATCTCCTTGTATGCGGCTATATTCATAACTATAGTAATAACACATCTTGGGACTGTAAATTTGAGGTTGAGGTATGGCCAGCTAAGTTTTTATGAGTATCCTTTGTGTTTGGCCATCTAACTCTATTGTCTTGTTATAACCAGTTAGCAACAAAATTGATCATGTGCTAATATAAGATGTGATTTGTTACGAGAAATGTGAAAAGTAATTTTTCAAGAGAAACCTGAAATTTGACTTTTCAAGGTAAACTAAAAGAGGAACGGTTAAAAGTATTGTGAAGCTCTACTGGTTATTCTGTATGTTTGAATCACAGTTGAGCTTGATTTTATTCAAATTTCTCGTTTAAGATAAAGCCACTGTTTGTGCCAGTCTAATGAGCAATTATAGAAAATGAAGTGGCAATAGTAGTGCATCCTGTAGGAGACAAGTCAGTCTCACACATGAGAATGTCAGGCAATGAAACCAAGTGCCTCATTATTAGTAAGCCTGAAGTTTAATACCTAGTACTTTTCCTGATGTTCTGTTTGACCTTTGGCAAGTTGTTTTTATCTCTCTGCCTTATATCCAGTGTTGGAAAACAAGGGCAGCAAATAGTCCCTTCTGATGTGAAGGGCTGAAAAAAAGTAAGATGACTTTCAAACTTAGCATTATATGCCAAACTAAGCAGCCTGAAAGCTTTGTCATGTTGTTATTAATTATAATGAGTAATTATTTTTACTAACCACTGTCACTAACCCATGGTCATAGGATATGCTTGTGTAGTCAGCATGCCAAGGATTGCAGTTCAACTAAAATATGAAGGGGTTTCAAATCTGGCAATAGAAAGTGCATGTATCATAGCCCTTCTATGGGAAATGACCTATTTGTTCACAGACTTGCCAATCAGTCTGGTCTAAATGAAGAGAGAGTTTTAGGGTCACACTAAACCATTTATTACTGCTGGCTCTAATATTAAATGAGCAAGGAAAACAAACCCCTATCCAGGTGGAAATTAGTTTCACACTCTTCCTCTGCTTTTCAAATCATCAAAACCAAGTGAGTCCTCAAAGCCTGACTGTTTCACAAGCACTTTCTAATGGATTTCAGTATTTTTTTTGGTTTTGTTTCTTGGAAGTATAGCTTCACATTTGTAAGACAAAATGTGTTGGCAATTCAGGTGGCCTTAAAATGAGTATTTGCCTATGAGGGTGTTTTTTTTTTGTCCCCTATCAACCCATGTCATCCTAAAATGCACAGTAGCTGTCTCAGACACTGACTTTTCCACACTGAGGTTCTTTAAAGATTCCTAGCAAAATGTGTGGTTTTTGCAAATGTATATCATACCAATACATCAAATTTAGCCAGGCTAGAATGCCCTTATGCTTATAATGCTGACTATTTATTCCTACTTTCCCTCCTCTTCTGATCTCACCAACTCTTAGCAATACTCTACATGGAGAGGAAAGAAATTAAAGGACATTTATGTAAATGTGGGGATAGCCATGGAAGATATTTGAAAAATTTGTACCTCTGGAGTGGCTGCAATGGTACTAAAGCCTTCCAAAAATTCCATTATTATTGCAAGCACTTGTGTAATTTTCATTCCTTGGATGTCATAAATGAACCTTTTCCATATCAGTTTTCACCAAAAGTTAAACTAATTATATCCATCATTGGTAGTTTTACTGGTTTAAGGTCGAAAAGATACAAAGGAAAAGGATGGGATAAGGAGAGCCTTGCATATAAGTCTAAACTTCCTCAACCAAGAATTTTCTAACGCACCTATATAATGAGAAATAGGAAATAGAAGTTGAGCATGCTATACAATTGGATCTTAAAATGACTAGTCTTCATGGTAGTTTTTCTGGAGAAGAAATATTTAATGCATGTTCAAAAATCCTAATTAAGTGCTTGGGTTTGGCAAGGACAGATTGACTCTTCGAGCCCTTCCAAATTTGGGGGCTTCTGAGAACATTAATATTGAAGCTGAAGGAGATATGCAAGGCAGTCAATTTGATGGAGAGGACTTTGTCATCATTTAAGAAGGGAGGTAAAAATGATGTCTCATGGCTCGCTCCCCAAATTTAAAATTTCAAGCATTAAATATGACAGCTAATTCTGTAGTTTCCTTCTGTACTGTGGATTACAGGAAAATATGAATATTTTCAACTTGTTATTCTCACATTTCACAATCAATTATTAAACACATTTAAAAAAATTATTTATTTATTATTTTTGGCTGTGTTGGGTCTTCGTTGCTGCACATGGGCCTCCTCTAGTTGCAGGGAGCGGGAGCCACTCTTCATTGCAGTGCACGGACTTCTCATTGTGGTGGCTTCTCTTGTTGTGGAGCATGGGCTCTAGGCACGCAGGCTTCAGTAGTTGCAGCACTTGGGCTCAGTAGTTGTGGCTCACAGGCTCTAGAGTGCAGGCTCAGCAGTTGTGGTGCACCGGCTTAGTTGCTCCGCAGCATGTGGGATCTTCCTGGACCAGGGATTGAACCGGTGTCCCCTGCATTGGCAGGCGGATTCTTAACCACTGTGCCACCAGGGAAGCCCCGTTAAACACATTTTAACTAAAGCTTTTAACTATTCTGTTTTTTAGTTCACACTTACATGGATCCTTAACAAATTGATATTGCTTTTGGCATAGAAAGAAGTTTTATACACAGACTGTGATATTTGACTTCTGAAACCCTTATAGTTTCCATTATCATTTGCCCCGGTATCATCTCATCATCACTATTATAGTTGTTGAGAAGAACACCATGCATTGGTCACCAATGCCAAGGAAAGATTTTGATTACATGAAGGATTAGCAAAGGTCATTACAACGCCAGCCACCAGGTTATAGAAGCCCAAATGTTTCTGCCCACTGCATCTTGGTATCAGAGTTGCCAAGGAAAACACAGCACAGTCAAGCACTGGATGGACTAAGCTTTTATTCACCTAGAGAAGAGACAGAGCAAGCTCAGCTCAACAGTGGACATCGGTCCCAATGTGTAGCACGTGGCCCAGGCAGCCAGTGAAAGGCAATGAATGGATCTACTGGCAACCTCATTCCTCAGCAGAAGGACCTCTCTCCCTCCCAAAGGAGCCTGAAGTCCTGAAAGCTGAGCGTGTGCCTGAAGTCCACTGTACTGTACTGTACTCACCTAAGCAGAACAAGGGAACAATTAGGTGTTCCCACACAAGGAGATGAGCCCAGCAGAGGCTTTGTGGGCTCTTTATCTGTTGGTTAGGCAGTGTTCCAGGCCAAGGGGTCAAAACACTGTGCACATGAGACTGCCTTTTCCAACCATAATCAACCTCTCTTCAACATGTGAGATTCAGTGCTGCATATTTATAGAATCGCACAAGTTCAAACACCTCTATTATAAGTTATTAATAACTCACACATAGGTTAGCTAGATTACCTTTTTAACTACCCATGTAGAAAAAATATTTTCTAAGTAAATTAACTATGTTAATTTCTAAGGTAATTAACTAGATTTACTCGAGTATGTTTAAAATAGTCAAGAAACTTCCCAAAGATTCTTGGGTATGTCAATGCGCTTTTGGATACCTAACATATTAACTACAAACAATTCTTATATATTGACTAAAACCCAGCATCGTATGTAAATACCCTTTTTTTTTTTTACTAGCTTTGAATCCTGAAAATGCAAGTGCTTCTTTATTGATTAACATGACAGCTTAATGCCAACAGTTTATGAGACTATGTTAGATACTCCATAAGAGACTTTAGGGTGACACAAAGATGAGTAACACATAACCTCTAGACTCAAAGAACTTGTGGCCCAAAGTGAGATCGTGACAAAAACAGGCACACCAGGCTTCTTTCAATACAGACTTCATATGTAATCTCCCTCTTGTTGCAGATGCTACATGACTCATTTGTTTTATAGCTTAAGACTAAAATCAATTAATATTTACGATAATGGAAGAACAAAGGACAAGTTCATGCTGTTTTCTAGTTTTCTGTTTTCAAACGCTACTTGATTCAATAAGAGCATCTACCCTAAGACCATTAGTGTATGCAGTTGAATATTTTACAATGTTTGCCTTTAGAAGTCTTCTCTGTTCAGGACCATAGTGCCAGGGTCAGCAAATGCACTATTTCTTCTGTTTAAGTGCATCCTCTTTCTCTGTGTGAATGACATTCTAATCCTCGTCTTGCTTTACTGAATTGCTGAATCTCGTCCTATTAACTGTGATTACCAGTTATCGACTGACCACAATACAACAAACTGTGTCTCTTAGTGCATGGAACAGATTACTAAAAATAGAAATCCCGTATTATTTTTTTCTTCTTCTTCTTTTTTTTCTTTTAACTTCTTTACTGGAGAATAATTGCTTTACAATGTTGTGTTAGTTTCTGCTTTATAACAAAATGAATCAGCTATACGTATACATATATCCCCATATCCCCTCCCTCTTGTGTCTCCATCCCACCCTCCCTATCCCACCCCTCTAGGTGGTCACAAAGCACCGAGCTGATCTCCCTGTGCTATGCGGCTGCTTCCCACCAGCTATTTTACGTTTGGTAGTGTATATATGTCCATGCCACTCTCTCACTTCATCCCAGCTTACCCTCCCCCCTCCCCGTGTCCTCAAGTCCATTCTCTACGTCTGCGTCTTTATTCCTGTCCTGCCCCTAGGTTCATCAGAACCTTTTTTTTTTTAGATTCCATATATATGTGTTAACATACGATATTGTTTTTCTCTTTCTGACTAGCACGAATAGTACAGGATTACTATTCTATTTCTTTTGATGAGCTAATTTTGCCATTAAAAAGTCATTTTATTGTGGTTCCTTACAAACGTACACTTTTTGTTGTTTGTCTTATTTTAATAAGATTTGTTGTTTTTCCTGGCTGTTGATTGAATGATAGCTTGCTCTTCCATTTATTTTTTAACAGGACCATAGGGTTGTAATAGGGGCGGAGCCAGCGCGCAGCACTTAGATTCTGCGTGCGGCCAGTTAGAGGTCCAGCTCTGCCAAAAGTCAGCCTGGCAGTGGTCCTCACAGCAGAGACTGGTGAGAAGAGGCTGGAAGGCCTTGAGGCCTGAGGGGCTGAAGCAGGAGCTTGAGGGAGTTGAGCTTCTCCCTGGCATGATGCTCGTTTCTGTCTTGGTTGGGGGCATGGCCACAACCTGAGGGGTTGGATCCACACGTGAGCTGGCTCTGGATCTCTGCCTTGTTCAGAGGTGGGGTTGAGGCCCAAGAGATGGAGCTGCACCTCTGAGGTCTTTGCCCTGGCTAGAGGCAGGGCTCTAGCCTGATCTGGCTCAGTTCCTTCCTTGGTGTACCCTTGCACAGGGTGGCAGTGGGGCCCACGCGGGCTTCACTTCTTCGCCGGTGTGTGTGTGTGTGTGTGTGTGTGTGTGTGTGTACAAAGCCAGTGGTGATCTCTCTTCTGGCTAGAGGCATGGCCGGGACCTGAGCTGGATCCACCTTAAGAGGAATGATTACTGGAGCAGGGGCCTGGTGTGGGCTGGCATGCATGCTGGGGTGATCCTGGCAAGCTGGCCAGGGCACCAGGTGGTTTTCAATCTGCTGCCTCTGTGCTGGGACTGGGAACAAACGAGCCTGCGCGCACTTTTCAAGAACAGAGTCTTGGTTTCTTATGCTCTCCGGTAAGCCCCACTGGTTTCAGGCCAGCTAATGGGTCTTGTTTTTTTGGTGTCTGGCCTCAGGGTTGGGGTGCTAAGTTGGGGCTCGAACCCCTCACTCCTTAGGGACTATCCCTGAGCTTGTGATATCCCCCTCCTCTTCTGTGTCCCCCGCTAGGGTACAGGTTCCAGCCAGATGGCTTTTCCTCCCTTCCTACCAAACTTTGTGTGTACCTTTCTTTGCAGCCTTGGTTGTGGAAGAGCTGTTCTGCTAGTCCCCCGTGTCAATTTCAGTGAGCATCGCTCTCTTTGTCGTTGTAGTTTTGGTTTGTCTGCGGGAGAACATGAGCTCAGAGTCTTCCTATTCCACCACCGTGATCCCACCCGCTCCGGAGGGCATTTTAGAAAGGTACTGAAAAAAATATATTAAGAGTTTGACAAGAATCTAAGCCTAAGGTGGATGGTATACGGTTTCATTTTTTTGTCCCTTTTATTTACACACCACAGAAATTAGGTGTGGTTAGTTCTGTAATTCTGTGCAAAGGGCAATTTAACCTCCTTGCTTATTGCTACCCTAGCTGTTACACATTCTAATTTCCATAGCCCATTCCATTTTCCTATAAACTGCTACTGATATTATTAGACAGCTCTGGCTGTGCAGTAGGATCCTTGGAAATCTGTTCAATGAAATATTTCCAAATGCAAGTCCAGGGACCTGCCTCCCCTACCAACAGAATTTCTAATGAGCTACGGCTAATCTTTGAACCACTTAAATTAAAATAGGTGCTTCAAGGCAATGACACAATTTTTTCATGAGGTATTTTAGGGTCCGATTATGATCATAAAGCCTTTCTTAGATATGCTGTACTAAAATAAAGTCTGCCACTTAACCATCAGAACACTACAGATTCTTTTCTCAATTACCACCCATTCCCCCCCCTTCCCTTCCTCACTACTAGCACTTTCAAATTGTATCCCACACACTACCAAACCTCATTTCACCCAGAAACTCTTCTTTAGATAGCTTTGGGCTGCACTAATATGCATTGTCCGAGAGCCTGCCACTTTGCTGTCTTTACTGATATTCTGCTTCCAGCGAAAATCTACTATGAAGTATTTCATTTTGTAATTTTCAAAGTACTAGGAGCTCTTAAGCTCTTTACAAGAAAAAAAATGCCTCAGTGGTTTGTGTAGGGCAAACCAAGAGAACTGCTGACCAATTTTCACACATCTCTATAGAACAGGTAGCTGAACAATATTCTTCTCTGTTGTGCAGGTTGAAAGAATGGGGCTATCAACATTAATGTGAATTATTCTTGTGTCCTAGAGAGAACTAGAGGCCAGCTGATGAAACGAAATCTTCTGACTTTCCCAAGACTCAGATTAGCCTGGTGTGAGTTTTACCTAAATTAGATATTTCTTGGGATCATCTTTTTGCTATGCTGTACCCTTAATAGACAAGCTAAGACTTGTCTATCACCCTTTCTGGGTTTGAAATGGAAAATGGAGTATAAAGATTTCAGTCGTTGAGATCTAGTCATTCTCTCCCTCTCTGTTCCCCTTCCTGACTTGTTTTCCCTTTGGAGAACAAATGAGAAATTTAATGCAGTTGACCAAACAAAGCTGGGCTGAGAAATGAGAGAAAGAATGGAATTGGGAGAGGTTGGGGGTAAATGACATTATAGCCAGAAAAAGTATAGATAAGAAAAGGAAAAGCTCCTCTCGGTCACGAAGGAGGAGGCCTCATGTAGCAATCTAGCTTCCCTAGTCTCTACACTGACATTAGCATCAAGAAGTGTGCTGTAGGACAGGGGTGCTGTGCCTTCATATATGAATTCATAACACTTTTGTGCTCAAGGCTCTGGTCCATATTTAAATCCCTAACATGAATCAAGGATGTAGCATCCTGAGCAAGCTGGAAATTTTACAGAAAAACAGCGGCTCAAGTCTTTTATATTAAAGATTTGGTAGTAATCAGCCTTGTATGCAGTTATCATCTCTATAATTTTCATTTCAGAAGGAAACATAGGAAATAAATTATCTCTTGTTTTGAGTGATAGATGTATTTAAAAAATTATAGTATACTTAGAGCAAGAAACCTGCTTGGGGGTTTGGAGCTTTAATTCCAGCTCCAACATTTATTAACTAAATGGCCTTGGACAAACCATTTAAGTTTCTGAACCTAAATTTTCTTATTTGTCAAAGGAGAATCTATTTTGTAGTAATCAATGGGCATGATGTTGCTATGTGAACTGAAAAATAATAGGAAAATAACAGGGATGGTGTATAAGATAGACACCTTTCTGAGACCCTCAAATATTCCACATATATGGTCACTTACTCTGCTGGCTCTGGCAGCACTCAGATGGAAAAAACAACAACAACAACAAAAAACATACTGCCAGAGGTGAGGTTGAATGAACTGGAAATACAGGAAGAGAACCAGGATGTAATTATACCATGGGCAGAGAGATACTAAAAAATTCCTTCACAATAGCCTACAGCAGCACTGACTGAGGACTTACTGTCGGAAGTGTACTATATGTAGTGTTCTGCAGAGTAGCATTGGAATCAGGGATTGTGGTCCTAACAAGCTTAAAGGGTACTGAAAACAAACAGTAATCCAAATAAGAAAAAAAAACTAAATATAAATAATAGATAACAGTAAATAAAGAATATGTAATTAATTATTCTGGGAAGGAATAATAGCAAATTTATTGAGCACATACTATAGGCTAGGCACTGAGCTATATTGTTATCTTCCAGATCTCTCTTACATACTTCTAGATAAGACTTTTTAAGGATTCAACCAACAGTAGTGGACCTAAGCCATCTCTTCTTTTTTGTGTAGGTCCTTTAAAGGCAGCTCTTTTCTTTTCATCTAATATGAGTCCCACTATCAAGTACATGAACAATAAATAAATATTGAATTGGATCATCAGGGACCTTGCCAAATACAAGTCCAAGAGAAGGGAGAAGACATAAAAGTATCAGAGAAGGTCATAAAGTAGAAGTAAGAAAGCATACAAGACACTCATATGTGGGGAAAGAATGCAATATTGCAGGTGGATGAAAGGAAGGTTTTACAAATGCAAGGATTTTACATTATAGCTGCATTTTTCTTCAAAATGTTTAAAAAAGGCGTAACAACTCTAGACACGATGACTTTAAAATGCATCACAGTTGTAGAGTAAGATTGGAAGGACATGATGGAGGGACTCTCACTTGGAGAGTTTCAGATATTAAGACTCACTTTGAAATACAGACCAAACTTAGATAAGAAGCTGCAGCCCATATAAATGCAATCCATTTTTTACCGTATAAAAAGTTTTATGGTAGGTTCCTATCAGTAATGAATATGTGTCAAGATGTGCTGATTATCTGTTGCTATATATTTTAAAGTATTTTCCTATATGATCCTTGGTAATGTTAAAAACTTCAAGATTTCAATCACTGTATTTTCCTCCTGTGTACTCTCTAGGAAAGGGGCTATTTAAATGCAAAATAGTATCCCCAGCATTTTCCTAAACTTTTAAAGGAGAGAAGTAAGGATTTAGGAAATAGCATCCTTGTAGTGACTACAGGCTAAATAACTTATAGAAAATAAGTCACTCATAAGAATAAATCTCAAGTTGGAGGGATTTTAAGAAGGAACTAAGAAACGACATTGCATGAACTCTGTGTCATGTAGTGCATCGAACACCTTACGTATATTATCTCATGTAATCCTTACACTAACTCTGTGATGTAGATAATATTCCATCCTCCATTATACAGATGAAATGGAGCCTAAGTCACTTATCCAAGATTATAGAGTTTGTTAGTGACCAAACTGTACTATGTCCACTACATTTGCTGCTGAAACTCTGCAAAACAGTTTTGTTAGAATGGATACAGGAACGCCACATTAATCTCAAAAGGATGCCAGTTTCCTCACTCCAGGCTGTTTTTTATACCATCCCTTCCCACAGGCTATACATGAAGAATTCTCACATTATCACACATAAGAGATCCTAACTCCCCTCTCTGTATAAAGTTTTAATCAGAGCTGGATTATAGTTAGTATTTTTTATTGGAATAGTGTCTTTCTTAGGAAGGTTAGTAAGAAATTTTCAGTGATAGAGGTGCCACACATCTACTTACGCTAACCAAGAGCAGAGAGTTTTTATGGGAGGCACAATAGGAAGATTTCTCAAAAGGACATTTCTGAAGCTAAAAGTCCAGTGCTTACTTTTGCAACTCAAAATTATTTAGGACCTTTCTATATCACTGGTATTCAACTAGCATAAAATCTCACTTTAGTGAGTAAAGCATTAAAAACCTGCTGGATTATTCTGGAAAGGTTTATATCAATAAAAGCTGGCTAGGTTCTTCATATCAATCATATAGTTACCTTAAGACTGGGATGACTTGACGTTGAGGCTCAAAAATAAACTCCCCTTTGAAGTCATAATATTTCTTTTTTATGTAGTTTTTATTTTTTATAAATAATACATGACCATTCCTTAAAAAGTGAAAGAAAGAAAAAAAGCAGTCTACCTCTCCACCCCATCTCCACCCTCAAGTACCATTCCCCAAGCTACAAGCTTTCAACTCTTTTAGATGTTTCTTTTGATATTTATCTTGCTATTTCTAAATAACATGCTAATACTTGCATTTTTAAATTTTTAGTTTTAGATATTATCTCTTGACTTAGTTTGGGATATGACAAATTCTCTTAAGCATCATCTCAAGCATTACTTTTCACTTGTTTGATGCTTTAGTGAGATATAATTTTTAGGTTGAAAATGATTTGTCTTTTGGATTTCGAAAACACTTCTCCAGTATCATCTACCATCCAGCTGTTCCTGTTGAGAAAACTTATTCTTGTTTTGTCTTTTGTATGTTACTTTGTTTTTCTGTTTGTTTGTTTTGTTTCCTCTAGGGAAGCTTTTAGGATCTTCTCATCACCTCAGCTCTCTGAAATTTCACAGTAATGTGACTTTGTGTAAGTTTTCTTTCATTTATTATATTTGGTTGGCACCTTCATTCTGGAAGCTCATGTCCTTCTGTTATGGGAAATTCCATTTTATTGTTTTATTAATAATTTCCTCCCCTGTGATTACTTTTCAGGCTTTTGTGGAAATTCAGTTATGAAGTAGGACCTCCAGAACTGATCTATTTTTTCATATTTTCTGTTGTTTCCAAAGTCTGACATTTTACTTGCTTTCTGTGCAGTTTCAACAACTTCTTCCATCCATTCTATGGAGTTTTTTCATTGTTCTGTTCATGGTGATGATGACGATGATGACGATGACATCCTGTTTTGCTCCCTGTACTGTTTCCTCTAAACTCCCTTTTTTGTTTGTTTTGGTCTATTTTTCATTTTAGAAGTTTTCATGTTAGGAGTTTTCATATTTAGGAGTGAGGCACTGAAAAGCTGATTGCAATGTGTGCATGTGTATTATCTTTCCTGGGTCAGTCAACCAGCCCAGGCAGAAATCCACCCACCAATCCCTTTCCTGGTAGTTTAGTCTTGGTTGCCAGTGCTCTAGAAGTTGAGAGAGAGAAAGGGCTGAGAGCATCCCATCACTCAGGATGTAGATTCCCAGATAATATCCTAGTTTCAGTTGTGGCATCCTCATTCTTGGCTGTGCCATGATCCACAGGTCTAGGATCCCCTCGTTTCAATCTTCCCTGTTTTATGTCGGAATAGGGAATAGATCTGGAAGTCTTAGTGCTCTTTATACAGATTATCAAACACTCTGCTTGTCTTTTTTTTTGAACCATGACCGCATCCAAACCTTCAGAACTGCCTGGTGATTGTAACTTCTGACCATTCTTAGGTTCTGAACACAAATGTACTTGTTTCATTGCTATCCTCTATCGCATTCCTTCCCTCCTCTCAGAGACTTAGCTTTTAGCTTCCTAAGTTCTATTATATCTGTTACTATTCCTCTGGGTTATTTGCATTTCTCCTCTATTGTTTTTTTTCTTTTTTCTTCAGTATTATGATTTTTATTTAATTTTCATTATTTTAAAATATTTAATCTGCCATGTTTAACCAGAAGTCACCATCTTTATTCTCCACTTTTGTAGAGCAAGTATTGTCACTTAGTTTGTGTTTTTTTAAAGAATAAATGTAAATCTTAGAAAAATTTTAAAAAATATTGAAGTGACTCCACTTCTACCACTTTTAATGTGCTGTATGTTTTGTTTAAACTAAAAGGATCTATATCCCTTTAATGCCATCCATAAGTGCATTTTCTCTCCACATTTCCCAACAAGACTACCAGAGAAAATACTGCTGGCTCATCTGATGTGGTTGTAGAACATGTAAGAAGCAGGTGCCATATAGAGCATGATATGTTCTGTTTTTAACATGCTTCACAGTTGTAGAGTAAGATTGGAGGTGCTTGCTGGAGGGACTCTGACCTAGAGGGTTTTGGATACTAAGACTCAGTTTGAAATCTCACTACGGTAATTTACATCTTACCTAGGCCAGGGGAACTTAAGAATCACTATGCATTGGCATTTATTCCAAACACGTTCTGTATGAAAGATTTCAAAGCTCTCCTCTAGAAACAGAGGCACACACACAACTGGCCATGAAGGCTCCTGCCCATGTCAAGTTGCAAATCCTTTTCTTATAAGACCTTTAGTCTACACCTCAGCAAAAACTATCTGGACACTATCCTGTTAGAAGCCTGTAGTATATATAACCGGGGAGGGAACCATAGATGCATTTGGCATTCTTGTTGAGAAGACTGCACATTCAGAACCAAATTCTTGTGGCAGGAAACACTTGCCTGTCAGCAGTTGCAGAGAGGTTCTATTATACAGCTATCTGAAAGATAAGGGAATCACAAGGATATTAATAAAACACATAGAGTTTAGTGTAGCACAAGCAAGGAAGCAATGCTGAGGGACTTTTCAGAACAGGATACTTCATACCTGAGGCCATTCTCTTAGGCACAGAAAGGAGAACGCTGCCAGAAGATGTTAGAAGATATATCTTCTATGCTAAGTATATTAAGTACGCTATACATACATCTTAAAGTTTAGTAGCACAAGTGAATGAGAATGTATTGGGAAAGCTCATCAACTGTTGAAAAGCTTTTTTAAAAAATTTAGTGTAAGACTATTTCTATTTGTTAATGAACAAAAAACATGATTAGGAATATTGAACTATTTATGCCACCGGCCCCACCCCTTCCTGTGAACACATTTGGCTTAAAATGAAGGGACAGATGAACAGATGAATCCCTTTATGAAAATCAGCTGTAGGCCAGAGAAAGCTTTGGTTAGAATAAATACTGACATCTGCAGATGGAATGAACTGCAGAGAGATGTTTAATATATCTCAGCTTTTCTTGTTTAACACTTATTGAGATTTGGCAATGTGCTGGCGGCTGTGCAGAATGTGAGCACAGCAGGGTCTCTTTCTTCAAGAATGGAGCGAAAAAAAATTTCCTGGTTAGTTAAGGAGAACTTTCGTATGAACATCATTTGTATGCCTTTGCCTGCTGAATTCAAGAAGCCCAGACTTCTAAGATCAGATTAAGTTAACAAGTAGATGAGCGTCCACTGCATTCTTACTGTGATGGTGGGATACAAGAAAAAAATTAGTCTTACTAAGGAAACAGTACTGGTTCGTATGAAACAGTAAGAGACCAATGTATTAAATAAAATGGAAGATGGTATATCAGAGATTAAATAATAAGACAAAGGAGGTCAAAGAAGGGAGAGGTAACAGTGAGCTGGAATATACAAGAGAGAAGAGTTATGATGGAAATGAAACTAGATTGGCCTTCTAATATGCAACCTATCATATGCTTAAATTCCAGGATTTAGACCATGAAAATATAGCCAAGGTATATTAAGTAAAAAAGAAAAAAAGAAAAGAAAAGTTTTCAAAGAGCATATTTACTGTCTTCTCATTCCTATAGAAATAAATAATATCTGGGAAAACTATATTCCAAAGTGTTAACAGTGATTACACCCGGAAAAAAGATTGTAAGAGACTGTAACTTTTCAAATCATGTATTTCCCTATCACTTATTTTTTTTAAAACAACTGTGATTTTCTCGAAGAATCAGAAGAGAGTGAGGTCATTTCAGACTTCCTGGTATCTCACTTCTTCCTAAATTTCAAACATATCTACACTCCTGGTTACGGTTTTGCCTGGATATATGCTGGAAACCAGAATTCCTGGACCAGGTTTATGTCATTAGAAAATAGGAAAAGAGGGCTTCCTTGGAGGCGCAGTGGTTGGGAGTCCGCCTGCCGATGCAGGGGCCACGGGTTCGTGCCCCGGTCCCGGAGGATCCCACGTGCCGCGGAGCGGCTAGGCTCGTAGGCCATGGCCGCTGAGCCTGCGCGTCTGGAGCCTGTGCTCCGCAGCGGGAGGGGCTGCGGCAGTGAGAGGCCCGCGTACCGCAAAAGAGAAAAAAAAAAGAAAATAGGAGAAGATGTAAGCAGGAGATATTAAAAGATGCCTAGAGAATATTATGAATAACTTTACCCTAATAATTTTGAAAACATGGGTGAAATAAAACTACTGAAACTGATGCAAGAAAAAAATACCTTATTGATCTTACACAATTATTAATGGAATGGAATCAGTATTTAAAAGTCGCCACACAAGAACCACTAAACTGAGGCAGTTTTATGAGTATGTTCTACAAACATTCAACAAATGGGCAGGGGAGGGGGGATTGGAGGCAGGTGGTCAAAAGGTACAATTCCACTTTTAAGATAAATGTTAAGAGAGTAAATCCTAAGAGTCCACATCAGAAAGAGAAAGGTTTTTTTTACCCTTTTTTCTTTTCTTCTTTCTTTGTAAAAAAATTATATGATGTGAGAAGATGGATATTAGCTCAACCTATTGTGGTAACGATTTCACAATATATGTAAATTAAACCATCATGCCGTTTACCTTAAACATATACAGTGATGTATGTCAATTATGTCTCAATAAAACTGGGAGAAAAAATAGGATATTCCAACCTTTAAAGGAACAGAAAAAGAGGAGGGAAAAGTCCAAACCAATTTTATAAAAAAGCAGTATAATTATGCCAACACAGGAAAAGGATAAAATGAGAAAAGAAAATGTATTGGTCCCCCTATTCATTAACATTAATGCAAAACTTCCCACTAAGTTATTAATGCCTGAATTCCAGACATGTATAAATTAGTCAAACCATTATAACCTAGGTGGATTTATTCCAAGAATGCTAGTTTGACTCAACATTAGAAAATCTACTAATGTAATTTGCTACATTTATGAATTATGGAGGAAAAAAACATACAATTAACTCAATAAAGACAGAAAAAAATGGTAGAATTCAACATCCATTCATAATTTTAACATAATTTAGCAAACTAGAAATGGAAAGGAACTTCTCTAACTTTAATAAAAGCTATTTATAAGATCTACAGCACAGCTGGTTTGGAAAATAGTTTGCAAGTTCCTCAAAAAGTTAAATATAGAGTTGCCATATGACCTGGGTATACATCTGAGTGAATTGAAAACATATGTACACGCAAAAACCTGTACAATAATCATTCATAGAAACATTATTCAAAAAAGCCCAAAAGTAGAAACACCCCAAATGTCCATCAGCTGATGATTTGACTTTAAAATAGTGGTGTATCTATATAATGAAGTAGTATTCAGCAATAAAAGCTAATAAATTACCGATACTTGCTACAACATGGATAAGCTTTAAAACATTAAGTGAAAGAAGCCAGAAACAAAATGCCCCATATTTTATGATTCTATTTATATGAAATGTACAGAGTAGTCAAATCTATATAGACAGAAAATAGATTAGTGATTTCCAGGGACGGGGGTTGGGGAGAATGTGTAGTGAATAAGGGGTTTATGTTTGAGTGATGAAAATATTCTTGTTAGATAGTGATGATGGTTGTACTCTTTGAATATACCAAAAGGCACTAAAATATATACTTTAAAAGGGTTAATTTTATGTTACATGAATTATATACGAATGAAATGTTTGAAAAATCTGCAACAAACATCATAATCTACAGTGAAGTGTTAAAAGCATTCCTTTTAAAACTAGGAATAAAGTAGCATGCACCTTATCACCACATCAATTTAACATAGTACTGGAGGCCCTAGCCAGTGCATTTGGAAAAGATATAGAAAGAACATATAAAGTTAAAAGAGAAGAAACAAAGTCTCATTATTGCCAGATACTATGAATGTTTATATAGAAAACTTAAAAGATTCACAATAATAATCAGAAAAATTAAAATTATTAAAATGTAAAGAAAAATGTTCAACAATTGGTGCCAGAACAACTGGACATCCATATGCAAGAAAAAAAAAACCAGAGAGAAAGAAAGAGAGACAGATAGAAGGAGATGAATCTGAAGACAAACCTTATACCTTCCATAAAAATTAACTCAAAATGAATCATAGGCCTATCTGTAAAATACAGAACTATAAAACTCCAGAAGATGATGTGGGAGAGAATATAGGTGACCTTGGGTTTATCAATGACTTTTTAGATACAGTACAAAAGCACGATCCGTGAAAGAAAAATAATTGATAATTTGGATTCATCAAAATTAAAAACTTCTGCTCTGCTACAGACAACGTCACGAGAATTAAAAGACAAGCTGCAGACTAGGAGAAAACATTTGAAAAAGACACATATGATAAAGGACTTTTATCCAAAATATAAAATCTCAAAATTCAACAGTGAAACTAACAACCCAATTTAAAAATGAGCCAAATACCTTAATAGACACCTCACCAAAGAAGAACTACAGATGACAAATAAGTATATGAAAAGATGTTCCATATCATACATCATTAGGGAAATGCAGATTAAACAATGAGATACCACTACACGCCTATTAGAATGGTTATAATCCAAAAGTACAAAAACACCAATTGCTGGTAAGGATACTGAGCATCAAGAACTTCCATTTATTGATGGTAGGAATGAAAAATGGTACAGCCACTTTGGGAGACAGTTTGGCAATTTCTCACAAAACTAAACATACTCTTACCATAGGATGTAGCAATCATACTCCTTTGTATTTACCCAAAGGAGTTGAAAACTTATGTACACACAAAAACCTGCACATGGATGTTTATAGAAGCTTTATTCATAATTGCTAAATCTTAGAAGCAACCAAGATGTCCTTTAGTAGGTGAATGGATAAATAATCTGTGGTACATCCAGGCAGTGGAATACTATTCAGCACTAATGAGAAATGAGCTATCAAGCCACAAAAAGACATGAAGGAAATTTAAATACATATTGCTAAGTGGAAGAAGCCAATTTGAAAAGGCTGTTTACCATGTGATTCCAACTATATGACATTATGGAAAAGACAAAACTGGACATAGTAAAAATATCAGTTGTTACTAGGGCTTCAGGGGAAGGTGGGAAGAATACATGGGATTCAGAGAATTTTAGGGCAGTGAAACTCTTCTGCATGATTCTGTAATGGTGTATACACGTCATTATACATTTGCCAAAACTCATGTAATGTACAACACACAGTGAATCCTACTGTAAACTATGGCACTTTGTTAATAGTAATGCATCAGTGTTGGCTCATCAATTGTAATAAGTGTACCACACTAATGCAAGATGTTAAAAATAGGGGAAACTGTGTGTATGTAATTGGGGGGAGGGCAATATGGGAACTCTCTGTACTTTCCACTCAGTTTTTCTGTATATCAAAAACCACTCTAAAAAGAAAGTAAATTAAATTTCAAAATGCTCTGGCATTAAAAAATATATAAAATGTTCTTTCAAGGAACCAGATATAAGACCACTGTACAAAAATTCAACTGCATTTCTATACATTAACAACAAATATAAAAAAACATTTAAAAAGACACCATTTTCATTTTTAATAATGCTATTAAAACCCAGGAACAAATATAACAAAAGATATGCACAGCCTTTGCATAGAAATTGATAAATACTTTATTAAAAGCCATTAAGGATAGAGAATTCAGTCTTCAATAGATCAATTTAAGAAAAAAAATAGATCTAGTAGTGTTTCTCAACTCTGCATGCATATTAAAATTCCCTTGGAGACGTGAAAAACCCCTATGCTTGACTACTCCTCAACCTCTTAAGATGAAATAAATCAGATTCTCCCACAAATAAAATTTTATTGGAACACAACATTTCTAATGGACAATCAATTAGAATTCAAAATATGTAAAGAACTTCTCTGATTCTGAAAGAAGACAGTCTGGTTTTTTAAAAAAAAAATGTTGAAAGACAAAACAGGCAGAAGAGGAAACACAATGTCCATAAACCTGAAAATATGTTTAATTTTTAATCAGAGAAATTCAGACTAAAACTACAGTGCAATAATTTTTTCCACATCAACCTGATTGAGCTAAATTTTAATATCTGACCATAGGTAACATTAGCAATGATGTTGAGAAATTGGAATTCTCATACACAGTGGCAATGTAAATTATTACCCACTCTTGAAAATAATTTGGCATTACCTATATGGGCATATCCTACAACCTAGGGGTTCCACTCCTTAAAATATTTCCTCCCTGGAGAAATCTTATACATTTCTATTAGGAGTCATGTAGCCGAATGCTAGTAGCAACACTTATGGAAAAAATAAACCCCACAAAGTTCTGTCAATGGTAAAAGAGATATATAAATTGTGGTATTTTCATACACAAGAAAATATTATACAACAGTGACAACAGATGCATTCATCAACATGCATGAATTTCAAAAACATAACATAATGCCGAGAGACAAAAATAAACCAAAATAATACAAACAATATGATTTCATATATAGAAAATTCAAAACATGGGCAAACCTCAATGGTTATATTTATGTAAGCATATAAATGTGATAAAATAATAAAGAAAGGCAATAGAATAATTGGCACGAAACTTAGGATGGTGTTTACTTCTTGTGGGGAGAGACATTAAAGCAAAGAGGGGACACACAAAGGGTTACAGTGACACTGGTGATATTATATTTCTTAAGTTGAGTGACAGACAAGCTGTTCATTCTATTATTTTTTAACATATATTTTTTTATTTAACCCTTTGAAACTTATGAAGCCTTTCCTTTTTTCATATGTTTGTACTTCTTTTCATAAATTCTTCTAACCTACATTCTAGAATCTAGATCATTCTCCCTTTAACTGTGTCTATTTTTCTGTTAACTTCATTCAATAAATTTTTAATTTTCATTATTACATTTTTCAGTTCGGTAATTTCTGTTTGGTTAATTTTCAAATCTGTATTATCTGTTTTATAGTGTCCAGTTCATTGCTACGTTTTTAAAAGTACGGATTTTATTTCCATGACTATAGTAAGCATAGTTGTTTTACAATCGAAATCCGATAATTACAATGATTGTCATATGCCTCATCATTGATTATTTTCCATGCATTTTATTTGAAAAATACTTTTAGAAATCATTTTATACTTCGAATGACATTATCTGTCTCCAGAAAGGAATTACTTTCCTCCTGCCTGACATCTGGGGTCACTAGTACTTCAAGACCAACGTATTAAGGTGGTAGAGTACTAT
Organism: Monodon monoceros; assembly: GCF_005190385.1. NCBI lineage: Eukaryota > Metazoa > Chordata > Mammalia > Artiodactyla > Monodontidae > Monodon > Monodon monoceros. The sequence continues at coordinate 105,903,223 of NW_021703779.1, read as the reverse complement.
CCACCCACTATCTTAGAGTGCAGCCTTTAGGGGTCCCAGGATAGAGTAGGAACTTTTACATTAGGGTAACTTTTGTGAATAAGTCTCTATTAACAAAGATATTTCCTTACCCAATTATTGTAATGCCTTTCTAACTAGTACCCTTGTCCCCTTTTTGCAGCCATTTTAAACATTGCTGCCTGAATAAACTTTCAAAAAATATTTGATCATGTCTCTTTCTGCTCAAAAATGTCCAAAGCTTCCTTTCATTTGCAGGAAAAATTCTAAACTTTTTAGCAAAGTCATTCATTTTCTGGTTCCAACCTGCCCTTTCAATCTCACTTCTTGCCCTTACTTTCTCATCACCATGCTCTACAGCTACAGGGAACTTGTCAACTTTCTCTGAGCACACTATGTTCTTTCAAGTGTCTTCAACTTCATGCTCTTTACCTAGAGTGTCCCTGTGCATATGCTTCACCTGGTGAACTCATTCCTTAATACCCTACTCAAATTCCCTTCATTTAAAAAATCTTCCCTAGTTTCCAGGAAAAATTAGTTGCTCCCACCTCCAGACATTCCTAGTACTACAATAAAATTAAAGCAAAGCATATTTTTGAAAAGCAATTGGGAAATGTGTGTCCAAACATATAGTCACTTAACCTGTTATACAAAACTTCCACCACCAGGAATGTATTGCACAATGATAAACACAAAGCTTTTTATTAGAGTATTATTTGTTTTGAAGTAGCAACTACCTGAAAACGAGCAAAATGTACATGGGAAGAGACTATATCCACACAATAAAATACCACCTAGTTATCACAGAGAGTGAGGAGAAGAAAAACCACAAGTCATTCCAAGTGAAAAAAGCAAGATGAAGAGGAATGAACACAATGTGTGTGTGTGTGTGTGTGTGTGTGTGTGTGTGTGTGCGTGCATTTGCATACATGCAAAAATTATTTTGGAAAAAATATAAGAAACTGCGAATAGTGTTCACCTTTGGGGTCATAGTACCACTCTTGATTATAATTCCTTTTGTACTGCCTGGATTTATTTTATTGCATTCATTTTTTTTTCTTTTTTAATACAAAGGTTTTTAAAATGAGACCTCTTGTGCCCTTTAAAAATGAAAATCCTACTTTTGTAGCCTGTTACACTTTACTTTATCTGCTTATACACCAGTTTTTCCCACTTGACTGTGAGAAACTTAAGATAGAACCCGTCTTACTCATCATCATATACTCAATGCCTAACACAGTGCCTGATGGTAATTAGCACTCAGGTAACCAAATGAAAGGATGATTAGATATTGATTGATGTAATGGGTGGATGAAGGAATGAATGCATGAATCAATGAATGAATAGGCAGTAGATAGTAAGGTCAAGTTCATTAAAGGACAGCACTTACAGTAGTTCTTCAGACACTCCTCTATGGTTCCTCATGCATGTTTTGAGGATCCACTGCGAAAGGAAAATCAGGAAAAATACAATTGCTTTATATTCAGAGGTGACCTATCTGATGAAGACTACAGAATGATATTAATTATGCATGGGAGCAATGAGGTACATTTCATCCTAGACTGCATCCAAAGCAAGTCACTGTGAAATGAACTGAATGATTTAACAACACGCAATGCATAAAAGCTGCTCCTCACCTTAAAGGTCTTCAGGACAGCCTCTTAATTTGATTTCTGTTTTGTTGTGCTATCTTCATTTTATGGTCTTTAGTTCTCCTTATTACAAATGTAATTTTTAAGGGTCAAATTAATTTAATTTCACTTTGGCTTTGGGATGCTTGAATGCAAGGTTGTGAAAACCACTAGCTTAAAACAGGTGCTCTGCAAAACTTTCTGCCAAACCTTCCTAAGTCACTGGGACTTCTACAGGAAACAGTGTGAGCAGGAGAGTTCACAGCTATGCTGGAACAGTAAGGAGAAATTATACATGTTTCACACACTGTATCAACATTGGAAAGTGACATTGTCTTTGCTCACACTGAATCCCCCTATATCTCTGCAGCCTGCACGGTTTGTTTTACCCTTTTTTACCTCTCAGAATCTTGCCTATGTTTCAAGACACAACTCAAATCCACTTTCTTCTGTGATGTTTTTCCTTACTGCCTTAGCCAGAATTCTCTCTCCCTCCTCTAAGTCACTTCTGTAGAAGCGAACATATCTTGTCTTGAATCTTATACCATATTTATCTCTTTGACCATCTTACCTCCTCAGGTGAATCATGAGCTCTTGGAGCACAGGGAACACGTGCCACACTACTTTATATCCCCATCCTCCTCTGCATCCCATCCTAAGAACTGTTTTTTTACTTTTATGGAGTCATGGACAACTTTGAGAATTTGACTTTAGGGGAAATATGCCTATGCAGAGAGTAAAACTTTCCATACCATTCCAGGAGGCCAGGAGTATCCGATCTAGCACATGTTCAATTATGTTGATTACAATTAAGGAGGCAACATCAGCTACACTGATGAGCTTAGAGTTAAACTTGTTGGGGTTGTATCTCAGTTCTGCTGCTTTTTAACTGTGTGACCTTGGACAGATTACTTACCCTTTCTGTGTCTTGTTTCTGTGGTATGGGAATAATAATAGCACTTTCCTAATTCACCAGGACACCTACAGGAAACAGTGTGAGCAAGAGAGTTCACAGCTATGATCGATTAGTAAGGAGAAATTACATGAAAAATAAGAGACTAAAAATAAAAGCCACACTGAAGATCTGAAAATAAGTGGCTATCAGTCTCTACTGAATACATAAGGATGTAGTGAAAAGACCAATGGGAATGAGAAACAGAAATGAGAATAGGAATTTAACATGGTGCTTGGCTTATAGTGTGCACTTAGTTAATGAGTTTATCTTTTCCCCACATTCGTACAAATAAATCCACAGCGGAGCAAGGACCAGTCTGGGTTTGTCTGACTTCAGAACTAACTGGAACCAGCTAGACCAAGGTACAAATACAGCCTTCACCATTTCCTAGCCATTTAACCTTGGCCAAATAAGTTGGATGGTCTCCAATACAATATACATTTCCTGAACTAGCACATACAGTATTTAGTACCTTCGTTGTCTATAGATAGAATTAGGGAAAGTACCTGAGACAACAAAAAGAGTAAAAGGAAAACATAGTTTCTGTCCTCAAGGACTTTACAATCTCCTTGGGGAAAGAAGATACTGGAGTGATAAATAATAAGTGAGGCTTAATAAGTTAAGTGTAAATGATATGAGAAGGCTGTAGCATGTGAATCAAAAGAAGCAGGCAAGGCCATCTGGAAAGGCTAGCTGTGCTGATAGGGGCAAGCAAGGCTTTCTGGCATTGGTCTTTGCACTACATCCTTATGCATTCCGTGGAGAATGCATTACCCACTTATTGTCAGATCCTCAGCATGCCTTCTATTGTTAGCTTCTTATCATTTTTTCATTTGACTTTACTCATCTTCTGGGACTGCTGCATAGGCTCAAAGCTGAGTAAAGTGCTACCTCAGCATGTTATCACAAAACATAGCTATACATATTGACTCTCTGTCAAACATCAAACTGATCTTTTAAATTGCTTTGCTGACTTATAAAGCTGTGTTTAGTTTAGGTCTAGTTTTGTGGTATGATGACTAGGTCCTGATACCTGGAATGGAATGTAAAGATTTTCTAGAATAAGGTGAAACATTTCACCAGTTTCAAAGAATCTGATTCCCCCTTTGACTTCTGTCCTGATTAGAGAAAAAATACACCTTCCACCGCCAGCAAAGACAATGCCCAGTGGCTGAATAGATCGAGGTAACATGGATAAACCCCCATTTTCTACTCCCATTCATGAAATTGAATTGAAGACATTTCTTGAAACAATGGGATAAAAGATTAAAATGGGTAATTGGAAGGATAGACCTTCAGGAAAGGAGGTTGTTATAGGGTGAACGTAGTCCAAAAGAAGATTGGGAGCATCTACATAAAATCCTCTGATCTTTACTCAAATAGAGTCTAATTTTGCCTTGCTGAATTTGCTATTCTGTTCATTTCTCAACCCATGCTAAGGGCTATTAATCCAGTCTGCAAAAGCGTCCTCCTGTGTTATCATCATACATGCTCTTCCTCCTGCCTGGAATGTCTACTCTAAACTCTTTGCTTATTTAACTCCTTATTCCTCAGCTCTTGGCTCAACAGATGCCTCTTCAGGGAAATCTTCCCTGACTACCATGGCTGTGTCAAATACACCTATTATAAACTCAAATAAAACATGTAGCTTTCCTTCACAGCACTTGGAACAGCTGCAAATGTATGTTTCTACGGTTATTTTATTAATGTCTGTCTTCTCCCTCTTACAGTATAAGTGCGTGAGGGCAAGGGCTGGAGTACATAGCATAGTTCCTGGCTCATAGTTGGTGCTCAATAATCGTTTGGTGAATGAAGGAATGGATTTCAGTTTTCCCTAATTAGATCGTGTTAAGAATATGCTAGTAAGATGCAGGTATATGCTATGCTTTAAGGAAACTCAATGTGCACAGATTGAAAAGGTTCATTTGTGAAATGAAAAACAAGTTAGGAATGGAGGGTTGTTTACTTGCTTGTGGAAAGGCAGAATTAATCAATTCTCATTGGACCTACTATTCTGGACTGTACTATGTATGAGAAGTGTTAAATGAGTATTCCGTATTGTAAACCCAAGAGCCCAGTAACTGTAGAAATATAGCTCTCTACTTTTAAGTAAGTTCTTGTCAGTGTTTGGGATCTTAAGTTTAAAAAATTTAACAGGAGTTAGAGCGAGATAATGAAATACTTTCAGTAGCTCTAGAAATAATTTGGCATCACGGGTGAAATTAATGCCTACATTCCAATATACAAATCAGAGACTGTGTTTTCTTCATATGTTAGTCAGCAGAAGTCATGAGATTTAAGTTGTAATTTGAGTTTAAATTGTCTTTTCTCACTCTGCCTTGAGGACAGAGACAGATTTATTCATAAATGTAACTAAATAACCTTGCACAATCCCTGGCATATCGTAAATGTCCTTTTCTCTCTCTCTTTCTCTCTCTCTGTCTCTCTCTCTCCATTCATCTATCACTCTAGCCCTAGCTCTAGCTCTATCATCTCTAACTCCATATTGAATTTACGTGTCCAAACATATAGACAGTATATACGTTGAAAAGTTCATCAAATGGAAGTTAAGCAACCTGGATTATAGTCATCAAGGCTCAACTCTACCAATAATTAACTATGCGATCTTAGACAAGTTATTTAATCTCACTCTGCCTTATTTTCTTTCTCTCTCAAATTTAGCTAATCATACGTGACTTGCATACCTAACTGTTGTATGAAGAAGAACAAGTGAAATGGCAAATGAGAAAACGTTTTGAAAAGTGAAAAGTGTCATCCAAATGCAAGTGTGATAGAGGGCCTGTGCTATGAGTAGCAGAGTATAGACTAGGCTACAGAGAGCGTTAATTTCAAACGAAATGAAGAGACTGAGGTTCATTCCCTGGAAGTTCAGCCCACATCGGCTAACTTGCATAATCATCCTCTTATCCGTCAGCAGGGCTCAGCATTGAAAGAACCCTATGAATCTCTCACTTCCCCTCTTGCTCCACTTGCTGAATCAGCCTTTGTGAAAGTATCCCCTCCAGTGTATAATATTTTTGTTTTGTTTTGTTTTGTTTTGCGGTACGCGGGCCTCTCACTGTTGCAGCCTCTCCCGTTGGCTCCGGACGTGCAGGCTCAGCGGCCATGGCTCACGGGCCCAGCCGCTCCGCGGCATGTGGGATCTTCCCGGACCGGGGCACGAACCCGTGTCCCCTGCATTGGCAGGCGGACTCTCAACCACTGCGCCACCAGGGAAGCTCCAGTGTATAATATTTTGAAGAAACTTCCAAAAAAACTCTGTGCCCAGAGAGTGCTGATTCAGCACAGCAAATGAAGTGACAGAGATGTATTTGGAACATTTCATTGGCAGGTACCTGGTCCGACCAAGCCTACATGAATAAGGGGGTACCTGTTTGGCCAAAGGAAGCATACTGCTTACAAATGACTATATATGTTTCTGAATTTGGAGGCATGTGGCATGTGGAATAAAAAGGTATCACCATGTTCTAAAGGCACCGTCCTGTGCATTCAAATAGTCGATGTTTAATCCATGGCACACAGTAATCCCCTCTCCTTCTTCTTATGCCTCCATACATAATAAAACAGCCTCTAGAAAATGTACCCTATAGTGTTATATGTCACCACACCACAGGGCATGAAGTAGGAAGGCGCCCTTTTCTGAGGCATAAAAAATAAAGCAAAATTATTCATAAGCATGACTGAAGACAAATAATTCTCTCTGACTTAAATAAATTATTATTATGCTGCAACTGCTTTGCTCCCATACCTGGAGTTTTGACTAGCAGAGCCTTACATGTGGTGATTCTAACCTTTAGTAACACAGTGCTTTCCTGAATCATGTTCATACTTATTAGCTTCCAGACGCAGAAGGCAGTTTAAAGTATTATTTTCAAAGATACCACAATGTGACAAGAACACATGTGTGCCAGTAATAGGTGGTAGATTGGGGATGATGGTGTTAGGATGCAATCTGAATGACCCTTCAAGCTTGTAAAAGAAAGTCACTCAAACTAATAAGACAACATAAGTAGATTTCTTGCATTTTTCCCGGATACCACAGATATTTATCTTTTTCAAAGCAAATGAATAAAATGCAGTCCAGTTAGTCATTAAATTGAAGATCAGCTCTCTTTAAGCATCAAATTTGAAGTTTCCCACTGGTAGCTGGCTGAAGAGAAAAGAAAAAAGAAAGACTTTTTTACTCTAAAATCATATTTCCATGTCTTTCCCATTCTAATGATTCACTTTTTTCATGGCTTGAAGAAAACAGAATTGCTGTATCTAAGGAAAATAAGGAAAAGCTTGAGGAGAATAAAGTTAAATACTTTTGCCAAATATATTTTAACATTCATTGAATACATGTAGTGTTTCTATCAGGTTGATTTTCATACAAGCTTCAAAAGTCAGCCAATATTTAGAATCTCCTAGAACTAAGAGCTCATTTGATTGTCCATCATTCCATCTCTGTTCCCATCTGTCTGTGAAGTCTAATGATTGTTGTGAAAGAGATCACAGCTGTTTTTCATCTTCGTTTTGAGGCATACATTTTTTATTCAGACTTACTATTATGTATTTTCATTTCCTGAAGTTATAAAGCAACTTGGATGGACTCATTTCCAGCTGGAAAGGCAGCTCTTCTTCCTTCTGAGGCACAGTTGGACGCTGTGATGCCTATTCCCAAGGTCTTACTTTGACAACTGGCATGTAGATAGGCTATTTTTGACCTTCCTACCTTATTTTTCACTATCCATCTTCTCACTCGTCCCAACCCTCAATTTTGTTCTTCTCAATTAAGCATCTTTCCCAGATCTGTATCCTTCCTTGCTATAGTCTCCCATCAGAATCTTCTACTCCTACAAATCTTGCCCTCCCCTCCCCCTGACTACAACAAGCCATGGAATCTGGGAATTGCCAGATTAAAAATTAACTCTATAAATTGTATAAAGTTTATTAGTACAAGCAGTGGGTTAATGCGTTACTCATCTCAGGAATATTGCATGTAAATAAGAATTTCCCAGTGGAATTACTCCTGAATCACAGAATCTTAGGCTTCATTGTCAAGTGTGGAGGATTATGCCACTCAAAAAGAAAACCCCTAAGAGGCAAGTTGGGTGAACATCCTTACCAGCAAAAGAAATAGTTTTTTCATAAAAGGCTACTGTGTTCTAAGGATTTGTGACTTCAAAATCAGAATGTAAAAACTAATTTAGAACAAGTAGCCTTATTTAAGAAAGTAACACATTTTCTAATGGAGAAGTTTATCTGCTGCCTCATTATTACTCAGATTAAATTCTATCACAATAGTTCTAACAGAATAAAATATGTAAGTACCTCAAAGGCTACTTATCTCTTCTCTTGAGCTGTGCACTCACCCAATTACAAAAATTTTTTTTTCAAGCTAGCAGCATAAAGAATAAAATTTTAATCCTAACAAGAAGCCTCTTGACATACACTTTTTTCTTCTTCTTGTATAAATGAGCCCTGTGCTTTACTGTTTTTTGTTTTGTTTTTTAAGGTGGAACAAGGGGTATAGGAGTAGTTATCTTAACTTCTGAATAAGAAAACTCAGTTGAATTGGTGTTAGCATTCTGGGATACTTCCAGATTAGGAGATGATCTGGGAAGTATAGTTTGATTGTTAAAATAATGTACTTTTGCAGTAGTTACTGTGTAATGGACCTCTGTTTAAATGCAAACTTTTCTATCCAGGACAGATGGTCACCATAGATACAAGGTTAAGCTATTTTCACATCTGATCTAAATTTGTTTTTGTGGAATTTTGATCTGTTAGTGGTTTGTGATTTCTAGAGGCACCAGAGAAGCTAGTTTGAGGCAGGTAGTGAGACAAGCTAGGTGGTAAAATAGAAAGTACTGTTGGTTTAGACTCAGACTTTTGCTCAAATCTTAGCAAATATTTTTTATAGTTGTGTGATTTGGGGCAGTAATTTCCATTTCTGAGCATGTTTCTTCTTCTTTAAAACAAGAAGGGTTACAACAACCAAATGGCAACCTTTTCATGTGCATTAAATGGGAAAAATATATGAAATATTTGTAATAGAGTGATGAATGTACAATGGGTTCTCACAATATAATCATTACTTTCTATTCGCTCATCTTCATTTTTATGAGCTCATTCAAACTGAGGATCCTTATGTCATTATCTGAGAGCTTTAGGGTCAGCTTTTCATGTTAAGTGCAAGAGAAAATTAGTGTTATTATTAGAGTTAAAGTACAAAATAATCCACAATACGTTTTTTAGGTAAATACAACGAAGATCAGGTTGGCTTGGGGGTGGGTGGCAGGGGAAGTGTAAGGCACTGTAAATCGCTCACAAGCGTTTCCTGAATGTTGTATCCTTGTTATTATATCCAAATTGTATTAGCTCCTTATTGAGGTGACATTGCACTGACCTTAAAGAGATGAATCACATGGGTTGGATGGACAGAAGGTAAGGTATAACAAAAATGTGGCCTAGAGATAATTTGGCTCAAGACAGAGGCTCAGGGTGCTTAGAAAAAGCACACTGAGAGAGCAATCAAATGAAGGCATAGTCTAGCACTTGTGAGGTAATTCAGGTTTGCAAGATTGAGTTCACCTTTTATTCATAGACTCTTTTATAGCCTTCTGCTATTTAAAGACATATGTGGCCTGAAATGAGATTTCTAGGTTCAGCCTCCCTGAATTACTGTCCATGGTGTTTTTAAAAGAGATAGCAGACTATAGCAGCTTTTCTGTGCTGCTTGATCAAACTTGGATTGACATAGATGCTACTTCCTTCAATGGTATTTCAGCCATTGTGAAGGTGACACAGGCCAGGAGCAGGTTTCTGAAAGGTTATAACCAACTGTCACATACTCAGGGACCAAGCTCCAAAGGAAGTCCTTATTCTGTACGTCCCATTTGCTGAGGCCAGTTTGTCTATTTACATGGACAGTTTCCCCTTTCAGTGAGGCTATTGTATGTACTGTGTGTGTCTGAATAAATAGATACAAAATGTTATGGCATTCAATAGAGGCAATTGTGGGCAATATTGGAATGTGACTAAAAGCTATCTCCTCCATCTAATATATCTAACTTTATAATGATGTAATGTCATTATGTAATGTCATAATGATTACTGATGTAACATCCATAATGTATCTGACATTTTTCTTTCACCACCCTCACCAAACCTGACAATCCTCATTGCTTAATGAGCACTTAACTGAGACATAGGCTAATAGGCTATAGGGAGATAGATTCTAGCCTTGGATTAAAAAAATCAATCTTTCTCTAATATCCGTAGCCTTCAGATCAATAGTCCACCTAATACCTGATGATGAATAATAATGGAGCGGATATTTGCTTTCACTAGCTGCTGGGATACCTTAGGATAAAAATATAATTCGTTTAATGCTAGAAATATAAGAATATTAATTTATTTTTAATTTTAAAGGTAGTTTACCATGTGGCTGATGAATGGATTGGCTATTTAAACTTTGTCATAACTCAAGCAGGATGAGAGTAAGAATAAAGCCCCAGGCTTTCATACGAATTAATTTGAAAAGTTTATATGTTTCGTTTCCTACTCAAGATCCTATTGCACCTTCAACTTCTGCTGTGAGATTAGAATGATTTACAGGCACTGTTAGACCTCAGAGTGATTCCCAGAAGTTAACATTTAGTGTAGTACTTCAATAAACCACTATAATAAGATATTTTATTATTATGGTTCTAAATGTCCTGCAGTGTAAGGTAATTCAGATATAAAATAATTAAGGCAATTAGAGCCCATTATACTAAGGATTACTTTGTGCTAATGACACAGAGGTTTCTTGCCTCAAGAAAGAATTCTCTCTAAAGTCACACAGGAAGGAAGCTGAAGTAGGTGGTGCTAAGAGAAAGGGGCTTTTTGCTTTTTTTTTTTTTTTTTAGATAAGTGATAGAGAATACATTGACAATTTCTCAGAATAGGGGAAAACCATGACTTTTTCAAATGTTTCCACTGATGGTATCTCAAATTGTTTTTCACTGATGATCTGAATCAAGGGCATCCTGAGGTCAAGGGTGAAATAAGCCGATTCAGAAAAAAATCTTTCCCTAGAGCTCTTGGGTCTAAAGGCGACCTAGAGATGATAAAGACCACCTTTCTCCCTCTCTTAAGGGTCTGGAGCTCAGCCACGCCTAGGCAGCCCATAGGAGTGAATCCATCCATTTCTCAATAAACTTTTATTTAAAACTTGGCTGTTCCAAGTCCCCTGTTAAAAGCATTGTAGCATGTCACTTAGAGGGTGAGCCCTCCAGATAGATAGCCTATGTTTAAATTCTGGCCTATTAATTAGGGAGAGAGCTTAATTCAATAATAATAGTAATGATAATAGGAAACCAGTCTTGGACATTTTATTCTATCAATTTTTTGCCTCGCTTTCCTGAACCTTGAAATGGAGTTGATAGCAAAACCGTCCCTCACAGGATTATTGTGACATTGAGTTAGTATATGTAAAACACTTATAACAGTGACTGCTGTAATTATATTGTGGACAGAGAATGTTGCCTGCCATTCCATTTTCTCCATTCAGAATGGAGAAAAGCAGGAAGCATTCTGTGCTATGGATACTGGTCCTAGAGAGTTAAGATGCATATCTAAGGAGTCATTTCAGTGAGCCCAGATTCTTGCATCTTTCCATATATAGAAAAGAACTAAAATCATTAGCATGAGATGTCTGTGTTTTGTGATTAGAAGTAATCTTTCGACATTTGACTACATGTTTTTTTCCAGCCCAATACTCCTATATATCCTGACTCTTCCCTTATCTCTTCAGAGTTCCTCAGAGCTCTCTGAGAGGGTGACTTTCAGGCTAAAATCCTCAGTAAGATCCCTGAATATAACTTAACTCACAACTTTTAGGCTGTGCGTTTTTCTTCAGTCAACAATGTTCTCTATAAATTTCAACTGTTTTTATTACACTGTCCAAATACCTATTCCTTACCGGGTCCTCAACTGCAGGAACACAGCTATTGAAGAGTGGGAGCCAAAATACGTACCTTTTCTTTCTGCAACTTTTCATCAGAACTCATTCATTTAACCACTAGACATTTGTTGTGCTCTTACTATATGTCAATCACTGTTCTAGGTATAGGTACTGGATATTCAATGATAAATAAGACAGATAAGACCCTTGCTCTCATGGTTTTTCCATTTTAGCCAAAGGAAATAGACAATAAAAAAAAGGAAGCCAATAAATGAATGTGATATTTCCAACCAATGATAAATGCTATAAAGTGATGTGTTATGAAGAAAAAAAAAGACGTGAACATGATAGAGAATGATATGGATGGCATAATATTAAATTAGGAGGTAAAGGAGAGCATATGCTATCGTAATTTCACTCAATCATTGGATATCTACATTGTGCAAGGCACTGTTCTAGGTTCTGGAGATAAAGCAGTGAATGAGGCAAACAAGGTCCTTGCTCTCACGCAGCTTACGTTCTCATCTTGGGGCAAGAATTAAAACAAATAAAGCAATGAAGAAATTTTTAAAAATCAGTCACACATGCTGTAAAGAGTGGGAGTGGGATGAAGAGTGCCTAGGAGACTATTTAAATTGGCCAGGAATGAACTCTCTGATTAGGTATCACTTACTTGTGATCTTACAGACAAGGAACTATCCTTGCAAAAATTTACATGTTTTATAGGTAGAGAGAATACAAAGCATGTATTTCCAACTCCTTTCCTGAGTTGGAAAGGATATTTACATATTCGAGGAATAAAAACACAGAGAACTTGGATAGATCAAACAAGGGCCTCGCAGGCCATGGTTTAGAGTTTGGAGTTTATTTTTGATATAATGGGCAGACACTGGAAGATTTTTTTAAGCATAGGCATGAAAGGATCTGTTTCACTTAAAAAAAGCCACTCTGGCTGCTGAGTGGAAAATGTACTGTAGAAAGTCAATAGTGAGAGCAGGGAAATATATTAGGACGTGATTGCAAAGGTATAGGTAAAATGTGACAGTGGCTTAGTTTAGGTTGGTGACAGTGGGGTTTCAGATATCTAGGTGGATTTGAGATGTATTTTGCAAGAAGATCTAGCAGCATTTTATGATGAACTAGAAGAAGCAGAGTTTCGAAACATAAAGGAATCAAGGATGTTTCCTGCATTATTTAGCCTGAGTAACTGGGTGAAAGGTGGACATATTAAGTTTAAGATCCAAGTAGAGTTTTCAAATAAGGAAAAGACAATTGTAACATAGATCTGGAGCTTAGGAGCAATGTCAGAGCTAGAGACAGAGATTTGGAAAGTCATTGGCATATAGGCACTATTTTAAATCTTGGCATTGGATGTGACCATCCAGGAAGAGAGTTTAGAAAGTATAAGCCTATTCCTGCCTTGTATCTCATTCAGAGCATTTGTAATTGACTGGCCATTGAATGTCATAAAACATGTTCATAGAAAAGCGCTGATGACCATAAAGCTGTTCATACTAAGATGTTGATGATTAATTATAGCCCAATCTTTTCATCTTTTCATTTTTGTTATAGCAAGATGTATCCCAAAGAAGCTACTCCAATGCTGAGAATTTCCAGCCCAGCGTCACACAGAGTGGCCTTAAATTTATAGCCCAGATGAGCAAGGTGGTAGTGATAGTGGTGGGTTTGGGATCCCCCTTAAGCTAGCCACCTGTGCTGTTCCACTGATCCATAATGGACGAATCTCAAACAAGACCCGCGTGACTTGTTCCTAGCTTTATGTAGAATTTGGGACCTTTAAAAAAGTGCTCCCTGTTTCTATTTGATTTTCATATTTCTGCCTTGATCTTACTCTCTCCTTTGTTCCAAAAGTGAAGCCAGTTGTCAGGCATTGGCGTCTTGTCATTATAGCATTTGTCACCCTCCTGACTGTCTCCTTTGAAAATGCATCAGTATGTCACTTATTAATTTATTTATTTTCTGATATTTGAACTCCTGAGGTTATCTTCAGAATGGCTTGAAAGTGGATATACAGCTATTCACTTCCTCTCACCCTGTGAAATCTCCCAAAATGAGAGGCCCAATTCTCCTTGGAATGGAATATTTGTTATTTATTCTTAATTTGAAAAGTCAGAGTGTGAAGTGTCTAGATACTCACCTGTATGGATGCTGCTTGAGTTTTACTTTACAATGTGATGTATAATTCAGTGTGATATATAATGTGGTGAAGATTGGGGATCCTATTGAAAAGATAGATATAGATAGATATATATGTAAATTCAGAATTCTCTTTTAGACACTATATCATAAGAAGAAGGTTCAGCTTATATTTTTAAAATTGCCTGCAGTTTTTATTTTAACTATGTAGTTTTTGCTTTTGGCAGTTTGACTTCCCTGATATTGTTTTTACATAGATTTTATATTTAATGTGATTTTTTTTTCCAGTCAGAGATTTCAGCCAGAATATGAGAAATAACTTCTCTCCTATTTCTTTTTTTTCTTCTCCCCAAATAGATTTGATTTAATTACAAAATGTGTCTGTAATTGAATTCCTCTTCTTGGGGGAGATGATAGGAAACTTTTCCCTCCTCATTGAAAGCCTGATCCAGTAGGCCCACAGGGTGGTACCCCTGCAGGATTCTCTGCTTCATCTTTCCCAAAGCCTGATCCTTGATACAAAAAAATCCTTATTCTTCCCTGATCTACAGTGATTCTTAGACAAGTGCCACCTCTCATCTCTCTATATCCCACATCTGATACCATCACTGCACTGAAAACCAATGTGAGATACAACCTGAAAATGCAGTGAGATGTGCACTCAAAAGGTGAGCTTTTCAGGGAAGCCCAATGTTGTAATCCTTTACGTTTGGTGCCAAACTTCTCTCTGGTAAATGCTCAATTCTGGTATAGCTATAGGGAAATAGGGATGGGATTGGTTAGTGAGGTTTGTAATAGGAGTCCCTATCAACTCAAAAGAAATCTGTCAGCTGCCAGTGTGACAAATGAGGTTCTAGAAGTTGTTAACACACTAACTCCAGAGAACTAACATTTCCAGGGAAGTAAATTTTATTGTCCCCTTGACCCCATATTTGGAGAAATAATAGAGCTACAAGGCCTAAAAGTGCAAAGACTGTCCTGCTGAGGGCTCAGTGGATAAAGTAGGGAGTCCTAACCCTGTTTTTGCAATGTCTGAAAACATCTACAGGGTTAAGGTGTGTTATGAGGTTTTAAAAACATTTTCAAATCCTTATTCATTCTAGGAATGAGTGAAGAGGACTTTCACAGAGTCAAACAATAACTGGACCCTCTAACTCCAAGAAGATTGGGGTTCAGCAAACTTAATTAATGGTACAATTATCTGTTCATTTCATTACCCATTTTCCCTGCAGCAAGCCCCTAAATATTGTCATATCTGAGCTTTCTTGTTCTTGTGATTAAACTCAGTTTTAAGTCATATCTCCTTCTAGTATAAAGGATTTTACACATCAGGGATAAAAATGATACAAACTACATACCATTATATTTCACAAAGAACATATATTCTTGAAGAAAGGAATTTAATTTTGTAATAATCTCCCACCTCCAAACCCAGCCAGGCACTAATCTTAATCACTCATATTATTGAATAATATGTGTGTCGTTTTTTTTTTTTCTCCACAAATCAAAATGCTAGTGAGTTTATCACCTTTTTTGCAGATCTAATTGTCTGCTTGGATAAAAATGTCCCTATGATTATGACACACTTTTTGTTGAGGTCTTTTCATTCCTGTGTTCACCTATAAAGCAGTAGGCTCAACTAATGTTCGCCTATCTGTTTTCATCTCTGATAAGTGTTATCTAAAATTCATTTATGCGTTTAGGAACAAGGTGACAAAATAGTGGTACTCTCTTGATAAATCTCACATACAGTATGGCAGCATATGAGTCATTCTTATAAGTGGTGTAGACTTTATTGTCTTACATGACTTATGCTTATAGCCATACATAAATCACACAGAACCACCAGAGGAATTTTAGTGTTTAGTCATAATAAAAGAAGAGATTTCACAGATTGTCTCCATCAAGTCTGAATGAGGTCAAAGAGGGAAAGGATTCCCAATAAATAATCGGTTTCAACTTCATGTCAGCTAATGATAAATACTTCTATACAAAATTTGAACAAGTAAACTTCATTTTGTTTTAAATATACTCCAGGTCTGTGAAATGGAGCCTTTGAGAAACTTGGAAAGATTTCCCTTAGGGTTTAGTATTATAAGCTTTTAGTTTAGGGAAGGGAAATAATCCTTGTCTGGGAGAGCTCATGAGGCTTTAGTTTAGTGTTAATTCAGCTCAATCAAGAGTTCATCAACTCATTTGTTCAACAAACATTTATAGATAAACACTGGTGAATTTTGCTTGCTAAAATACCCTAAACAAAGTAAAAAAGCAAAACAGTAGAAACTTGTTTATTCATTCTTTCATTTAAATCAGTTAAGAGGGAAAAAGAACCTAATTTCTGTCATATGAAAAGAGTTTCTACAAATATCTAAGTAAAAGATAACTCAATTTTTTTAATTGGGAAAGAATTTTAAATTCATATACTATTTGATTTTGCTAATTCCACCCTAGGAATCTATCCTGCCAATATACTTGCAAAAGTTTGAAGAAACTTAAGTATTTATTTTCATTATGCCTTTGCTTATATTAGCTGAATAATGAAGCAAACTACATGCCCCTTAAGAAGTGAAAGAGGGGAATTTAAATGATCATGGTACATCCATACAATGGATGCAGTAATGTTGTTTTAAAAAATTAGTTATATCTATATTTTCTTTTAAAAATAAGTTAAATCTATCTGTGCTGATATGAAAGATCACCAAAATACATTATTAAGTGAAAAAGTCAATGTGCAGAACTACTGCTTTAGTATTATCCTGTTTACTTAATATGCATGCAAATGCATAACTCTGGGATATACATTCATAAACTATATCTGAGATTTAGAAGTGAGATTTGGGAAAGAGGGAGAGGTATTTTTAACTTTCATTTTTAACCCTTTAGATTGTTTAAAATGCTTACCTTGTGATAGTAAGGAAGACATTTGAGAGGTTAGAATAATTGAAGTTGAAAATGGAGAAAATGAACTAACATTTATTGAGCATTCACTATTTCTCATGCATTATGTTTTTGAAATCTATGTCTCTACTTTTCTCCTTTCAACAACACTTCAAGGTAAATATTAATTTTCCAATGTCACAAATGAGGAAGCTAAAACCTAGGCAGGTTATGTTGTTTGGCTAGTGTCACCTAGCTAGTTAGTGTTAATGAGACTAATGTGGAATGAGAGTAATAAACATAACGACCACTAACTTTCAGCACTAATTATGTCAAAATGTATTACATGTATGTGTTTCCACTCTCCCAAATTAGCTAACTCCCATTTATAATTAATGAAATGAGTTCAAAGAGGTTATGTAATTTATTGAAGGTAACAGGGTTGATATATGAACATAGCTCAGTGTACTTCCAAACCCCAGTCCTTTCCACTGCCCTATATCATTTTCCATACATAAAGTGCTTGGAAAGAGATAGGAGAAACAAGGATACAGATTAGAGGCTCCTGCAATAGTCAATGTGAGAAATTACCAAGAAGAGAAAAAAATATCTGAGCAAGGTTCAGAAGGTAAACTCAGACATGGTGAGTAACTGGACATTATGGTCCAGGTAAAAGGAAGAGTCAAAGATGGCCCAGAAGTTTCTAGGTAGCTGGTGATGGCTTTTGCCAATATAGGAGATATAAGAGAGGAATATTTTGGGGGAATGACATGGTCATTTTTTCATATGTTTATTTTCTGATGTATGTGGTATATCCAGGTGGAGATGTCTATTAGGCAATAGGATATACAGATTTAATGTTTCTCTTTGTTATTGCTATCATCCATGTTTAAATCTCAGAATTATCTTTAATTCCTCCTTCCTCTCCTATCCCTCTATATAAACAAGTCCTATAAAGAAAAATCTACCAGTACAGTGTCTCTTGGATCTATTTCCTATTTCCATTTGCATTGCAACCCCTAATTCTGGCACTCACTACCTCTTCCTTATAATTTTTCAATAGCATCTAAACTTCAATCTGATAATTAATCTCTCTCCTTTCCATCAATGTTACAAACCATGTAATGAATACTCTTTTTAAAGTACAGTGCCTCCTCTGATAAAAACAAAACATAAAGAGAAAAAGCAACCAAGGCCTCTTAGTACTTAACAAAATTAAATTCAAACTCAAAAACATAGCACTTAAAGTTCACCATGACCTGAAACCAAACTTACTTTATAGTTTTCTGTTTTATTATTGCACTCACTGAAACAAACCAGACAATTCAGAATACTACTGAATCTCCCCCAAAGTCACTTTCTGCTTTCATACCTTGTTATTTTTATTATTAATACATTCATTCATTTCTACATCTAGTCAACAAACATTTAAAAGGATCTATTTTGATGACGGTGGTAGACATTGAAAGGCATACATGAATTTAAGCTGTATTTGGGAGTTAGAATTTACAGAAATTAGGTATTGAGGAAGAGAATTATGAAGATTGATTTCAGTTTTCTGATCTACCCAATTGGAGATTTCTAGGAGAAACCAGAAGGGAACCAGCTTAGGGTAGGTGGTAGATTATGAGTCTGGTTTTGCACATATTCAAATTGAAGTCCTTTTGATATATCAGAGTGGAGAGACCAAGTTGGCAGTTGGATATGGAAATCTGGTCCTTGGTGCCAGAAATCGAAATTGGCAACTCATTTGCATGCAGTTGATAATGGAAGCCATGGGCATAAATTAGATTCACTAAGGAGAACATATAGAATAAAAGAAAAATTGGCTGAGAATGAAAACTCCAGCTTTTAATAGGAGGGAATAAATTAGATGAGCCTACAAAGGAGACAGAGTTGTCATAGCCAGAGAGGTAGGAGGGAAATTGGGAGAGTGAGTTTTCATGATGCAAAAATAAATAAATAAAAAATAATCAATGATCCCAGAATGAGGGAGTGATTTATAGTACTCAGTAATGCTGGAGGTTGGGTAAAATAAGGACAGAAAGTTTCAATTGAATTTAGGGACCTGAAAATCATTGATGATTTTGAGAACATTTTTAATAGCATGATGGAGGTAAATGCCAACATGAGTTGAGGAGTAATAGGGAAGTGATTAAATGGAGCCAACGAGGTTGGGCACAAGATATGTGACTAAGTTGAGGGAGAGAGAAAACTAAATGGGGTGTGGTATTTTAGCATGCTTAAAATTTTAAAAGTATAGTCGTGTTTGGAGTGAGATGTTAAATAACAGGTAGGAGAGGGAGGAAGAGAGAGGATGAACGACAGTGCAGTATTTTTGTAGTGTCTGGTAATAATTCTAGCAAATGCACAGCAAATTTAACTATGATTACTATACTTATTGTTCAAAAAATGAAAATTATAAGTGAAAACACTGGATCCTCAAGCAAAACTACCAGAAATAGACGGTTTAACTTAGGATAATTGCAAAATAAATATCTTTAATGAAGATTCCCTCCTTTTTTCATGGGACTCTCTGCAAAGCACTAGTAACTTTCAAGGATTTTGTACTTATGTCTTCTTTCATAAATGACTGTGTAGCAGTAAAAAGAAAATAAAGATGAGTGCAATATGGAGTAAGATATTTGATGTCTTAATTACTGTTGAGAAATTTTTCTATACACCCCATTCCAGTACTTGGCACTCTTAATTATAACTATTGATCAGTTCTTCCCATTAGACCAGTACTGTCCCATAGAAATATAACTCAAGCCACATATGTAATTTAAAATTTTCTAGCAGAGACACTTAAAAAGTAAAAAAAAAAAAAAAAAAAAAATACAGGTGAAATGATGTTATGTTAATATATTTTATTAAATTATGTCCAAATTATTATTTCAACATGTTATCAGTATATAAAATTAGTAATGAGGTATTTAACATTTCTTTTTTTTACTAAGTCTTCAAAATCTGTTACGTATTTTTATACCTATAGCACATCTCAATTCAGACTAGCCACATTTTGATTGCTTAGTAGCCACACATATATAGTGGCTACCATATTGAACAGCAGAGCACTAGACAGTGAACCTCTAAAATATCCTTGAAAGTTACTGTGTAGGTACTCACAAAACCCCTGTATCCCCAACTCCAGCTCAGAGCCGAGCCTAGCACATAGCAATTAAATAAATGAATAAAATACATTTTTATGTTAATATAGGATTGCCTTATCAAGTATAAGAAGGTCAGTTTTAGGTATTATGGAAAGGAACAAAAATGAAGAGGAAAGGACAGGAAGCACTATTTTATTTATGTATATGTGTCTACTATAAGGTGTTGGGAGGGCAGCGAGATGTTCACGTTTACCTTGTTTCTGCTATTTTGGCATCTAAAACATCAGATAGGAAAAATTCTTCTGGAATGTTCTCCTCTTTTTATGCATAATATGTTCATGTAGTTTTTGTTTTGTTTGTTTTGTTTTTTGTTTTATTACCCCTGCTAGATAATAGGGGCATTTGAAGACAAGATCCCTTTCTGGTTCATCTTCTTGTCCCCTACTATGTGAACAGCAGAATACTTGGTCCACAAAGATTTGTGCCATCCTTTAGAGTAGGTTTCCTCTTACAGCCTTTCTTCTTACAGTTTATTCGCTATAACCTATGAGGAATCTGCCTGCTGCTGGCATAGTTCTCAAAGGTGGTGGGTAGAGGTGATCTATCTCCCTTAAGATAACATAGGGCCAAAAATGTAATTTTCATGCCAAGTGTATGTGAACAAAAGTTGCCAAGAGGAGGTTTTGAGGAAACTGTATGGGACAGAAAGGAAAAGTCACTAAAACCAAGTATTCATTCAGGGGCCTGCACTATTGTTGGAAATAAGATGATTAGAAAATATTTTTTTTCCTTTATGTGAATGTCTTTGAGCTAAGTGCATTTTTACATGAAGAGTGAGGACAAGTATAAATAGAATTCTTAAATGGTGATTTACTCTCTTCTGTCCACAGTTAGTAAAAATTCTTTTCTTGGTTTGTGTGTTTACTTATTGCCTTTCACCCCCACCAAACTGTAAGGCCCATAAAAGCAGAGATCGTATCTTTTTTATTAACCAGTATGTACCCAATGTAGTACAATGTTGGACATATAGAAGCTGCTCAATAAATATATATTGGATTAATGAAGGAATGGGATATTTTTCACACTGAAATAAAATTCATAGTATTTACAAGTGGATGATCAAAATTTCACTTAGAAGTAGGGAAAAACACAAAGTATGATTTTTGAAGACTTTTTCTTGTAAGTGAACATGATTTACTGAATATTTTTCCTCAAATAACTCTAAAGAATCTGCTGAATTTATGATTATTTTAAGTTCTATTTGCTGTACATCCATGATCTGTGGAACTAAATAAACCCTATCCAACTGTTTTTCATTCATTATATACAATAACACACTACTTAAAAAAAAAGAGATGAACGATGATGTGACTTCATGTTTTACTTTGGAAGCGTTAAGGCTTGTTACTCTTTTGCATGAGCTAGAACTTCACTGACCTACTTAGATGAAGTTTAGCTAAAATTTAATTATGTAAAAGGAACTGTATTAAGCAGGGTTCTCTAGAGCAGTTGGCAATTGGAGACATAGGAGAGCTGATGCTGTAGTTCCAGTCTGAGTCCAAAGGCTTGAGAACCAGGACAGCTGATAGTTTAGTTCCAGTTTGATTCCAAAAGCCTAAGAACCAGGTGAACTGATGGTGTGAGTTCCAGTCTGAAAGCTGACAGGCTCAAGACCCACGAAGGGCTGATGTTTCAATTCTAGTCCTCAGGCAGGAAAAGATCCATGTCCCAGATCAAGTGGTCAGGAAGGAATAGCTACCTTTTATCCAAGATAGAAGCATGTTCAGCCTTTTTGCATTAGGGAAAGCAATCTGCTTTGCTCGGTCTACTCATTCAAATGTTAGCCTCATCCAAAAACACCCTCACAGACACATCCAGCATAATGTTTTACCAATATCTGAACACCCTATGGCCTGGTCAAGCTGTTTTATAAAATTAGTCATCACAGCTACTCCCAAAAAGGAACTCTTGAGATATTATAAATGGAGATTTTTATTATTGCTGCTTTGCTCTGCTTAGCTCAGTTAAATCTTGGATCTTTGTTAAAACTGTCTTGTAAATCTAATATGTTAAAGTGTACTAATGGTTCTACAGAGTCCAGCTAAGCTTATCCACAAAGAATTGTGTGATTATGTACTATGAAAATTTTTTTTTGGTTAGAGAAGAGCCATTGCATAATTACATAATTTCTTAACATCTAGTAAATTATGGAAATTACTTGCCTGAGCCTTCTCTATTAAACCCACAAATAGGATCAATTTAATATCAGAAAGTAGTGGTTGTGATTGACACTAGTAATGGAAGAGATCCACATAGGCTATAAGAGCAATTGTCTAACAATTTTTGCGGCTGACCTTAAAAAAAAAAAAAAAAGGGTTACTTTGAACTCCAGTATTTAAAACAAACAAAAAAGGAGAAGTGTCTGGTTGAAGCAGGAGCAACGGAGGGATGTGGAGTCCTGCCTCCTCTCTTTACCACCTTTTCTACTCAAGCCAATCCCAAGGCTCCTCCACAGAGGGCTGGGATTACATAAAACACAGTTTGATGATCACTGGGTATTAAGGTAGTAAAATTGTGACTGTTGTAAATATGCTGTAGAAAAGAGATTACACTAGTGGGTTCACTGGACTTTTTCTCACATGGCATCTAAAGTCTAGAGAAGATTTGCTAAAAGCACGAGGCTATGTCTGATATATTAGAGGGTCATGAAATGACACAGTATTTTACTTGCAAAGGATTTTGGGTATACTACTAATAGAATCTGTACCATCTTTTAAACTGTATTGATGTGTGACGAGAAAATTCATGGGAACAAGGATAAGAAGATTGACCTAGCTGGAAAACCAGGCCTGGATCTTAGTATGGCCTAACTTGGACTAGACTTTTGATTTCTGTCTAGGTATGCCCCTCAAAATAATCTAAGCACATTGCTTATAAAAGTTAAGCTTCCCACTCCTTTGTCCATATTGATTTGCCTCTGTGGATTTCTTTTCTTAAAAATAAATTTATTTATTTATTTTTGGCTGCGTTGGGTCTTTGTTGCGGTGCAGGAGCTTCTCATTGTGGTGGCTTCTCTTGTTATGGAACATAGGCTCTAGGCACGTGGGCTTCAGTAGTTGTGGCACATGGGCTCAGTAGTTGTGGCTCGCGGGCTCTACAGCACAGGCTCAGTAGTTGTGGCGCACGGGCTTAGTTGCTCCGCGGCATGTGGGATCTTCCCGGACCAGGGCTCAAACCTGTGTCCTCTGCACTGGCAGGCGGATTCTTATCCACTGCGCCACCAGGGAAGTCCTCCTCTGTGGGTTTTAACAATTGTTACAGAGTAATGCATGATGACAGAGATTCATATGGATTATTAAGAAGATCAGTCCTGGTGAACTGAATAAATCATTTTAACTATGTTGTAGCTGATATACAAATGTATGTGCTGTAACTTAATTGCTATAATTTTCCTTTTAAGGAAATTAGAGTTGTATCTTGGACCCCAGATAACGTCTTCTAATTTACTATCTTCAGTTTGAAAGTTTTCTTTTTTCCATTCATCGTAAATACTGATTGCTATATAGTTGAATTGTTTTAGCCTTAGCCCTGTTACTTAAATATATTGCAGATAATGAAGAAACAGAGGCTGTAAGGTAAACGAGTTTCACCTTAATTGTACCTAACTGGAGCACTCTGCATATCATGGCACAGAACAAATGTTGTTCTATTGACTGCAGTAGGGGGTCTGTCAACAAATGTTTCCTTTCAGGACAAGGATTTAAACTTTTGCTATTTATTTGACATAGCCCATCATTCTCTTAAATTCAACATTCTATACCAATGACCATACTTAGAGTTTTTCTGAGGATCTTCTGAATAGTGTAAGAACTGAGTTGGATCTGTCTTTCTCTTATGAAAGCTCTTTCAGTTCATTTCATTGATTCAGTTTTTATTGGCCTAAGTCTCACCAGGATCTTGCTTGGCTCTAAGCCCTCTAAGGGGAGGTTATAAATACCTAGAAGATATGTTTAATCCTTGGCTATGGTTTTAACTAATACAGATGTCAGATACTAATGTTACTGTTGTTGGGAGATGGAACTAACACTTGCTAAATATGCTTCCTATTAAAGCAAGTGTTCTTTTTATGGAGTTGTATTTAAACACATCATGTCTGAGATTGTTAGCACATAGTTTAAGGCAAATCAATGTTATACCGTAGGAAGAGCATGGGCTTTGGAAATAAACAGACCTGGTTTTGAGTCTCAGCTCTATCACATAATGGTTGTGTGGTCATAAGTAAGTTACTTATCCTCCCAAGGTTAATTTTCCTTATTGATATAATCATGGCACCACATGCTCCTTTGTCAGTCCCCCTCCATACAAACATACTCACTCACTTAAAAGAAAACAGATAAATAAGCAAAGAAGTATTAAAAACATAAGACACACTCTACTTTTATTGCTTCTCCATTACTATTTGCCCTTGAACTTTGAAAAAGTTTTATTTTGTTTCTAAATGAAATGTGAGAGAGGCCTTTTATTGTTTTTTTTTTTTTTTTTGCGGTACGTGGGCCTCTTACTGTTGTGGCTTCTCCCGTTGTGGAGCACAGGCTCCGGACGCGCAGGCTCAGCGGCCATGGCTCACGGACCCAGCCGCTCCGCGGCATGTGGGATCTTCCCGGACCGGGGCACGAACCCGTGTCCCCTGCATCGGCAGGCGGACCCTCAACCACTGCGCCACCAGGGAAGCCCGAGAGAGGCCTTTTAAATGTCCATGTCACTTTATTCATTCACAGATTAAAATTTAAGTATACTTACTAGAACCCAGTTAAGAATATAAAGGAACTTACATTATAGTGCTCAGTATGTGCCAGTGATTTAAGACTATGAATAGCAAGACATTTTAATATAATGGATTAAATAATCTTACTAAATATAGTATTGCCATCATACTGTTGGTTGGAAAATAAACCTAGTCCTTACAACTGAAATGCAACTATTCAAAGATTAAAAATGATTGCTTTTTTCCCACGTGCAGTTTGGAAACAGAGTTAATTGCCAAATGCCAGAAAGCACAAACTATTATACATTTTAAAAGACTTCTCTTGCCATCAATATAGAATGTTGCATTTGAATGAAAAACTTGTAATAGAAAATAAAATTAACATGGGATTTTATTCTCGAAATTTATAAAAACGTCTTCTAGTATTCCATTCATACCTTTTCTTCTTGCTGTTCAGGCTGTCCATCTTGAGTCGTTGGTCTGCATGAGTACATGTCATATACTACTAATAGAAAGCTTAAAGGCTGTTGATTTCTCTACAGTTTCAGACTTATGAATGTGAGGCTGTTTAGAGCTTTAACTTAAAGATAGCTCATTAATCTGAAATTCTTGTCTTAAGCCTGCAAAATAGAAAAGTAGTATTAAACTGAGTCACAGTCAAATCTTTAAGGGATTGTTGTTTTGGCAAATGGGTTCCTTACAGAATGCAAACCCAAATAAGGTACTTTAAATTTTAACAAAACAATTATTTGATATAATCTTCAACTAGGAGAAGAAACTATGTAAAGTAAAGAAATACTTGTAATCAAAAAGATCTCAGCTTTTGTCCTCCGTTAAAGAACTTTTAAAGCAACACAGTCATCCCTGGAGAGCCATTTGGTTTAATGCAGGAAATTATTATTAGTTAAGCTAGAATGGTAGAGGAGAAACTGGAGGAAATAATATTTGAGTTAGTCAAATAATAAAACATTAAAAAAATAATTGTACTATATCTTCATAGGTGTTTCCAAATAATAATGCCTTATAAATTTCAGGTGTTTTACAACAAATCCATCAATCACTTGTCAGTGCAGCATGGAGCTACCTCTAAAGATAGAATTTAGGAGGATTTTAGATGTATAAAGCAACTCTATGTAACAATTAGTCAGAAGCAATAAAAGAATGCCATAGGCAATTAGAGTACACTAATGTACAATTCTTGTACACAAGCCAGTCCAACATCATTTTCTTTCATCTCTGGAAATACTGCCATTGAAATGCTTACCATTCAACTGCAGATTTATTCATTCTAAAAACTCATCAATTTTAAAGACTATATGATGTTTACAATGTTTTAATGACAAGATTCAATTTTCAAATGTAAATTCTTCAAATTTTATTTGAAGAAATATCTGTCTTTACACTCAGAATCTTGAATCGGGTCTCATTTTATTTTAATTAGCTAGAACGTCCTCATCTCCAAAATGTGTTCAGATTTGGCTGGATAGAGTATGGGTGGGGAAACATGAAAAGTTCCATTAGATTTAATAATACGTTTCAGGTTTATAATGCTAAATTTTTATTTAAAAAATAATCACTACACATATATGTGTATATGGGTTTGTGTGATTTTCTTTTAAACTGATGAGCTAGGTTAGTGACAGAAGTTTAAGAAAATATAACTTGACTGCATCCATGAAATTGCTCTATTGTATTGTATATGGGTATGAATAGAGTTTGAAATAATTCTTAAATTGCTAACATCAGGGTGTCTAGTCAAATTTTCCAACCTCTACTGGCTTACCCTTGATTTGCTTTAATATAGGTTGTGGGAAAAGAAAAACAATAGTTTTTCATTTAGACTTCATTTAGAACTGCCTGGCAACAGACAGGTAGGAAGGACTTCGAGTTACTATTTTCCATTACTGGAGGGTCCCTTAGGAGTACATTGGAAAGAATTCTGTCTACCCCAGATAAGAGTCTCCTGGCAGTTTAATGTGCCAGTCAGTTGTGCTCAGCAGCCCAGAATCATCGCATTGCAACTATTGAATAGTTCCAGACCGTACGTTTCAAAGGATGGAGAATGTGATATGTGACATACTTCCAAAGAATGGTGATGAAAAGGGGGAAACGTAAGAGACTAAATTCTGTGGGATTGACAGTGCCTTAGAATGGGAAAAATTACATAAGTATCAGGTACCTCACAGAGTCTACGATTATGTGTCTGCTCTAGCCATGTTGTCCGTAGAACATTAAATTGCACCATTTCTCTTCTTTTCACTATTAAACAGCAACCTCTGGAATCATAGGGCACACAAGCACAGTTAAGAGAGACAGTGATAGAGGCTACTTAGCTTCTCTTTCGGCTCAGGGTTAGTATATGCTCTGTCCCGAGAAGTCACCTTCAAAATCAATCTAGAATAAGATTAACTAGAGTCTGATTGGCATTTGTGGTTACCACCATAATTTTAAAAAAATAAAACAAGATTCTGAACATGGTATCTTTAAAATAAGGAAGTCAGGGGGAAAAGTGTATTTTAATTGTTTTTCATCTTGAGGGAGGGCGCTCCTCTTATAAGGTAAAGCAACCAGCATATGCTCATTCTGAAGTGGCTAAATAAGATGTATGACATATGTTAGCTGCTTGCTCTTAGCATGGAATATAGTTTGTCAAAGAATGGTGACATAGTTCTAGGGTAAGAGTAAGACCTTTAGGGATCCAAAGAACTAAAAAGAAAATTGTTCCCCATTCCCATCCCCAATATATAATTAAAAATGAGTTTAAGGAAGTCCCATGGTGACCACCTTAATGATACCAAATTATTTATAAAAGCATTTTGGTGACCCTGTTTTTCTGGTGCCCTTAGCATGTATATCTGCCTATTAGATAATTCAGCATATAATTCTTAATATTACAGCTCAGTAGACTATGACCAAGCCAGCTGCCCTGGTTAAGAGACAGAGTGAAAGGATGGGGATAGAAGTATTTTCCATCGAATGTGCACGAATACCTCTCTGATGAGGTTAAATGAAGTGAGAGAGTTAGCCATGTGGGTAGCTCGGGAAGGGTTTCCTAAGCCTAGGGAACAGCAACTGTAAATGTTTTAAGCCTGGAGCATATTTGAGATGTTTGAGGAATAGCAAGTGGCTAGAGCACTATGAGCAAGAAGAATGAGGGAAGAAATTTCAGGTAAGAAAAACAATATGAAAAAAGCTCAGGGGTAACAGATGGTTCTCCCACATTAGGATTACTTCACTTCTGAAGCCAGACAGCCAGCCTTAAAGGCCACTCAGAATATCAGCCTGTAGCTAAACCCGTGTCCAGTATTAACTGCATAAACACGACTTTTTGATCTCACTGGGAACACCAGGGAACCCAGATGGCTAACATAAGTAACATAAGGTTTACTTGAAGGAGGCAAATGGACAAAAGCTAGAATTCTGAAAACAACAAGGCAAATAAAAAAAGACACTCTTGCTTTTTAAGCACATGGCAGTAAATGTTGTACTATCAATTCAGAAACCTCACAATATGATTATAATTATGCATAAGGTGTACAGAAATTGATGGACTCTATTAAAATACAGAAACTTGGGGCTTCCCTGGTGGCGCAGTGGTTGAGAGTCCGCCTGCCGATGCAGGGGACGCGGGTTCGTGCCCCAGTCCGGGAAGATCCCGCATGCCGCGGAGCGGCTGGGCCCGTGAGTCATGGCCGCTGAGCCTGCGCGTCTGGAGCCTGTGCTCTGCAATGGGAGAGGCCACAACACTGAGAGGCCCGCATACCGCAAAAAAAAAAAAAAATACAGAAACTTGGAGTAGCACACAAAGGAGAATAATGAATAGTAAAATCCGCTGACAACACTGTAGCTAACACATTTTTATTATCTCTCAGTGTTATTTGAGTGCAATGGCATATGGACATGGTCAGAAGCTATAAGGCCAGAAAATAGCACTGAGTGTATTATAAAATATTAGCAGAATATATTGTCATAGCATAGCCATAGTGGGATAGTGAACTTACCATTTTAAAGCATGATCAGATAACCATTTTTTCCAATTTTTGTCTTCACTTAATTGGGGACTGGATAGACCAAACTAATTGCTTGGATTTGGAAGGCACTATATAGCATTATGTTAGCATTAATCATGCCAGGTTCAAACAACTGGGGAAAATTGGTCAACAGAGTGGTTTTAAAAAGTCAAATTGATTGACATTGTGAAGTTATAATCTGAATATCATCTTTTTCAGTAGCTAATATGTTTCAATGAGAATAAGCATGTAACTTTTGTTTTCCTTCTTGGATCAAGAATCTACAACTGTCATATAAAACTATCTTATATTCTCATATAATGCTTCAAACACTTCTAACATTTTTATATATATTTACCCTTTCTGTGAGATCTCTGTAACCTTCCTATTTAAATGAAATCCCTATTCCCCTTGTCCTGCTCTGACTTGATTCTACACCTTGAGTCCCCTAACCGTGCTCTGTTTTTCTGCATACACTTGTAACTTTCTGCCATACTATATCGATTACATATTTAACTTTTATTTTCTGCCTGCCCCCTTTAATATGTAAGCTCCATGGCAACATGGCTGGGTGAGTTGCCAGATGTCACAGGGAAAATTAGTGACAGTGAGAGCAAACTAAAGCATAGCATCCTGATTCTCAGACCTATATTCTCTCAACTCCTCTTTTGGCAGTCATTCTCAACGCTGGATGCACATTGGAACCGCCTTTGATGCTCTAAAAAATTATAATGCCTAGGAACTCCCTAGAAAGTCCTGATGCAGATTGGGCATCAGGAATTTTATCTCATTCTCCTGCCTCAATAAATTCCATTTTTCAAATAAACATTTCAATAGTATAGTGGATGGGATCAGGCAGACCTGGGTTCAAATCCTAGTATCTATTTTATCTTGACCAGTTGCTCAGCCTGTAAACCTCAGTTTCCTCAGTTCTCAAATAGGGATAATAACGCCAAATTTGCAGGGGACGTGGGCATGTCAGGATCAAATCAGATAATGGATATGAAAGAGTCTGACAAATAATGTACATTCTCTTTTCTACCGATCTCTGCTTTTTAATTGGAGGATTTTATCAATTTATATTTAAGGTATTACTGACAAGTATCCACTCTTCCCTTTTTCTATTTGTTTTCTATATGTCACACCTTTTTTGTTCCCCAATTCCTCTATTACTGTCTTTCTTGTGTGTCTATTTTTTTTCAAATGTGCTGTTTTAATTCCCTTCTCATTTCTTTTACTGTATATTAAATTTTTTTTCCTTACTGGGTACTTTGAGGTTAAAATTAATATCTTAATTTTTAACTTAAATTATTTTATATCTATTTATAATTTGAATTAATAGCAACTAATATACACAAAATTTGCTCATATATAGGTCCATCCCTCCCTTTTTATGTTATTATCACAAATTATTTTATTCTTTGTGTGTCCATTAATATAGATTAATAATTAATTTTATTATTAATTTATTTAATTTATTAAAACCCCTCCTTTTTTATTTTTATTCTTTGTCTGTGTCTTCCTTTAGCTCTTTGAATATATTTAAAACAGTTGATTTAATGTCTTTGTATAGTAATTTCAACACCTGGACTTCCTCAGGGACTGTTCCTATTAATATATTTTTGCCTGTAAGTGGGCCACAAATTATTTTTTCTTTTCATGTGTCAAAAAATTTTCATTAAAAAGTGGTCATTTTGGGGCTTCCCTGGTGGCGCAGTGGTTGAGAGTCTGCCTGCTGATGCAGGGGACGCGGGTTCGCGCCCCGGTCTGGGAGGATCCCACATGCCGCGGAGCGGCTGGGCCCGTGAGCCATGGCCACTGAGCCTGCGCGTCTGGAGCCTGTGCTCCGCAAAAAAAAAAAAAAAAAGTGGTCATTTTGAATATTATAATGTGGAAACTCTAGAAATTAAATTCTCCCCTTTCTCCTGGGCTGTTATATGCTGTTCTGTGATTGTTGGGTGTCTGTTTGTTTGTTTGTTTAGTGAATTTTCTGTATTAATTTTGTAAAATCTGTAGTCTTTATTGAATGCAGCCACTGAAGGATCTGTCCCATTAGTTTAGTACCAGCTAGTGATTTGACAGATTACTTGATACTCCTGGAAGACAGAAAGAAAGAAAGACAGAAAGAAAGAAAGGAAGGAGGGGAGGGAGGGAGGGAGGAAGGAAGGAAGGAAGGAAGGAAGGAAGGAAGGAAGGAAGGAAGGGAGGAAGGAAGGAAGGAAGATAGAAAGAAAGGAAAGAAAGAAAGAGAAAGAAAGAAGAAAGGAAGGAAGAAAAGAGAGGAGAAGAGAAGGAAAGAAAAGAAAAGAGAGAGAAGGAAAAGAAAAGGAAAGTTTAAAATAGAACTCTCCTAGTGTTTGCAGATTGGGTCTGTATTGGGGAATTCCTTAATGCTTAACAAAGCAGTTAGCCAGGCAGTTTACAACTCTGCCTTAGCCATTACTTCCTGCTTGCATGGTAAGGTAAGTCAGAGTTGAGTGCTTAGTGTCTTCTCAGGTCTTCTGTGAGCATGTCTCTGTCACTGGACATGCCTATGGCCATCTACATTCCCTGGGATATGCAGGTGTTTTTCAAAGCTCTTATTCCTGGAAGCATGTCTTTTTCTATCCTCTTTCCTCCCAAGCTTTTTGGTCTATTTCCTATTCTGACTGTTATCCTTTGCCCCTAGCAACAGTGGCTAATAAATTTACTTTAATGCTGCCCAGAATGCTGCCTCAGCCTTGGGAGGGCTTTGTGGCAGGAAAAATTAGTTTAAGCCCTTTAGCCCATCTCTTAGGGAGCCACCAGACAGATCAAAACACAGAACCAGAATTCTTTGAGAATAAGTCCTTTATGACTTCCTCTGATACCTGTATTCTGCAATAGGAATGCAGGTGGTTATCTTCAAAGTAGAATGCAGAATGGGGGGATGTTAACAGGGTAAGTTAAAATGTCACAGAGTTTTCTTACTTGAAATCATCATGGTTTTTTTCTTCATTAAGCACTGCCCTGGTTGTTGTAAGTTTTTGATTGACTTCCCGAGTTCTGAGTAACTTGATTCTGACAGTTTTCCAGCTTATTCATTGTGTTTGTGAATGGATAGAGTTTTGATTTCCCTACTCTGCAGGTTTCTGTAACTTCATTTGATAAGGATCACTATTAATCTGTAGATTGATTTGAGTAGAATTCCCATTTTCACAATGTGAGCCTCTAAATAAGAAACATGAATTTTCTCTCCTTTCATTGAGATCATCTTTAATTTCTCTCAGCAGTGTTTTGTAACTTTCAGCATATAAATCTATCAGCTCTTTTGTTAAGTTTATTTCTAAGTATTTTTTCTTTTTCATGATATTTTGAATGAAATTATTTTCCTATTTTTATTTTCAGATAGTCTATTGCTAGTATATAGAAATACATTTGATTTTTATACATTGTTCTTGTATCCTGAAACTTTTCTAAATGTATGTTTTAGTTCTAATTGTGTGTGTGTGTGTGTGTGTGTGTGTGTAAGAGTGTATTTTTTTAGGGTTTTTTATATACAGAATCATCCCAATGAAGTCTTTTTTGTTTTTTCTTTCTAATCTGCATGCTTTTTATTTTCCTCTCTTTTTTTTTCTTATTGGACTGACTAAAATCACCATTATAATGTTGAATAGAAGTGGCAGAAGCAAACATCTTTGTCATCTTTATTTTTTTCTCAACCTTAGACAGCATGCAACCAGTCTTTCACCATTAAGCATGATGTTGTTTTTAAGTTTTTAATAGATGCCTTTTATTGGGTTAACCAAGTTTCCTTTCTTTACTAGGTAGTTGAGGGTTTTTATTATGAATTAGTGTCAGATTTTGTCAAATGCTTTTTTTCTCTTTATTGAGAAAATAATGTGGTTTTGTCCTTTTTTTCTATTAATAAAGTATATTACATTAATTATTTGAGGCTAAAACAACCTCATATTCCAGGGATAGCTGGTCATTCTAAGTAATATTTTTTAAAGTTTTGTGGATTCAGCTTGATAGTATTTTGTTGAGAATTTATGTCTATACTGTTTGTTTTCTATATATTACACATCCTTTTGTTTCTACATTTTCTCTTTCACTGACTTCCATTTTGTTGTATAGATTATTTTTGCTGTGATACTTTAATTCCAATTTAATTTGCTATTTGTTTGCTTTTACTATTTTTTTCAGTTATTTTTCTTAAGGTTACTGTAGGGTGTATGTCTTAGTTGGCTTAGGCTGTTATAACAAAATACCTCTGAGTAGCTTAAACAATAGAAATCTATTTTCTCATAGTTCTGGAGTGTGGAAGTCTGAGATCAGGATGCCTGCATGTTTGGGTTCTGGGGAGAGCATTCTTCCTGGCTTGCACACAGCCACTCTCTCACTGTGTGTTCACATGGTCTTTCCTCAGTGTGTGCACATGGAGACAGAGAGAAATATCTCTCCCATCTTCTTTTAAGGCCACCAATCCTAGTGGGTTAGGACCCCACTCTTATTATCTCATTTAACCTCAATCGTTCCTAAAATCATTCCTTCCCTATCTCCAAATACGGTCAAATTGGTGGTTAGTGCTTTAACACATGAATTTGGGGGGTGGGGCACAGTTTAGGACATAGTAGCTTACAATATTCTTTTTTACTTGTTACAATCTACTTTAGATTGATGCCAACCTAATTTCAATAAATGTATATAATTTTCTCCATTGTAGCTCTATTCTCATCACACTCCTCTGTGTTATTGTCATATATATCTTTATATGTTATAAAGCCAATAATATAGTTTTATAATTCTTTCTTCATGCAATTGTCATTACAAATAATTATGAGAAGAAAAAAGTAAAATATACATTTGCACTTTTATATTTACATGTTTACCTTTACCAGTGCTCTTTATGTCTTTGTGTCATGCTGTTTCTTTTTATCTCGAAGGACTTCCTTTAGTATATTTTGCAAAGGAGATCTGGTAGGTACACATTCTCTCAATCTGTGTTTATGTAGGAATGTCTTCTTTGCATCTTCATTTTTGAAAGAAAATTTTGCTGGATATAGGCAATATTTTTCTTCCTGTACATTGACTATGCCAACCCACTGCTTCTGGCCTCCATTGTTCCTGATTAGAAGTAAGCTGTTAATCTTACTTTGGTATGCAATAAGTTTTTTTTTTTTCTCTTGCCACTTTAAGAGTTTCTCTGTGTCTTTGTCTTTCTTTCTTTTTTTTTTTTGGCCACGTGGCATGTGGGATCTTACTTCCCTGACCAGGGATCAAACCTATGACCCCTGCAGTTGCATGGAGGCTTAACCAGTGGACCACCAGGGAAGTCCTTGTGTCTTTTTTTTTTTTCAATTTTTATTGGAGTATAGTTGTTTTACAAGGTCCCTGTGTCTTTGTCTTTCAACTCCTTACTTACATGTCTCTAGGCGTGAGTCTCTTTATGTTTATACTATTTTGATTCAGTTGAGTTTCTTGGATGTGTAGTTTAATATTTCTCCTCAAATTTGTAAATATTTTGGTTGTTATTTTTTCAAATATTCTTTCTGCCATTCTTCTCATTCTAAGAATTTCATTATGCATATGATGGTATGGTTTGTGTTGTCCGCAGGTCTCTGAGGCTCTGTTCGTGTCTCTGTTTTTTCTGTTCCTTAGATTAGATACTCTTTATTGATTTATCATCAACTCCAGTGATTCTTTACACTGTCAGCTCAAATATGCTATTAAGCCATTCTAGTGAATTTCTCATTTCAGTTATTGTACTATTCAAATATAAAATTTCCATTTGATATTTTTTAAAATAAATTTTGTCTTTATATTCTTTATTGAGTCATTGTCAAAACATGTTCCCTTAATTTTTAAAGCATAGTTTTCTTTATTGCTTTGAACACATTTATAATAGATGCTTTGAAGTCTTTTTCTACTAAGTTCAACATCTGGACACCATTAAAGACAGTTGCTCTTGACTGCTTTTTTTTCCCCCTGAGTATGGGTCATATTTTCCTATTTCTTTGCATGTCATGTAAATTTTTGTTGGAAGTTGATTATCTTAGAAAATTTAGCTTAGTATCTATGGATTTGGATCCCTTCTATGGACTTTTGGTTGTTGTTACTAGTTTTTCTTTGTTTGATCTGTTTGTTTGGTATCTTGCTTAGGCTAATTCTGTATGTCTGTATTCCATGTACTGTGTGGTCATTGATGTCTCTGCTCTATTTTTAAAAAAGTATTTTGTTGCTTTTATTTTTTAATACTGTTTTCATAGAGGTTACCTCTGGATCAGTATAACTTAATGCCAAATCAGTGATTGCTCAAACTTTATGTTTCAGCTTTTTAAGTTAATAAGATTTCCACACTTTGCTAATGTATCTGAGTGTTGACGGGGGTACACATTTTAATTTCAGTCAGTGAATCAGTCAGTCCTTGTAAAGTCAGTTCTTTCTGGGTACACAAAGCTTCATGTTCAGCTAGGGATGAATAACTTTCCCTGATTGTTTGTCAGCAAGATTACAGCTGGCTTTGACAATACCTCGGGGCATGAATTTTTATTCTCTTTGCTCTAAATCAAGAGAGCTGCCTTCCAGCATGAGACTGCCAAGTCCTCATAGTCTACTTTGCACTTGTAGAGCTATCAAAAATGGATCTGGGACTTGAAGATTGGTGCAGCCCCAGGTTAAAATGCTATATACTCCCATTGTCCTTATTAAGGTTTAGTTGTTTTTCTTGAATAAACTTTTCTTAATATGTTATATGCCTTTGGTCAATTTCCAGAGTCCTGAAATATGTGGTTTTGATAAATTTATCCAGTTTCATCACTGCTTTCTGCTGAGCTCCTTATTTTGCCATTCCACAAGTCAAGTAGCATATGTCTTCTTCTTCCTTTTGAAGGACAAAAGTGACGAGTTATTATCAAATGGTTATTTCAATTTAGTGGACATGATTTGATTAACTCATTTGCCATAGCAATTAAGAGTTAGTATAACAACTGATTTCTGTATTCTCCATTTCTGCGTATGAATCTCTAAAATCTTGTTGCTGCTTCACACATTTCAGACCTTTATAATGTTATACCCAAAGGATGTTTTTATCAACTAGAATAACTTATAGGCCTTTATAAAAATATGTCCTCTTTTCCAGGATTTCTAAGATTTTGTTTGTTTGCTTGTTTTTGATTTTTGCTGTGTCACTACAGGCTTGGAGAAATATCCAACACCCTAAGGATATGCAAATATGTAGTTGGATCTAAAATATGCAAGCCTTTTAAAAAAGTTTTCCAAATTTTCCTACTTTGATCCATAAATAGCTGAAAATACTAACTAAATAATAATACTAATATAAAGCTAAAAGGGACCCTACTGTATTCATAGCGTAGCAAGCATCTTCTGCTAGTAACCCTGTCCAAGAGAAGCTTTTAAAGAACTAGTTAGAATGGTATAGCCTAAAAAACTTTCCACACTACAGTGGGAATAATATGAGGGAAACCTGTAGGTAAATCTGGAAACAAAGATTAAAAGAGTAGACTTATTTAGGCTTTTCAGTTATTGATCCAGTATATTTCCACGTAGAAATAGCCTAGTTCTATATAGTTGCATTATTTTTAACACGAGAGTCCAGGCTTATTATTTATTTCCTGTTGGGCAGTGAACAAACTGCTCTAGAAACAATGGAACGTTTTTTTGTAGGGGAAAATGGCTTGCAGAAAGAAACTTTTAAAATAATAATTCTAAAAAGCCCCACAACCAACCAGTTTGTGTTGCCCACTATAACTGGTGAAGCCAAATCAAGAAAAATACTGAAGACTTTATTTCAAACTAATTAATGACAGTCCATTTCTAGACCCCTTAATTATACTTTTTATTTTGTATTATCTATGTGGTCATAATTTTCACTACCAGGTACTATTTTTCTAATTGTGAGTGAATGAATCTTTGAATTTTAGAATTACAGAGCCATCATTGTATCCATTTAGTTAGAAAAGCTGACATATGTAATAAAACTCCATGCCCTCCACCACTGACAATTGTAAAGCAATCTTTTTCAGGAGAATGGTTAAAAAACATTTCTACTTCCATTCCAAATGAATGCCTTTTAAGTACAGGGCACCTTGAATAAGCTCTCAAGAAATCATGACTGTAGGTAATTCAGGAGATATTTAAGGTTTATAGTTCAAAGTTACCAAACCAAACTAAAATATAGGAAATTTTCTCCCTTCTCTCTCTCATAACATAAGGTCTAACAGTTCTGCCTCTGCCTACTATGTAGTCCTGCCTTTGACTCTCACTAGCTGTGTGAACTTTT
This sequence comes from Monodon monoceros, assembly GCF_005190385.1. Classification (NCBI taxonomy): domain Eukaryota; kingdom Metazoa; phylum Chordata; class Mammalia; order Artiodactyla; family Monodontidae; genus Monodon; species Monodon monoceros. The sequence goes on along the minus strand of NW_021703779.1, from coordinate 105,866,505 downwards.
ATCTCAGTTTTCCTCCTCTGTAAAATGAGGGGAAAAGTACCTAACTCATAGAGTCATTGATTAATATACAAGGAACTTAAAACTGTGTCTGACACATGGTAAGTGCTTTGAGAAGTACATGCTGTTTTTATTTGCACTACAGATGAAGAGCATGTCCTATAGATATTAATCTTAGTAAAACTGTATAAACACCATTTTGACATGGAGTTCAGATATCCGAAGCATTATAAAACAAAAACAGGCAATTTGAGTTTTCAGTAAATTTGACCAAGCAACATTATCAAGAGTCCACTTTGAGGTGTAGATAACACAGATGGCTTCTCTATGCTGAATATGCTAACTGGAATTTACTAAATGTCTATTTGACATTATGCTTTGTGATTTAGATACAGCTCTGTTTGCAAAGATACTTGAATAATATTTAAGTGGTCAATTTAATCAACCTTCAATTTTTTTTGTTACGTAGACCTTAAACCAGCAACTCAACTTAGCTTTTTTTCCCTGGTACCTGGAAGAGTACCTAAAAGAGAGTAGGCACTTAATAGTTACTGAATGGATGGATGGATGGAAGGATGGATTCAATTTGAAGTCATGTAGACAAATTCAAAGTTTTATTTATGTCAGCATGTTATTGTAAATTCAAAGCTGGTTTTATATGTATAAGTTAAACCAGTGTTAATTCATTTCCATAGAAGTTAGGTCATAGAAAAATGTATAAAACATATACTTTTATCAGTTCAGTCCTGTTTTTTGGCAAAGATGATATGAGGGAGATGAGAAACAAGACCCTGTGATTTGACAGAATACTTTTCTAAAATTTGTACAGTATAGTCATCTTATAGATGTAGTTGAGGGAACATACTACAACTCTTTTTATTCTGCATTATCCATCTCCTTTGAAACTGAATGTCCCGAAATATTCCCATTTTGGCACTGGTCCAAAAAGAGAGTTGTCATGTCAACTTTAAGCCAATATACTATGTTAAGAATGTCATCAGATATTTGACCACAATTTCATGTGTCTATAGTGATGTGAATGTGACACCTCTTAACTTACTTGCAATCATCTATTACTCTGGAACACGCAGCTTCATAAAGTCCTGAATTAATCTTCAGGGAGAAGAGTGCCTAATAAAGAGCACAATAATGTGCAGCAGCTCTGGCAATAAATTTGATGAAAGGTTTCCTGAAAGCCACAGCAAAGGGTAAATTAGTCCACTTATTAGTTCTGTGTTGGTGTTATTTATGTTCTGTGACCCACAGGGAGATGAGAGATTTTATTTTGCTGCCGGGGCAGCCTTCCCAGGGCTTCTGCATGCTGGCACTTTGGGACCAATGTTTGTATACTGAGTGGGAAAATTTTTCGTCTTGGGGAATGTCCTTTCTTCCAAAAAAATAATTTTGCAGAGTGTTTTGTTGTTGTTATTGTTGTTTTGATTTGGTTTGTTTTTTAAATTTTAATTGTAGGCTCCTAGAGTTTGGGAGCCATGTTGTATTTTGGTGGCTTGGGGGTTTTGGACAGAGTTATAAGGGAAAATGAGCTTATCACACATGGGACTTGTAATGATTCTCTGTGAAGAATATTTGAGGAGTAGAGAATCAAAGTGTATAAAGTGTAAGTTTTGTTAGACATCTTTCCTAGAATATTCTGTCTGGTTTTATATCACTTCAATGTATGATGACTGTAGAAAGTGTGCTATTTATTTTTACTAATGTCTGTTGGGTATTGTGTATTCAAAATTTGAATTTATGTTTTACAGTTAATTTTTTTGTATATTTTTTGCCTCTGAATCCTTGTGGTATTTTTATTTTTTATTCAAACAGAAAGTCACAAAAATTATAATCATCCCCATCAGTTCACTCAGTCCCATGTAATTAGTTTTTTTTTTTCATCTTGATCTTTTGTTAGCACTTTTATGAATTCATCAGTTTTCCATTAGAGTTCTGAAAATGCTTATTCATTCAGTTCACCAGTATAGTCAGTTACCAGAAACCTGTGCTTGTCAGAGTCTTTTCCATGAATTCCTTGAAGATGAAACACTTTTATAGGAACATTTTTGCAAAAGCATCAGAGTACACCCAGAACTGTCTGTAAATGACAGAAGACTTAAAAATGACCACAGTTAAAGACTTGATGAAAGTCCATAATAATGCAATTGACAAGGAAATTTAGTTATTTCTGAGATATACATTTTCAAGTAATAACTAGAATTATGACTTATAGCATTATACCAGAACATATAAGATTTTTAGAAATTTCATGTAATGTCTGAAACATTTATATTAATGTATTTCCATACAACTAACCCAAAGAAAGTTTAGTATTAGTTGTTTTTTTTTTGTTTGTTTTTTATACTGCAGGTTCAGTTTTATACACATCAGTGTATACATGTCAATCCCAATCGCCCAATTCAGCACACCACCATCCCCACCCCACGGTGGTTTGTCCCCCTTGGTGTCCATATGTTTGTTCTCTACATCTGTGTCTCAACTTCTGCCCTGCAAACCGGTTAATCTGTACCATGTTTCTAGGTACCACACACATGCGTTAATATACGATATTTGTTTTTCTCTTTCTGACTTACTTCACTGTGTATGACAGTCTCTAGATCCATCCACATCTCTACAAGTGACCCAATTTCATTCCTTTTTATGGCTGAGTAATATTCCCTTGTATATATGTACCACATCTTCCTTATCCATTCATCTGCCGATGGACATTTAGGTTGCTTAAATTTCTTGGTTATTGTATGTAGTGCTGCAATGAACATTGGGGTGCATGTGTCTTTTTGAATTATGGTGTTCTCTGGGTATACGCCCAGTAGTGGGATTGCCGGGTCATATGGTAATTCCATTTTTAGTTTTTTAAGGAACCTCCGTACAGTTCTCCATAGTGGCTGTATCAATTTACATTCTCACCAACAGTGCAAGAGGGTTCGCTTTTCTCCACACCCTCTCCAGCCTTCATTGTTTGTAGGTTTTCTGATGATGCCCATTCTACCTGGTGTGAGGTGATACCTCATGGTAGATTTGATTTGCATTTCTCTAATAATTAGTGATGTTGAGCAGCTTTTCATGTGCTTCTTGGCCATCTGTATGTCTTCTTTGGAGGAATGTCTATTTAGGTCTTCTGCCCAGTTTTGGATTGGGTTGTTTGTTTCTTTAATATTGAGCTGCATGAGCTGTTTATATATTTTGGAGATTAATCCTTTGTCCATTGATTCATTTGTAAATATTTTCTCCCACTCTGAGGGTTGTCTTTTCGTCTTGTTTATGGTTTCCTTTGCTGTGCAAAAGCTTTGAAGTTTCATTAGGGCCCATTTGTTTATTTTTGTTTTTATTTCCATTACTCTAGGAGATGGATCAAAAAAGATCTTGCTGTGATTTATGTCAAAGGCTGTTCTTCCTATGTTTTGCTCTAAGAGTTTGATAGTGTCTGGTCTTACATTTAGGTGAACATTTAGTTCACCATTGTTCTAATTTCATTCTTTCACATGTAGCTGTCTAGTTTGCCCAGCACCGCTTGTTGAAGAGACTGTCTTTTCTCCATTGTATATCTTGCCTCCTTTGTCA
>NW_021703779.1:105623763-105862832 GCF_005190385.1 Monodon monoceros | reverse complement strand
TTAGGTCTCAAATCCGTTTTTTTTTTTTTTTTTTTTTTGCAGTACACGGGCCTCTCATTGTTGTGGCCTCTCCCATTGCGGAGCACAGGCTCCGGACACGCAGGCTCAGTGGCCATGGCTCATGGGCCCAGCCGCTCCGTGGCATGTGGGATCTTCCTGGACCGGGGCACGAACCCGTGTCCCCTGCATCGGCAGGCGGACTCTCAACCACTGCACCACCAGGGAAGCCCTCAAATCCATTTTGAGTTTACTTTTGTGTATGGTGTTAGGGAGTGTTCTAATTTCATTCTTTTACATGTAGCTGTCCAGTTTTCCCAGCACCACTTATTGAAGAGGCTGTCTTTTCTCCATTGTATATCTTTGCCTCCTTTGTCATAGATTAGTTGACCATAGGTGCGTGGGTTTATCTCTGGGCTTTCTGTCTTGTTCCATTGATCTATGTTTCTGTTTTTGTGCCAGTACCATATTGTCTTGATTATTGTAGCTTTGTAATATAGTCTGAAGTCAGGGAATCTGATTCCTCCAGCTCCATTGTTTTTCCTCAAGACTGCTTTGGCTATTCGGGGTCTTCTGTGTCTCCATACAAATTTTAAGATGATTTGTTCTAGTTCCGTAAAAAATGCCATTGGTAATTTGATAGGGATTGCATTGAATCTGTAGATTGCTTTGGGTAGTAGAGTCATTTTCACAATATTGATTCTTCCAATCCAAGAACATGGTATATCTCTCCATCTGTTGGTATCATCTTTAATTTCCTTCATCAGTGTCTTATAGTTTTCTTCCTATAGGTTTTTTGTCTCCCTAGGTAGGTTGATTCTTAGGGATTTTATTCTTTTTGTTGCAATGGTAAATGGGAGTGTTTCCATAATTTCTCTCTCAGATTTTTCATCATTAATGTATAGGAATGCAAGAGATTTCTGTTAATTAATTTTGTATCCTACAACTTTACCAAATTCATTGATTAGCTCTAGTAGTTTTCTTGTGGCATTTTTACGATTCTCTATGTATAGTATCATGTCATCTGCAAACAGTGGCAGTTTTACTTCTTCTTTTCCAATTTGTATTCCTTTTATTTTTTTTCTTCTCTGATTGCCATGGCTAGAACTTCCAAAACTATGGTGAATAATAGTGGTGAGAGTGGACATCCTTGTCTCGTTCCTGATCTTAGAGGAAATGCTTTCAGTTTTTCACCATTGAGAATGATGTTTGCTGTGTGTTTGTCATATATGGGCTTTATTGTGTTGAGTTAGGTTCCCTCTATGCCCACTTTCTGGAGAGTTTTTTTTATCATAAATGGTGTTGAATTTTGTCAAAAGCTTTTTCTGCATCTATTGAGATGATCATATGGTTTTTATTCTTCAATTTGTTAATATGGTTTGCGCAATTGATTGATTTGCGCATCCCTGGGATAAATCCCACTTGATTGTGGTGTATGATCCTTTCAATGTGTTGTTGGATTCTGTTTGCTAGTATTTTGTTGAGGATTTTTGCATCTATATTTATCAGTGATACTGGTCTGTACTTTTCTTTTTTTGTAGTATCTTTATCTAGTTTTGGTATCAGGGTGATGGTGGCCTCATAGAATGAGTTTGGGAGCGTTCCTTCCTCTGCAATTTTTTGGAAGAGTTTGAGAAGGATGGGTGTTAGCTCTTCTCTAAATGTTTGATAGAATTCACCTGAGAAGCCATCTGTTCCTGGACTTTTGTTTGTTGGAAGATTTTTTATCACAGTTTCAATTTCATTGCTTGTGATTGGTCTGTTCATATTTTCTGTTTCTTCCTGGTTCACTCTTGGAAGGTTATACCTTTCTAAGAATTTGTCCATTTCTTCCAGGTTGTCCATTTTCTTGGCATAGAGTTGCTTGTAGTAGTCTCTCAGGATGCGTTGTATTTCTGCGATGTCTGTTGTAACTTCTTTCTGGTTTCTAATTTTATTGAGTTGAGTCCTCTCCCTCTTTTTCTTGATGAGTCTGGCTAATGGTTTATCAATTTTGTTTATCTTCTCAAAGAACCAGCTTTTAGATTTATTGATCTTTGCTATTGTTTTCTTTGTTTCTATTTCATTTATTTCTGCTCTGATCTTTATGATTTCTTTCCTTCTGCTAACTTTGGGTTTTGTTTGTTCTTCTTTCTCTAGTTCCTTTAGGTGTAAGTTTACATTATTTATGTGAGATGTTTCTTGTTTCTTGAAGTAGGCTTGTATAGCTATAAACTTCTCTCTTAGAACTACTTTTGCTGCATCCCATAGCTTTTGGATCATCATGTTTTCATTGTCATTGGTCTCCAGGTATTTTTTTATTTCCTCTGATTTTTCAGTGATCTCTTGCTTATTTAATAACGTATTGTTTAGCCTCCATGTGTTTGTGTTTTTTACGTTTTTTTCCCTGTAATTCACTTCTAATCTCATATCATTGTGGTCAGAAAAGATGCTTGATATGATTTCAATTTTCTTAAATTTACCGAGGCCTGATTTGTGACCCAAGATGTGATCTATCCTCTAGAATGTTCCGTGTGCACTTGAGAAGAAAGTGTAATCTGCTTTTTTTGGATGGAATGTCCTATAAATATCAATTAAATCTATCTGGTCTATTGTGTCATTTAAAGCTTCTGTTTCCTTATTTATTTTCATTTTGGATGATCTGTCCATTGGTGTAAGTGAGGTGTTAAGGTCCCCCACTATTACTGTGTTACTGTTGATTTCCTCTTTTAGAGCTGTTAGCAGTTGCCTTATGTATTGAGCTGCTCCTATGTTGGGTGCATATATATTTATAGCTGCTATATATTCTTCTAGGATTGATCCCTTGATCATTATGTAGCGTCCTTCCTTGTCTCTTGCAACATTCTTTATTTTAAAGTCTATTTTATCTGATATGAGTATAGCTACTCTAGTCTTCTTTTGATTTCCATTTGCATGGAATATCTTTTTCCATCCCCTCACTTTCAGTCTGTATGTGTCCCTAGGTCTGAAGTGGGTCTCTTGTAGACAGCATATATATGGGTCTTGTTTTGAATCTATTCAGCATGCTTGTGTCTTTTGGTTGGAGCATTTAATCCATTCACGTTTAAGGTCATTATCGATATGTATGTTCCTATGACCATTTTCTTAATTGTTTTTGTAGGTCCTTTTCTTCTCTTGTGTTTCCCACTTAGAGAAGTTCCTTTACATTTGTTGTAGAGCTGGTTTGGTGGTGCTGAATTCTCTTAGCTTTTGCTTGTCTATAAAGCTTTTGATTTCTCCATTGAATCTGAATGAGATCCTTGCCGGGTAGAGTAATCTTGGTTGTAGGTTCTTCCCTTTCATCACTTTAAGTATATCATGCCACTCCCTTCTGGCTTGTAGAGTTTCTGCTGAGAAATCAGCTGTTAACCTTATGGGAGTTCCCTCTTATGTTATGTGTCGTTTTTCCCTTGCTGCTTTCAATAATTTTTCTTTGTCTTTAATTTTTGCCAATTTGATTACTATGTTTCTCGGAATGTTTCTCCTTGGGTTTATCCTGTATGGGACTCGCTGCACTTCCTGGACTTGGGTGGCTATTTCCTTTCCCATGTTGGGGAAGTTTTCAACTGTAATCTCTTCAAATATTTTCTCTGGTCCTTTCTCTCTCTCTTCTCCTTCTTGTACCACTATAATGCAAATGTTGTTGCGTTTAATGTTGTCCCAGAGGTCTCTTAGGCTGTATTTATTTCTTTCCATTCTTTTTTCTTTAGTGTGTTCCACAGCAGTGAATTCCACCATTCTGTCTTCCAGGTCACTTATCCATTCTTCTGCCTCAGTTATTCTGCTCTTGATTCCTTCTAGTGTAGTTTTCATTTCAGTTATTGTACTGTTCATCTCTGTTTGTTTGTTCTTTAATTCTTCTAGGTCTTTGTTAAACATTTCTTGCATCTTCTCGATCTTTGCCTCCATTCTTTTCCCGAGGTCCTGGATCATCTTCACTATCATTATTCTGAATTCTTTTTCTGGAAGGTTGCCTATCTCTACTTCATTTAGTTGTTTTTCTGGGGTTTTATCTTGTTCCTTCATCTTGTATATAGCCCTCTGCCTTTTCATCTTGTCTATCTTTCTGTGAATGTGGTTTTTGTTCCACAGGCTGCAGGATTGTAGTTCTTCTTGCTTCTGCTGTCTGCGCTCTGTTGGATGAGGCTATCTGATACAGTTAATTTTTTATTGGATTCTTTTCAGAGTTGAGTTGAAGGAATGACTATGGTTTATTGCTCTTTATGTTCATAATTGAATTCTTTTCATGGGACAGTTGAAGAAGGACAAAATGACCTAGGAAAACTTTGGCTTTACATTCCTTATCCCTTTAAGAATTTTGCATTGATCATTTTTCTTCATCCCCAAACCGATAAATTCCTAGGGTCCTTAATACCACTCCCTGAACGTTGTGTTCTTTGTTTTCATTATTGTCAGCACTGCCTTCAGCTGATCTTTTTGGGTTTCTTTTATTGATGTTGTTCTTGCTGTTAGTACTTTTGACAAAATAAAGAAGATGATGCCCACTGGGGCTTTTCCTGAGTCTTTGAACTTGTATTTTATGATATTATTTTTCTCTTTTGATATTACATTTAATTATGTAGCATTCTGAACTCCAGAGTTGGGGGTGGGGAGAGAAGAGACAGAATGATGAAGAGCATATGGTTATTACTGTTTAATCATTATGGGTCAAGTTTTCATTTTGCATTAATCCCCTATATCTTCTATATGTCCCTGTATTAACTTAAGCTGGTGAAATCACAGAAGCTAATCACATAACTCAGACAAGAAATATTCAGTGCTATTTAAGTCAAAATATAATTCAAGTGAAAGATCATTCATGGAAAGTTTGAAAATGAAATATATTCTCCTACTCTAGAATAAACACTTGGGGTTGTGAGAATTAAAAAAATAAAAGAAAGAAGGGTGTACAACCTAAAGAAAGAATTTACTCAGGCTCTGAGTAAATTCAGTGTTTTATTATTACAAAATTCTAGAATTTAAATGTGTTTCTCTCCATGGAAGTAAATAAAGATCTCTTCAAACTTAAATTTATTGACATTTACTGACTCAATTAGCAAATGTATATTTAATGCCAGTTTTTATAAGGCACTGTTCTAAATCATACAGAGGAGAATAATTCATGGCCTTCTGCTCTCAAGAGGCTTACAGTCTGTAAACATAGGAAAAAACAATCTTAATATGAAGTAAAATTAAATATAGGTTTAAACAGGATTAGTTGCATAAGCAGTTTTCTATGAAAAATGCAAGGAAATGAGGAATTCATTATGAAAGTAGAGACTAGTAAAGACATTCAAGAGCAGTTATGTATGAAACTGAAAAATAAGTAGTTTGTTAATTCAACAAGTGAAAAGATGGAAGAAGATCATTTCTTTCTGGAGTGAATAGAAGAGGCACAGAGGTGAAAATACATATCATGTTTGAGTAGATACAAGTGGATCCTTTGAGACAGATTTGATGGGACTAGCAACCAGTTAGCACTTTGGCAGTGAAAGGAAAGTGAGAGATAAAACCTTGTTTTGAGGATAGAAATTAAGTCAGGAGAAGGATTTTCAGAGTAAATGAAAGAATTGACTATTAATTGGTGTACTGGGAAGAGGGAACCAGCTGTTGACTGTTGTAGTATCACTTTGAGTTTTATTGCATTGACCTAAGTGTTCAGTATTGAAGGGAGACAGCATTTCTATAATATCACTGTTCTTAAGAAAAATTATCTGAAGAATAAATTAGTTGGGGAATATGGAAAGGACTGAGTCTTTGAAATGGACAATGGCCTCCTATCTGGTTTAGGAAAGAAATTGTTTTATCGATATTTTCTATAGCAAGTTCTTCATAGGAGTCACATGGGGTGGGTAGGAGGAATATTAGGTTAAGGAAATACATTTGTAGATCTCTGGATTCAGCAAGATTAAGTGTCTTATTACTGCTGCTCATGGCCCTGTCTTTAATATATAGTAGCACTGAATCTCCTAGAGATGTATGTTCAGTGCAGGATCCTCTAAGTAGAATTACAGTAGACACTGTTTTCTGCAGAGCATCTCACAGAACAAGTGTTCCACAAGAGAATATTTCTGGGAAACATGGCCTTATATAAACAATTAAAGAAAAAAAAACCTACCTAAGAGATTTACTAACTCTATGATAGTCTCCAGCTTGAAAGTTTCATTCAAAAAACATAATGTGCACAATACTTTAATTCATACCTTGAAGTTAACAGATTATCTTTTGCATTGCCCATTATATGGCTAACAGGTGTTAACACTTTTACTATATTCATGCAGCTTAAAGCTCTTAAAGAAGAGTTGGAAGTAAAATGATTAAAGTTTTCAGTTCTGCAAAATTAGATGGCTCCCTGGTGGGACTCATTTCCAAAGAGACTGGGTCTCTAGTATGTTATATTTCTAGCAAATTAGAAACATCCAGGCAAAAGCTCATGAAAATGAAAAACTGTAGGAGGAAGAGGATGGAGAATGTTTACTTAGAATTCGTATTTCTAAGTCTGTTGTGTGTAGCAAAGGAAACTGTGCTTTTTTTTAAACATCTTTAATGGAGTATAATTGCTTTACAATGGTGTGTTACTTTCTGCTTTATAAATAAAGTGAATCAGCTATACATATACATATATCCCCATATCTCCTCCCTCTTGCATCTCCCTCCAGCCCTCCCTATACCACCTCTCTAGGTGGACACAAAGCACAGAGCTGATCTCCCTGTGCTATGTGGCTGCTTCCCACTAGCTATCTATTTTTACATTTGGTAGTGTATATAAGTCCATGCCACTCTCTCACTTTGTCACAGCTTACCCTTCCCTTTCCCCATGTCCTCAAGTCCATTCTCTACGTCGGCATCTTTATTCCTGTCCCGCCCCTAGGTTCTTCATAACCATTTTTATTTTAGATTCCATATATATGTGTTAGCATACGCTATTTGTTTTGCTCTTTCTGAATTACTTCACTCTGTATGACAGAATCTAGGTCCATCCACCTCACTAGAAATAACTCAATTTCGTTTCTTTTTATGGCTGAGTAATATTCCATTGTATATATGTGCCACATCTTTATCCATTCATCCGATGATGGACACTTAGGTTGCTTCCATGTCCTGGCTATTGTAAATAGAGCTGCAATGAACATTATGGTACATGACTCTTTTTGAATTATGGTTTTCTCAGGGTATATGCCCAGTAGTGGGATTGCTAGATCGTAGGGTAGTTCTATTTTAGATTTTCAAGGAACCTCCATACTGTTCTCCATATTGGCTGTATCAATTTACATTCCCACCAACAGTGCAAGAGGGTTCTCTTTTCTTCACACCCTCGCCGGCATTTATTGTTGGTACATTTTTTGATGATGGCCATTCTGACTGGTGTGAGGTAATACCTCATTGTAGTTTTGTTGCATTTCTCTAAGGATTAGTGATGATGAATATCCTTTCATGTGTTTGTTGGCAATCTGTATATCTTCTTGAGAGAAATGTCTATTTAGGTCTTCTGCCCATTTTTGGATTGGGTTGTTTGATTTTTTGATATGTAGCTGCATGAGCTGCTTGTAAATTTTGGAGATTAATCCTTTGTCAGTTGCTTCGTTTGCAAATATTATCTCCCATTCTGAGGGTTGCCTTTTTGCCTTGTTTATGGTTTCCTTTGCTGTGCAAAAGCTTTTAAGTTTTATTAGGTCCCATTTGTTTATTTATGTTTTTATTTCCATTTCTCTAGGAGGTGGGTCAAAAAGGATCTTGCTGTGATTTATGTCATAGAGTGTTTTGCCTATGTTTTCCTCTAAGAGTTTAATAGTGTCTGGGCTTATATTTAGGTCTTTAATCCATTTTGAGTTTATTTTTGTGAATGGTGTTAGGGAGTGTTCTGATTTCATTCTTTAACATGTAGCTGTCCAGTTAACCCAGCACCACTTATTGAAGAGGTTGTCTTTTCTCTATTGTATATGCTTGCCTCCTTTATCAAAAATAAGGTGACAATATGTGTGTGGGTTTATCTCTGGGCTTCCTATCCTATACCATTGATCTATATTTCTGTTCTTGTGCCAGTACCATACTGTCTTGATGACTGTAGCTTGTAGTATAGTCTGAAGTCAGGGAGCCTAATTCCTCCAGCTCCGTTTTTCTTTCTCAAGATTGCTTTGGCTGTATGGGGTCTTTTGTGTTTCCATACAAATTGTGAAATTTTTTGTTCTAGATCTGTGAAAAATGCCAGTGGTAGTTTCAAAGGGATTGCATTGAATCTGTAGATTGCTTTGGGTAGTATAATCATGTCCACAATGCTGATTCTTACAGTCCAAGAACGTTGTATATCTCTCCAACTGCTTGGATCATCTTTAATTTCCTTCATCAGTGTCTTATAGTTTTCTGCATACAGGTCTTTTGTCTCCTTGGGTAGGTTTATTCCTAGGTATTTTATTCTTTTTGTTGTAATGGTAAATGGGAGTATTTCCTTAATTTCTCTTTCAGATTTTCATCATTAGTGTTTAGGAATGCAAGAGATTTCTGTGCATTCATTTTGTATCCTGCTACTTTACCAAATTCATTGGTTAGCTCTAGTAGTTTTCTGGTAGCATCTTTAGGATCCTCTGTATATAGTATCGTGTCATCTGGAAACAGTGACAGCTTTACTTCTTCTTTTCTGATTTGTTTTCCATTTATTTCTTTTTCTTCTCTGATTGCTGTGGCTAAAACTTCCAAAACTATGTTGAATAGTAGTGTTGAGAGTGGACAACCTTGTCTTGTTCCTGATCTTAGTGGAAATGGTTTCACTTTTTCGCCTTTGAGGACAATGTTGGCTGTGAGTTTTTCATATATGGCCTTTGTTATGTTGAGGAAAGTTCCCTCTATGCCTACTTTCTGGAGGCTTTTCATCATAAATTGGGCTGAATTTTGTCGAAAGCTTTTTATGCATCTATTCAGATGATCATATGGATTTTCTCCTTCAATTTGTTACTATGGTTTATCACTTTGATTTGCGTATATTGAAGAATCCTTGCATTCCTGGGATAAACCCCACTTGATCATGGTGTGATCCTTTTAATGTGCTTTTGGATTCTGTTTGCTAGTATTTTGTTGAGAATTTTTATGTCTATGTTCATCAGTGATATTGGCCTGTAGTTTTCTTTCTTTGTGACATCTTTGTCTGGTTTTGGTATCAGGGTGATGGTGGCCTCGTAGAATGAGTTTGGGAGTATTCCTCCTTGTGCTATATTTTGGAAGATTTTGAGAAGGATAGGTGTTAGCTCTTCTCTCAATGTTTGATAGAATTCGCCTGTGAAGCCATCTGGTCCTGGGCTTTTTTTTGTTGGAAGATTTTTAGTAACAGTCTCAATTTCAGTGCTATGATTGGTGTGTCTATATTTTCTCTTTCTTCCTGGTTCAGTCTCCGAAGGTTTTGCTTTTCTAAGTATCTGTCCATTTCTTCCAGGTTGTCCATTTTATTGGCATATAGTTGCTTGTAGTGATCTCTCGTGATCCTGTGTATTTCTGCAGTGTCAGTTGTTACTTCTCCTTTTTCATTTCTAATTCTATTGATCTGAGACTTCTCCCTTTGTTTCATGATGAGTCTGGCTAAAGGTTTATCAATTTTGTTTACCTTCTCAAAGAACCAGCTTTTAATTTTATTGATCTTTGCTATCATTTCCTTCATTTCTTGTTCATTTATTTCTGATCTGACCTTGATGATTTCTTTCCTTCTGCTAACTTTGGGGTTTTTTAGTTCTTCTTCCTCTAATTGCTTTAGGCATAAGGATAGGTTGTTTATTTGAGATGTTTCTTGTTTCTTGAGGTAGGTTTGTATTGCTATAAACTTCCCTCAGAACTACTTTTGCTTCGTCCCATAGGTTTTCAGTTGTTCTGTTTTCATTGTCATTTGTCTCTAGGTATTTTTTGATTTCCTGTTTGATTTCTTCAGTGATCTCTTGGTTATTAAGTCGTGTATTGTTTAGTCTCCATGTGTTTGTATTTTTTACAGATATTTTTCCTGTAGTTGATATCTAGTCTCATAGTGTTGTTGTTGGAAAAGATACTTGATACGATTTCAATTTTCTTGAATTTACCAAGGCTTGATTTGTGACCCAAGATATGATCTCTCCTGGAGAATGTTCCAAGAGCACTTGAGAAAAAAGTGTATTCTGTTGTTTTTGGATGGAATGTCCTATAAATATCAATTAAGTCCACCCTGTTTAATGTATCACTTACAGCTTGTGTTTCCTTATTTATTTTCATTTTGGATGATCTTTCCGTTGGTGAAAGTGGGGTGTTAAAGTCCTCTACTCTGATTGTGTTACCGTCGATTTCTCCTTTTATGGCTGTTAGCATTTGCCTTATGTATTGAGGTGCTACTATATTGGGTGCATAAATATTTACAATTGTTATATCATCTTCTTGGATCGATCCCTTGATCATTATGTAGTGTCCTTTTTTTGTCTCTTGTAATAGTCTTTATTTTAAAGTCTATTTTGTCTGATATGAGAATTGCTACTCCAGTTTTCTTTTGATTTCCATTTGCATGGAATATCTTTTTCCATCTCCTCACTTTCAGTCTGTATGTGTCCCTAGGTCTGAAGTGGATCTCTTGTAGACAGCATATATATGGGTCTTCTTTTTGTATCCATTCAGCCAGTCTATGTCTTTTGGTTGGAGCATTTAATCCATTTACTTTTAAGGTAATTATCGATATGTATGTTCCTATTACCATTTTCTTAATTGTTTTGGGTTTGTTATTGTAGGTCTTTTCCTTATCTTGTGTTTCCTTTCTAGGGAAGTTCCTTTAGCATTTGTTGTAATGCTGGTTTGGTGGTGCTGAGTTCTGTTAGCTTTTGCTTTTCTGTAAAAGTTTTAATTTCTCCATCGAATCTGAATGAGATCCTTGCTGGGTAGAGTAACCTTGGTTGTAGGTTTTTCCCTTTCATCACTTTAAATATGTCCTGCCACACCCTTCTGGCTTGCAGAGTTTCTGCTGATAGATCAGGTGTTAATCTTATGGGGATTCCCTTGTGTTTTATTTGTTGTTTTTCCCTTGCTGCTTTTAATATGTTTTCTTTGTATTTAATTTTTGATAGTTTGATTAATATGTGTCTTGGCATCTTTCTCCTTGGATTTATCCTGTATGGGACTCTCTGTGCTTCCTAGACTTGATTAACTATTTCCTTTCCCATATTAGGGAAGTTTTCACCTATAGTCTCTTTAAATATTTTCACAGTCCCTCTCTTTTCCTCTTCTTTTTCTGGGACCCCTATAATTTGAATGTTGGTGCATTTAATGTTGGCCCAGATGTCTCTGAGACTGTCCTCCATTCTCTTCATTCTTTTTTCTTTATTCTGCTCTTCAGTAGTTATTTCTACTATTTTATCTTCCAGGTCAGTTATCTGTTCTTCTGGCTCAGTTATTCTGCTATTGATTCCTTCTAGAGAATTTTTAATTTCATTTATTGTGTTGTTCATCATTGTTTGTTTGCTCTTTAGTTCTTCTACTTCCTTGTTAAACATTTCTTGTATTTTCTCCATTCTGTTACTGAAATTTTGGATCATCACTGCTATCATTATTCTGAATTCTTTTTCAGGTAGATTGCCTGTTTCCTCTTCATTTGTTTGGTCTGGTGGGGTTTTTCCTTGCTCCTTCATCTGCTGTGTGTTTCTCTGTCTTCTCATTTTGCTTAACTTACTGTGTTTGGAGTCTTCTTTTCACTGGCTGCATGTTTCTAGTTCCCATTGTTTTTGGTGTCTGTCCCCAGTGGCTAAGTTTGGTTCAGTGGGTTGTGTAGGACTCCTGGTGGAGGGGACAAGTGCTTGTGTTCTGGTGGATGAGGCTGGATTTTTTCTTATGGTGGGCAGGACCGCATCTGGTGGTGTGTTTTGGTGTGTCTGTGACCTTATTATGATTTTAGGCAGCCTGTCTGCTAATGGGTGGAGTTGTGTTCCTCTCCTGCTAGTTGTTTGGCATAGGGTTTCCATCACTGTAGCTTGCTGGTCATTGAGTGGAGCTGGGTCTTAGCATTGAGATGGAGATCTCTGGGAGAGTTTTCACTGTTTGATGTTACATGGAGCCGGGAGGTCTCTGGCGGACCAATGTTCTGAACTCAGCTCTCTCACCCCAGAGGCACAGGCCTGACTCCCGGCTGGAGCACCAAGACCCTGTCAGCCACAAGGCTCGGAAGAAAAGGGAGACAAAAAAGAAAGAAAAAAAGAATAATATAAAATAATTTTTAAAAAATAATTATTAAAAATTTTAAAAATTAAAAAGTAATAAAAAAAGAAAAGAAAAAGAAAGAAATAAGAGAGCAACCAAACCCATAAACAAATCCACCAATGGTAACAAGCACTAAAATCTATACTAAAAAAACAAACAAACAAACAAAAAAGTACAGACAGAACCCTAGGACAAATGGTAAAAGCAAAGCTATATAGACAAAATCACACAAAGAAGCATACAAAAAAACACTCACAAAAAGAGAAAAAGGAGAAAAAAATATGTATCATTGCTCCCAAAGTCCACCGCCTCAATTTTGGGATGATTCATTGTCTGTTCAGGTATTCCAGAGATGCAGGGTACATCAAGTTGATTGTGGAGATTTAATCCACTGCTCCTGAGGCTGCTGGGAGAGATTTTCCTTTCTCTTTTTTGTTCACACAGCTCCTGGGGTTCAGCTTTGGATTTGGCCCCGCCTCTGTGTGTAGGTCACCTGAGGGCGTGGGGGGGGGAAGGGAGGGGTATGGAATGTGAGGCGAGCCTGTGGCGGCAGAGGCCAACATGATGTTGCAGCAGCCTGAGGCACACCGTGCATTTTCCCGGGGAAGTTGTCCCTGGATCACAGGACCCTGGCAGTGGCGGGCTGCACAGGCTTCCAGGAGGGGAGGTGTGGATAGTGACCTGTGCTCGCACACAGGCTTCTTGGTGGCAGCAGCAGCAGCCTTAGCGTCTCATGCCTGTCTCTGGTGTCTGAGCTGATAGCCGTAGCTCAGTCCCATCTCTGGAGCTTCTTTAGGCGTTGCTCTTAATCCCCTCTCCTCGCGCACCCCAAAACAATGGTCTCTTGCCTCTTAGGCAGATCCAGACTTTTTCCCAGACTCCCTCCCGGCTAGCTGTGGCACACTAGCCCCTTCAGGCTGTGTTCATGAAGCCAACCCCAGTCCTCTCCCTGGGATCTGACATCTGAGGCCGGAGTCTCAGCTCCCAGCCCCCACCAGTCCCAGCTGGAGGGTGAGCAGACAAGCCTCTCAGGCTGGTTAGTGCTGGTCGGCACCGATCCTCTGTGCAGGAATCTCTCCGCTTCACCCTCTGTGTGCCTATTGCTGTGCTCTCCCCCGTGGCTCCGAAGCTTCCCCTCTGCCAAGCCCGTGTCCACCAGTGAAGGGGCTTCCTAGTGTGTGGAAACTTTTCCTCCTTCACAGCTCCCTCCCAGAGGTGCAGGTCCCATCCCAATTCTTTTGTCTCTGTGTTTTCTTTTTTCTTTTGCCCTACCCAGGTACGTGGGGAGTTTCTTGCCTTTTGGGAGGTCTGAGGTCTTCTGCCAGCATTCAGTAGGTGTTCTGTAGGAGTTGTTCCACATGTAGATGTATTTCTGATGTATTTGTGGGGAGGAAGGTGATCTCCATGTCTTACTCTTCTGCCATCTTGAAGGTCTCTGGAACTGTGCTTTTTAAAAAGTCTCTACTTGTGCTGTCCTTGAGTTCTGGTTAGTGTTTCATTTTCTTTAGATCTCTGTAGTTTTCAGCTGCTGTAGTTTTGGTTAGGTTTAGCAGAGAGTAGTGTGTCATCAAAATGATAGATTGTTTAGTTAAGTTATTGCTTTTGATGTATGTTAAGATGTATAAGATTTCTTTAACAAGAAGATGGTATAACAGAAGACAATGTATGTCTACTCTCAATGCTCCTAGCAAACAGTTGGATAGGAAGTCCACCGTGGAAACTGAGGTCACAGTGTATTTTAAATGACTGCCTTTTGGCATGTTGAAGAGTTTGATATCAGTCAATCTGCCTAGTGGGGCTCATATACCAGAAATTTAACTTTATCTTGAAACCAAAAAGCCTAGCCATAACTACTTTCTGGGATGCTAATATATGTAATAATAAGGCCTTGCACACCATCCTTGCTGCAAATAAATTAAGATAATGGATGAAAATTTGCTCATTAAAACCATAGCTCACCAGTATCATCACTCATTGTTCAGAGATGTTAAGTTACACAAGTGAAGATGCTCCTCTTAATGGCTTAGGACTGTGCTATCTTCTTCAGCACTACAGTCAGAAGTATTGTTTAGAGGATGAAACCTCATACAGAGTAAATATTCATTCCTGAATATATGAAGAAGGAAAGGGAGGAAATAAGGGGGAAGGAGGAAGGGGTAGTGAGGAGGGAGGATAAAGAGAGAAACAGAGACACAGAGAGACAAAGAGAGAGAATGCATGAGATTAATTTTGCACAGTTCATGCAATGACCCTTCAATGATGGTTCCATGTGATTAAACCAGATTTAACTTTCCTAGGTGTATAAGAAAATGTATGTCATTAAATTCAAGCAACATAATTTCCATTATAAAAGAAGGACATGAGGACAGAGAGCCCTTGACAACATGTTAGCATAACACAGGAAAGTAAGATTCAAAATATTTGCAGAATAATTCACTACATAAACCATGGTACCAATCAAGATTAATGCTCTGGAAGATTAATATTCTTGTACATATACATACAGAGTTGTCCTGCTCAGAGCAGCTTGCATTTAGAGATATAAGGTCTTAAATTAGAAACATTTTGGGTAGAAAATGGTTCGTAACTCTTGGAATCATGGTCTAATAAATTCATAAAAATATCTAGTTACAGATTTCCAATGTATTCTTTGGGAATGGAGATATAAGGCAGAATTAGCATCATTCCAACTAAGTTTGTCTACTCACTTGTAAATAAGAGATATGCCAGTTTCTCCAAAGAAGAAAAAAAATTGAGAGTTTGAAGAACCCAAATGGGCTCTTGCAGGAAATCTTACTGATTGTGCAATATTTGGTTGAGAAATTTGGTGCCCTGTTAACAATATGAGAAATGGTGCTATAAATGAGTCCAAACATCCCTCCTATTGAGAGGGTTATTTGATGTTATCTGTCAATTCAAAATTAATTTTCCCCCTGTAATGTTCCATAGATTAGTGGAAATAATTCTTTTAGAATTCAATGTATTGTGTCCTTATCATTGAATCAACAACATATAAATTTACTGAAATACTTGTTATTCCTCACCTTCTTCTTCCCATGCCCTCCCTCTATTTTTCTTTATCCCTCCCCATCCTCCTTTTCCTCTTCCCTCCTCCTTTTCATCTTCATTTTCTTCATTTTATAGTAACTATAGCTACCTTTTTTTGAACATAGACTTTGTTCTAAGTGTTCATAGATATTCTTCATTGATTCCACAAATACATATTGAGCACTTTTAAGACACAGAATCTTTTCTAGGAAACATCCTTGCTTTCATAGAGCTTACACTGTACTTGAGGAAAGGGATAAACATGTAAAGGAACAAGATAATTATAGATTCTATTAGATGCTGTAAAGGATGTAAACAGGGTGATGAGGTAGTATACCTAGGGGAGAAGTTAAGAAAGACAATCTTGAGGAAGTGACGTTTGGACTGAGATGAAAAAAAAAAAAGCCATACAAAAATCTGGGGTCAAAGCATTCCAGGCATAAGGTACAATGGAGTTTAGGTTGTTAGAGAGGGAGGCCTGTTTGGTTAGAGCTCACTGAGGAAGAATGACATGAGATGATGGAGAAGTAGTCAGGACCTTGATCATTTAGTAATCCTGTAAGCTGAAGTAAGAAATGATCCTCACAGCAATGAGACTCCATTGAAGTATTCTTTGTAGGGAGGAGATGTGATCTGGTTTGCGTTTTAAAATTTGTGGGGAGAATGGATAGTGGCGGTCAAGAATGGAATCAGAGAGACCTATTAGGAGGCTGCTGAATTCGTTCAGAGTGCTGTATTGGATTACGATGGTATTAGTACTAGAGATATTGAGAAGTGAACTGATTGGAGACTTGTTTTGGAGCTAAAGCCACAGGATTTGGTACTGCATGGGATGTGGAGAATAAAGGAAAGCAAGGTATTTTAATAGAGAAGGACAAATTTGATTCCATATTAGATCTGTTTCTTTTACTTTAACCTTTGTGCCCTGTTGCCTGTGCTTAGCCATGATGGCTCTATACTTTTTGCAAAGAATGTTGCCTATAGCCTGAAACAGGGGTCCCCAACCCCCAGGCCACGGACTGGTACCGGTCCGTGGCCTGTTAAGAACCGGGCTGCACAGCAGGAAGTGAGCGGCGGGCAAGCGAGCTAAGCTTCATCTGTATTTACAGCTGCTCCCCATTGCTCACATTACCGCCTGAGCTCCACCTCCTGTCAGATCAGCAGCGCCATTAGATTTTCATAAGAACCTACTGTGAACTGTGCATGTGAGGGACCTAGGTTGTGCGCTCCTTATGAGAATCTAATGCCTGATGATTTGAGGTAGAGCTGAGGCAGTGATGCTAGTGCTGGGGAGCGGCTGCAAATACAGATTATCATCAGCAGAGAGGTTTGACTGCACAGAGACCATAATAAATCAATTGCTTGCAGACTCATATCAAAACCCTATCAGCGAGTGGCAAGTGAAAACAAGCTCAGGGCTCCCACTGATTCTGCATTATGGTGTATTATATAATTATTTCATTATATATTACAATGTAATAATAATAGAAATAAAGTGCACAATAAATGTAATGCACTTGAATCATCCCGAAACCACCCTCCCTTCCAGTCCCGGTCTGGGGAAAAATTGTCTTCCACAAAACTCATCCCTGGTACCAAAAAGGTTGGGGACCGCTGACCTGAAATATACAGGATAGCCTATTTTCAAGACTCAGACCTATAAGAGTCCATTCATATAGAGATAAAAAGTTGCAGAACACAGAATAACATTTATCTTGTTGGAGGTTTACGGAACATCATGACCTGACCTACATGGATAGATATAAGAACAAAGGATTCCTACACCAAGAAGTTTGCAACAACTAACCATGCCCCTTCCTCACTTTGCCTTTAAAAGTGCTTTGCTGAAACCCTTCGAGGAGTTCAGGGTTTTGGGGCATGACTCACCCATCTCCTTGCATGGCCCTGGAATAAATCTTTCTGTACTCCAAACTATGACGTTTCAGTGTTATTTGGCCTCACTCTGTGTCAGGCACACAAACTTGCATTTGGTAACAGTATTGATGATGAATTCTAGGTTTTCAGTTCGAGGAACTGAGGTTTATGGTGGTATATTTAGTAAACTGTGGGTAACAGTGAGCAAAAAGTTGTTATTGTTGTTTTTGGATGAAAATCAAGAGGCCTTTTTTTGACATATTAGTTATGGATGGCTATTAAATATCTAAGTGGTGATGTCAAGGAAGCTGTAGTATACAAGTCTGGATTCAGGATAAAGGTCTGGGTTTTAGATAGAAATTTGAAATCATCAAAATACTAATACTATTTAAAGCCATAATGCTAGATTTGAAGTACCTAGAAAGCAATTAAAGAGGAAAAAAGAAGAGAGGAAAGAGAGGAAAACAAAAGAGAAGTATTCGAACCACACCAAGGTTCAAGATTACACAGAGAAGGTTGAGCTCTCAAAGAAGCCTGAGAAGTGTCAAGGAGCTTAATAGATAGTCAAGAAAATGTGGTGTCCCAGAAGTTAAGAGAGGAGAATGCTTCTGGAGGGCATGGTCAGCTGGGTTGAATGCTGCTGACAGGGCAATGTGGACGTCATTGATAACCTTGACAGTTGTTATTTTAGTGAAGTTCTGAGTGCAGAATATTGAAATAGATTGACTAGTAAATTAGAGATGATGATGTGAATACATTTAATCCTTGTAACAAACCTGGGGACTATTACCATTTAACAGATGAGAAAATTGAGGCTCAGAGAGATTAAGCAATTCATTAAATGTCACAAGAAATTGAAAGAGGAAGGATCAAAACTAGGGTCTCCCTGACATCAAAGATTCCTGCCCTTAATCACTGCATATCAAGAATTTAGGTTTAGAGAAGAAAAAGACTCAGGATTTGAATAATTTAGTCTATTGCATCCATGCTGCTAACATTCACTTAATAGAATTCACAAGATACCTACTCCAAAATCAAAACAGGTCGTCAAGCTGTCTTTAGGAATTGGTAGGCCTCAAGGGGATGCTGGCATTGTTCAATGTATCAACTTTTATTTCACAAAAGGCAACTTCTGCTGAGTTGCATTCCCTGCTTGGATGGTGGAAGTAGGCCTGACATTCTATGGTATTGAATTTCCAGTTTCAAGTTCTTTTTGAGACTAGCAAACAGTTATTGACTTCAAGCCTGTGCTAGTACATTACAGAGAATATAAACCTCTGTTTTTTACAGTTGATATTTCACCTTATGATTTTGGAGATGTGCCTGCCTATCCACAAAGTGCCAGATGGCATTGAAGCACTGATTACTAACTACTCAAGGGGAATTCCATGCACAGAATAGAAACAAACAGAAATTGACAAAAGGAGTCCTTCCTGTCATTATAAATTGCAAGACATTCTAATGTCCTTAATTGCTGTGTGTTCACAATTATATTAATTCAAGTCTCTTTTGAGATTCTTCACAGGGTAAACCTGTAATGTTAATTATGCCACCACAGTGGCAGTACCCCAGTATTTTAGGCAAAAATAAATTGCTATGTTTTGAACAGTCATCTGCCATTTCACAACTCAGATGATCATATGTCATCTCTATAGAAGCATTGGTGGTAAAAGAACTCCCTAACTCACATCTTTAGGATAACTCACACATAATGGAATTTTGGACTGGACATGATTTTAAGTTCAGCAAAGAGTGGATGTCCCTTAGAGGAACTTCCTGAGATAATCAAGTCA
The DNA here is from genome assembly GCF_005190385.1 of Monodon monoceros. Taxonomy (NCBI): domain Eukaryota; kingdom Metazoa; phylum Chordata; class Mammalia; order Artiodactyla; family Monodontidae; genus Monodon; species Monodon monoceros. The sequence continues at coordinate 105,843,933 of NW_021703779.1, read as the reverse complement.
TTTGGGCACCATATAGAAAATTGACATTGAAGGTATATCTTATAGATTGTCCCATGGTTATTGCAAAAAAAAATTTGATACAATTGTGTTTTGGCCACACAACCTAAGTATATCTGGGAATTGTCTATATGAAAACGTTGGCAAGAAGATGTGTTTAGTGGCCTGGACCTGATTCCTATATTAAATCACAACTGTACTGGAAGGTAGTACAGGTCAGACTACTTGGTCTAACTTGTTAAAGGTGAGTTAGGGTGATGGTAACTAATATTAATTGATTGCCTATTGTATGCCAGCCACTAGTCAGGGAGGAGCCTTCCATGTTTATCTAAACTAATCATCACCATAACCATACAAGTTCAGTATTATTATCCTCATTTTACACAGAGAGATTAAATAACATGTATAGACTCCCACAGTTGCTCACTGTCAGAAATATAATGAAAGGGCTATGGACATTAAAATGTAGATTGTATATACATTCTTTGTCTAGAATCCAGATTGATTTCACTGGATTACAAAATAAATGGCTAATAGTATGTTCTCATCTCAAACTTATCCAAATCCAAAATTGCAAGATATACAAAATAAAGTATATATATACATATATATAATTTAATAGTGTTGTATGTTTTTAATATATTTTCCTAAAAATAAAGGAATATAGGTTTATTGTAGAAAATTCTGAAATTTTTAAAGAAAATAATAGCTAACAGTGTAACAGGGGCTGGGCACTTATTATGGATCAGATACTCTGGTAATATTTTCCATGGATTATTTTGTTTAATGCTCGTGACAACCAGAAGATATTACCATTATTTCCTTTTTACAAATGAAGCAACAAAGGTACAGAGAACTTAAATCTTTTTCCTAAGGTGCCACACTTGTAAGTGTAAGTCAAGATTCAAACCCAAGCAGTCTAGCTTGAGTCCACACTCTTCACCACTACACTACTACTAATTTTATCCAATAGCCATAGAAAACTACTGACAATATTTTGACCCATTCCCTTCTAAGTGCTTATGCTTTAAAGGTAGTTGCCAGAATTGGCTTCTAATTTCCTACTCCCAACGCTGTATTAAAAAGCATAGATCTCTCTCAAATCTCATTTTTTCCTAAGGTCAAATGTATACCCCAATATACATAAGGATATCATATCACCAGATACTCATCTATAGAATTTAGAAAAACAAAAGTAAAATTTTAAAAGTCATCATATATCCTACATTTCTATATTATGATCAGGGTGCCTGACATTTGTAAAAGGCAAAAAGTTCATGGCCCTGAATTTCCCAAGTTTCCAATCCTCTGCTCTTCTCTCTGTATTTTTGTTATCCTGTAGAGCTCCCAAGGCTTTCATGAGCCCCGTGCTGCCCCTCTGCTTATGCTTCACAAGCTTTTGCCTTTAGGGAGCCATTCAAAATGATATACATTCTGCCAGAAATCAGAATATAACTAACAAGAATCACTGATCAAAAATGTTTTCCCATCGCAGGAGCCTTGATCCCCATATGGGACTTTGTCTACAAAAATGCAACTTCACTAACAGTTGGAAGTCACAAATGAATTCACCTTGGCCTGTGTTCACTGATATCAGATTTTCTGGCTCCATGTGAGGAGTTACTTACAGCACCTATAAGATGTGTTTTCGGTTTTAAATTGTAACTCTTTAATCTAAATTGAATTATTCTCCAGTGTAGAAGTGTATGTTTTGTTTTGTTTTTTCCAGGCAGAACATGATACTCCAAATCCTAGTGTTTATCCATTGAATACTAATTGTGGTGGAAATTTGAATTTTTGTGTATCTCAAATCTAAGGAAGCGATAGCCCTAACCCTTCTATGTGCTTGTCATCCCCCTGTATTAGTCAGCTTGGGCTGCCATAACAAAATACTGTGTGCTGGGTGGCTTAAACAACAGAAATTTATTTCTCACAGCTCTGTAGGCTGGGAAGTCCAAGATCATGGAACTAGCTGGTTTAATTGCTTGTAGAGAAATTCCTTATCACTATGTCCTCACATGGTGGGGATATATCTATATCTATATATAGATATAGATATATACACACACACATATGAGAGAGAGAAAGAGAGAGAGAGAGCTCATGTCTTATAAGACTTATAAAGACACTAATCCTACAGGATCAGGGCCCCACCTTTATGACCTCATTTAACCTTAATAACCTTTTATAGGTGCTATCTCCAAATACAGTTACATTAGGGGGTTAAGACTTCAACATGAGAATTTTGAGGGAGCTGTAATTCAGTTTGTAGCATCCCACTCCTGACCCTCCAAAGTGCATGTCCTTCTCATATGCAAAATACATTCATTCCACCCCAATAGCCCCATAGGTCTTAACTCATTCCAGCATCAACTCTAAAGTCTGAAGTCCAAAGTCCCACCTAAATATCATCTAAATCAAATATGGGTAAGAGTCAAGATATGATTCATATTAAGGCAAAATTCCTCTCCATCTGTGAACCTGAGAAACCAAACAAGTTATGTGCTTCCAAAATACAATGGTGGGACAGGCATAAAATAGACATTCCTATTCCAAAAGGGAGAAATAGGAAAGAAGGAAGGGGCAATGGATCCCAAGTAAGCTCAAAACCTAGCAAGGCAAATTCTGTTAAATTTTAAAGTTTGAGAATAATCCTGTTTGTCTTTTTGCTCTGCCCTTCAAGCCCACAGGAATGGCAATGCCACCCACAGGGCTTTTCAGGGTGGCCCCGCCTATTCAGCTTAGAGGGCATCCTTGCTGCTTTGGGTCTCTCTTCAAAGGTCCCACCCTCTGAAATTGAAGCCTTGGACTGTAGGCCTGTGGTGTGAGTGGCAGCCTGAGTGGCAGCCCTGCTGATCTGTGAATCGCCTTTGGGGTGATTCCTCCCTTTTCTTGAAGGATAGCTCATGTTAGCAGACTTCCTTCATTTGGTCTCATTTTCTCTTTTTTCTTTTAGACCCACCTGGCAGTATTTCTGCTGGTATAATCCCATTCTGTTGCTGGCTTCTGTTGTGACTGATTAAATTGGTGCATACCCATACTAATATCCTTATCAAATGGTTGTTCAGTCACATCCTTACTGTTCTTTTCAGAACAAGCTTTCTCATTTTTGCCATACGGATAGGCTGAGAATTTTCCAAATCTTCAAGTTCTGTGCCTTTTTGCTTAACAACTCTTTCAATTTATTTATCTCCTCCTGCATTTTATTATAGGTAGTAAAAAAAAGCAGCAAGGCCACATCTTTAACACTTTGCTTAGGAATCTCCTCAGTTAAATACCTAATTTCATCACTCAAAATCTCTATCTTCCACCAAACACTAGAACACAATTCAGCCAAGTTCTTTGTCACTTATAACAAGGATTGCCTTTCCTCCAGTTTCTAATAACTTATTCTTCATTTCCATCTGAGATTTCATCAGAATGACATTTACTGTCCATATTTCTCCCAACAATCTTTTCATGATTATATGTTTTCTAAGAAGAGAAAGACTTTCTCTACATCTCTCCTCTTTTCTTTCTGAGCTCTCACCAGAATTGCCTTTAATATCCATATTTCTACCAACAGTCCCTTCATGGCAATCTAGGCTTTTTCTAGCACACACCTTAAAATTCCTCCAGTCTCCACTCATTATTCAATTCCTACACCATTTCCACATTTTTAAGTATTTGTTACAACAGCACTCCACTTCTCAGTACCAAAATCTGTATTAGTCTGCTTGGGGTGACATAACAAAGTACCACAGACTGGGTGGCTTAAACAACAGAAATTTGTTTCTCACAGTTCTGGAGGCTGGGAAGTCCAAGAACAAGGTGCTGGCTAGTTTGGTTTCTGGTGAAAGTTCTCTTCTTGGCTTGTTGATGCTGCCTTCTTTTTGTGTCCTTACATGGGAGAGAGAGAGAGAGAGCGGAGGTGGCGGGGAGAGCGCTTTCCAGTGGTCTTTCCATATCAGGACCCCACCCTTATTACTTCATTTAACCTTAATTACTTCCTTAGAGTCCCTGTCTCCAAATAAAATCACATTAGGAGCTGAGTTTCAGCATATGAATTGGGGGCGGGGGGGGGGGAGGTGGACACAGTTCAGTCCACAGCATCCCCCTCAATCCCACCATCTCAAACCATTTACTAATAGAGTTTACACCTGTGTATTCCAGAATACGTTTTTCAGGTATTTCTACCCTGTCTTCTTATCTTGCTCTTCCCTGAAGCTTCTACTTGTCTGAACCCCAAATATCTTTATTTTACTGGACACAGATATCATTACAAGTGACCACTACTGATGCTAACATCAGCCTTATCGAGGGGGCATATTTATCTTCATGTCTAAGATAAGCTCTGGTATCTCTTACAGCTTGCAAGTATGGTCAGAACTCAGATATAACTCCTTGAAGCTAGATTTCTCCACAACTGCTTCCCAAGATGTTGGCTACCCCAGAAACTGGCCATGTCCTTATACTGCTGGTGCTGCCACTGATTTTGCTGCTTCCATTGACACTCATATCAAAAAGTCTGGGCTTGAGAATGACATCTATATCTTCCATGACTGCACATGATCAGAGGCAGCTACCTTGAAGTCTAGGTTCTGAGAGGTGAGGAGGTCCAGTCAATAAGTTGAAAGGCCTATTTCATTTCATCCTTCCAGGATTAGCCTATCCTTTTTAAAGGAAAAGTGCTGCTCACTCCTCAGGGTGTGGTTTTGCTCCTGTGATCAAAAATACACAAACACAAAATATTACATTGGTATATAGCCAAGATTTGAGATTTTCTGTTTTGTTCAAGGTCACTGTTACACATGAATCCTTTATTAGCTGTCTATAATGGCTGCAGCCAAACTAGAGAAATTGGCCCAAGGCTCAGGAAGGAAGAGATGTCAATATTAGTATAGTACATTGACTAAAATTACTCTAATGCTTTGGACCTTTCCCCCTACATATATCCCAGGGCTGCAGTGAGTTGCAACACATGATAGCTGTTGAAGACTCCTTTTCCTAGACAGAGCAGTGCTAAGAGGCCTAGAAGATGCCTCTTAACACCTTGAATTCACCCTGGTTTCAGTTTGGCCTGTACAGGGAAAGTGAATGGCACCAAACATGGAAGTAGTCAGGCCTGATTCATTGTGGCAGCTCATAGAGCACGATTCTAAAATAGGAACCAAAAAGGTAAGTAAAGAAGGCAATATAGAGTAGGCTACAAAGAAGCCTGAGCTTTTAAACTGTTCACTCATTATACCAAAAGCTCTAATTTGCCAGCATTGTGCTCCAGTAATGTCCTTGCACTTGATTAATTATTTTTTCCACAGCTTTACTGAGGTATAATTGACAAATAAAATTATATACATTTAAGTGTACAGCATGATGATTTGATATACGTCTACATTGTGACAATCAAGTTAATTAACATATCCATCACCTGACATAGTACATTATTTCTCCACGGAAGTGCGGGGGAGGGAGAGAGCAAAGAATCACACTGGAAGTTTAAATGGGCTACTAAAAACCTTCTTTAACATTGTATAGATGTTTGTTTTTATATATTTGCACACATTTCGTGTTAAGGTTTTTTTCAATAAATTTAATATTGCTGCTATTATTAATGAAACTTTACCCCCATTATGGCTTCCAAATGCTTATTGTTGGCATGCATGAATTATAATGATTTTTTGGTAAATATATCATTTTTTTCTGGCCACATTTTAGAATATTCATAATTCCAGGAGATTTTTAGTTATCTTATTCGGTTTTCAAGGCATAAAATTATTTTATCTGTAAAAAAATGATATGTTCGTTGCTTCATTTCCAAAAGTTGTATCTATTAATTCTTAGCTAGAGTGTCTGGAATCATATCAAATAATAAGAGTGATACAAAGCACCTCTATTGCTGATACATAGGAAAGCTGGTTTTAATGGGAATTTGTTTCCTGTTTCTTTTTTTAACATCTTTATTGGAGTGTAGTTGCTTTACAATGGTGTGTTAGTTTCTGCTTTATAACAAAGTGAATCAGCTATACATATACATATATCCCCATATCTCCTCCCTCTTGCGTCTCCCTCCCACCCTCCCTATACCACCCCTCTAGGTGGTCACAAAGCACCAAGCTGAGCTGATCTCCATGTGCTATGTGGCTGCTTCCCACTAGCTAGCTATTTTACATTTGGTAGCGTATATATGTCCACGCCACTCTCTCACTTCGTGTTTCCTGTTTCTATGTTAAGTATAACATTGGCAGTTAGTTTATTATAGATGTTTCACTTAGGAAGCAAGTAATAGAAAACTCAGCTCAAATTGAGATTTAAAAATAAGGCTATTTTAAAAATATTTTCATTTTTCACATAAATGAAAAATTAGAGGTAGGGCAGACAAAATCCATTCATTGTATAATAATATCCTTAAGGACCAATTTTTCTGGCATTGTCTTTGAACTTGGCTTGAAATAAGATGGCTATAGCAGTTCGGGTTGCCACATCCAGACAGTGAAATATCCAAAAGGAAAAAGACTGTAGATTCTTGAGCCTCTTTCTTAGGAGTAAAGACTTTTCATCGAAGTCCTCCAAAAGAATCTTCCTCATATATTATTGGATAGAATTGGGTTGAATGTTGATTTTTAAATCAGTAATTAGCAAGAAGAGTGGGATTACCCTACCAGGCTTAGAGTAATATTTTAGAGTTGGAATAGATATTGGGGAATCAACCACACTGGTCATGAAAATATATTTTCATTATATATCACTTTTTCTAGGTAACACCCTTCTACTTCTTTTTGGTATTGTAATAGTCTTAATCTATAAATAATGATAGCCAGTGGGAACAGCACTAGATTTGGAGTCAGAAGTAAATACTATAGATAGATAGATAGACAGATAAAGATATACAGATATATTAATTCTAAGAGAGTTTTGGTGGAGGTTTTAGGGTTTTCTATACATACAATCACAAAATTGGCAAACAGAAAGATTACACCTTCCTTTCCAATTTGGATGCTTTTATTTTCATTTCTTGCCTAGCTGCTCTGGCAAGGATTTCCAGTTCTATGTTGAATAAAAAAGAGTGGGCACCCTTGTCTTGTTCCTGATTTTAACACGAAAGCTTTCAGCTTTTCACCATCAAGTATGAGGTTAGCTGTGGGATTTTCATATATATGGCCTTTATTATGTTGAGGAACACTCCGCCTAACCAGTTTGTTAAGAGTTTCTATTATGAAGGGATGTTGAATTTTTCAAATGCTTTTTTTCTGCATCTATTGAGATGGTCGTATGATTTTTATTTTTTGTTCTATTTAATGTGGTGTATCACATTTATTGATTTGTGTATGTTGAGCCATCCTTGTATCCCAGGGATAAATCCCACATGATCTTGGTGTATTACTCTTTTAATATAATTTTGATTTCTGTTTGCCAGTATTTTGTTGAGAATTTTGCATCTATATTCATCAGGGATACTGACCAGCAGTTTTATTTTCTTGTAGTATCCTTATCTGGCTGTGGTATCATGGTAATGTTGGCCTTTGTAAAATGAGTTTGGAAGTGCTGTCTCCTTTTCAATTTTCTGGAAATATTTGAGAAGGAGTGGCATTAATTCTTCTTTAAATATTTGGTAGAATTCACCAGTGAAATCATCTGATCCTGGGCTTTTCATTGTTGGGAGGTTTTTGATTACTGTTTCAATATCCTGGCTTATTACTGGTCTATTTAAATTTTATATTTCTTCATGATTCAGTCTTGGTCTGAAATGTATTTCTTCTAGGCTATCCAATTTGTTGGCTTGTAATTGTTCATAGTAGTCTCTTATGATACTTTGCATATGTGTAGTTTCAGTTGCAATATTTCCTTTTTCATTTATAAATTTATTTTTTCCTTCCTTCTGCTAACTTTGGGCTTTGTTTATTCTTTATTTTCTGGTTCCTTGAGGTGTAAAGGTAGTTTATTTGTTATCTTTTTCTTAATGTAGATTTTTACTGCTATACACTTCCCTCTTAGAACTGCTTTTGCTGCATCCTTTTAAGTTTTAGTACATTGTTTTTCCATTTTCATTTGTTTTAAGATATTTTTAAATTTCAATTTTGATTTCTTCTTTGTCCCATTGGTTGCTCGGAGTGTGTTGTTTAATTTCCACTCATTTGTGAATTTTTCAGTTTTCCTTCTGTTATTGATTTCTAGTTTCATACTATTGTGGTCTGAAAAGATACTTGGTGTGATTTTTATCTTCTTATATTTCCTAAGGCTGTTTTGTGATCTAATATATGACCTATCTTAGAGAATGTTGCATGTATGCTTGAGAAGAATGTATTTTGCTGCTGTTGGGTGAAATGTTCTGTATATGTCTGTTAGGTCCACATCCAGTGTTTCCTTAATGATTTTCTGTCTGGATGATCTATCCATTGTTGAAAGTGGGATATTGAAATCCCTTACTACTATAATACTGTTGTCTATTTCTCCCTTCATACCTGTTAGTATCTGCTTAGTGTGTTTAGAGGTGCTCATATGTGGGGTGTTTATACATTTACAATTGTTATATTCTCTGGCTGGATTGACCCCATTATCATTATATAATGGCCTTCTTTGTCTCTTGCGATAGTTTTTTACTTAAAGTCTATTTCATCTAATATAAGTATAGGTGCCCACACTCTCTTTTGTTTTCCTTTTGCATGAAATATCTTTTTACATCCCTTCACTTTGGCTCTGTGTGTGTCCTTAAAGCTGAAGTGAGTTTCTTGAAGGTAGCACATAGTTAGGTCCTGTTTTTTTTAATCCATTCAGCCACTCTATGCCTTTGGATTGGAAAATTTAATCTATTTACATTTAAAGTGATTGTTGATAGGTAAGAACACCAACTTATTGTTTTCTGCTTGTTTTGTAGTTCCCTTGTTTCTTTCTTTCACTTTTGCTGTCTTTCTCATTGAATTGATTTAACATAGTGGTGTGTTTTGATTCTTTTCTCTTTATTTTTTTAAAATTTATTTACTTATTTTTGGCTGTGTTGGGTCTTTGTTGCTGTGCGCGGGCTTTCTCTAGTTGTGGTGAGTGGGGGCTACTCTTCATTGTGGTGTGTGAGCTTCTCATTGAGGTGGCTTCACTTGTTTCAGAGCATGGGCTCTAGACATGCAGGCTTCAGTAGTTGTGGCACATGGGCTCAGTAGTTGTGGCTCACGAGCTCTAGAGTGCAGGCTCAGTAGTTGTGGCACATGGGCTTAGTTGCTCTGTGACATGTGGGATCTTCCTGGACCAGGGCATGAACCTATTTCCCCTGCATTGGCAGGCGGATTCTTAACCACTGTGCTACCAGGGAAGTCCCTGATTCTCTTCTCTTCATCTTTTGTGTATCCACCGTAGGTTTTTGCTTTGTGGTTACCATGAGGCTTGCACAAAACATCACATGATATAGCTAACTATTTTACATTGATAATTTATCTTTTTACTTTTCCCCTCTTTTATGTTTTTGGTGTCACAATTTATAGCTTTTTAAATTGTGTATCCTTTAACAAATTATTGTAGCTATAGTATTTTTAATATTTTTTCTTTCACCCTTTATCCTAGAGTTAGGTGATTAACACTCTACCATATTACAGTATTAGAGTATTCTGAATTTGACTATGTACTTAACTTTACCAGTATGTTTTATGTTTTCATACATTTTCATGTTACTAATTAGTGCCCTTTTATTTCAGCTTCAGGAATTCTTTTCAGCATTCCTTGTAAGTCAGGTGTAGCGGTTACAATCTCCTTCAGCTTTTGTTTGTTTGCAAAATTCTTTTTTTTTGTATAACTTATTTTTTTAATAGATCTTTATTGGAGTATAACTGCTTCAGAATACCATGTTAATTTCTGTTGCACAACAAAGTGAATCAGCCACATGCATACACTTGTCCCCATATCCACTCCCCTTGAGCTTCCCTCCCATCCTCTCTATCCCACTCCTCTAGGTCATCGCAAAGCACCGAGCCTATCTTCCTGTGCTGTGCTTGTTTGTAAAATTCTTTATCTCTCCATTTCTGAAAGATAACTTTTCTGGGTAAAGTATTCTTAATTGGTATTTTTTTTAGCACTTTGAATATATCATCCCACTCTTTCCAGGCTTGCAAGGTGTCCACTGAAATATCCACTAATAGCCTTATGAGGATTCCCTTTTATTTGAGAATTATTTTTCTCTTTTTCTTTTAAAATTCTCTTTTTGTCTTTGATTTTATACAGTTTTATTATAATGTGCCTTTGAAAAATATTATTTGGGGTTGACATTTTGTAGTAATCTGTTAGCTTCATTAACCTGGATGTCTAAATCTCACCCCAGATTTGGGGAATTCTTAGCCATTATTTCTTTAAATAAGCTTTCAGCTCATTATCCCCTTTTCCCTTCCAGGACTCCAAAAGTGCATATATTGTTTCTTTTAATATTGTTTCATAATTCACTTAGGCTTTCTTCACTCTTTTTTTAAATTCTTTTTTCTTCATGCTTCTCTGAATGAATGATTATAAATGACCTATCCTGAAGTTCACTAATTCTTTCTGCTGATTGGTCAGATCTACAGTTGAAACTCTTTATTAAATTTTCAGTTCAATCAATATATTCTTTAACTCCAGGATTTCTGATTTTTTAAAAAATGTTTTCTATTTCTTTGTTGAACTTATTTTGTTCATGCATTGTTTTCCTAATTTCATTTGTTATCTATTTTGTCTTTTCTTATAAATCACTGAATTTCCTTAAGAGGATAATTCTGAATTCTTTGTCAGAGTGTTCACAGAGCTCCATTTTTTTTTTTATGGTCAGTCATTAGAGTTTTATTAGTTCCTTTAGGTGGAGTCATGCTTCCTTGATTATTTATAATCCTTGTGGCTTTGTGTTAATGCCTGTGCACTTGAGGAAGTCGGCACCTCTTCCAGTCTTTGAAGACTGGCTTTGGCAGGCAAAGTCTTCACCAGTCAGCCTGTCCAGAGATTCTGGCTGGGCCATCTGGTGGTGTCAGTGGGCAGGCTTGCTGTTGGAGTCCATGGGTGGGCAGGTCTGGTGCCTGGGTAAACAGGTGGGCAGGCCTGGTGTTTGTGTACACAGGAATCAACCTGGTGCCTAGATTCATGATGGCAGCCTAGGTTCACTGGGATAGGCCTGGCATTTTGGTCTATGGTGATGGGCCTGGGACCTGAGTCTGTATGGGCAGACCTGGATCCTGGTTCCACAGGGGCCAACAAGTACCGGGGACTTCATCCATTTCCTATATTGATTTTTAAGGACACTTTATACATAATGGATATTAAAGTATATTGAAAACATTTATCTAACCTCCTGGTTTATATCCTTGTTCATTTTTATTGTGTATATTGACATATAGAAATTTAAATTTTATTTTATTTTTAATTTATTTTTAATTTTTTCTCTAATTGTATATAGTTCTTACAATTGTTTCTTTCTTTTTTTCTTTTTTCTTTTAATATTTTTGGCTGCACAGCATGTGGGATCTTAGTTCCCCGACCAGGGATCAAACCCGTGCCTCCTGCATTGCAAGCACAGAGTCTTAACCACTGGACGACCAGGGAAGTCCCAGAAATTCTAATTTTAGTATCTAAGTATATTCAAAACTATGGCTCTTTTCCTGTCTTTTTTTAAGAAACATTCCTTTCCTGCCATCCATGGAAAACTTCACTACACCAAGATCAAATCTTTCACCTATATTTCTTTCTCTTTGAGTAGTTTAATTTTTTACATATTTTTTCCATTCGGGAATTTATTTTGGGGTATCGTGTGAGAAAATGAGTTAACTTTTCCAATTGTGAACCCATTTCATGAAGACCATTTGTTGACTAATAAATCTTTTACCTTCTTATTTGAAATGGTGCCTTTATGAGTTGTAGGTACTTAACTATGTGTGTTTATTTCTAATGTATTCCACTGATCTTCATATCTGTTCTTTTGCTAGTAAAATATTTTATGAGCTACAGAATACAATGAACCTCTGTTATTTATTGCCTGCTATGGCAGTTTTTAATTCTGCTGTTGCAATTTTAATTTTCTTGAAAAACTTCCTTACTTTGGCTGGCATTCTTTTTATATATACCTGTCTCTGCAACCCTTTTTAAAAAATATCACATTCTTATACTCCCTAATGACTTATATCTCATCATTATATACCATATTAACCCATTAATGATACCAAACATTATTCTAATATGTTTTTCTGGTTTCTTTAAGAAATTACTTTAAAAGTATGCTCTTCTGCAACTCCCAAATGTTATTTTACATGAGCTAAACTATTGTTTAATAGTTTCCAAATTAAATTACTCTTTTTCCTTTCTTAAGTAAGGAAAGTTTGCCCAAATTCATTGTTTACCAACAGACAACACACATGGATTGCCCTTTGTCCTGCAAGCGTCCCATATAAGGATGAGTGAAATCACTTCTCACTTGTGTTGCTGGAAAGTAAATGAATGGTATATAGCCTCCTCTAATTTCTGGCGACTAGCAAGCTTTCCCTTAGTTCCGTTCTATTCTACTCACTTGTGATTATTTCCTACCCCTAATGGCTTGACACTTTAGCAATCCAAACTACCAGTATTCAAAGTATGAACTCTGGACCAACAGCATCAGCATCACCTGTGGACTCGTTAGAAAGGCAAATGATCAGATTCTACCTTAAACCTACTACATACACCTATTATCCACCTTGCTATACTATCTGTGCTCTTTCCATCTCTGCCCTGAGCTACAGGTTTTTCTTATAAGAAGAGCAATTTCCTATCACACTATTGCCAACCCTATACATACGGAACTCACCAGCGACCATCCTATCACACGTCTTTCCCAGTTGTTTTCTGGGAATCATAGTCTCCAAAAAGGTATAGTTGGGAGATGTATTGATGAAGGTATGGGGAGTACAGTTCTTGTGCTTCTTCAAGAAACGAGTATCTCCTTAATATTGGTAGTTAAAAACATGCTGCCCAGTTTTCTCCTTCTTATTGACTCTAGGAGAAGTCCTAAGGTGTTCCCTACTTTATTACTGGCTTAACAAATTTGTTCTTAATTTTGTTCTCATTTAAGTGTCAAAGCATACATGGGCCATTGACAGTGTTTTTAATTCAGTTCCAGATTACATTTTTGTGAAACGTACTTCTAGACTATAAAATTAGGTTAACTTTCAGTCTTACTTTTGGTGTTAACTTAGTTTCCTCAAAAACTTACTTGTACTTTTATAGGTATTTTGTTTCAGAGTTGGTATTTCTGTATTCAGTGTTTCTGCATATTCCTAGGCCTTATCCAAGACCTACAGCATCTGGGTCTTTGTTGAATCGAATTTGGGGAGCTACATTTTACCATGATCCACAAATATGCCTTAGGTACACTAAAGTTGCATAAACTCTTGGCCTAGAAGTATTTCATAGACAGAACTTGGGAATTCTCGTGCTTCCTGGCTGAAAGAACATGCTTGTTAATAATGGAGGCTATTTTAGTTTTATTTTTCCTTTTCACTGTATGCCTGGAAGTCAAATGACATATTATTAGAGGTTTATTTATTTTAAGTTTCTTATGATGTATACTTTTTGCATTTTGATATCTTCAGTAGGTTCATGTTACAGTGATTTATGGAAAGATTAGTTATCTCTGTGTGTATGTATATGTGTACCTGCACCTTCAAGCAGGTTTTATTTCCCACTGTTCAAGTACAATAAACAATGGGCTAGGATCCAAGAGAATGGCATTTGATCCTGAATATCTCTTGAGTTTTCTCAATTATGGTCTTGACCCAGTTTGTTTTCTACCTCTCATGGCATTGATAGGAATGGGAATTGTTGAAATTGCAGAAGAAAAAGGGCAAGACCTAAAAGCTGATCTACATACAGAACATAGTGTCTAGAGAGAATGATGATAGACTATATGTGGTATTAGTATTTGTCCACATGGAGAATCTGAGGTGTAGATGAAAGGGGCATGGCAACAAATCTGGTTTCTAGAAATGAGGTACAAATCTGGTTTCTAGAAATGAAGTTGAAAATAAAGGAAGGCAGAAGCCCAGTTATCAAAACCAGGCTTGAATTAGCATAGGATCATTTGATACTGATTCATACTGAAATAGAGCTCCCTAAATCTTTTTTGCTTAAATTCAGGGTTAGTTCATATCTGTGAGTTTTTGACCAAGGACCAAGAGATATATATGATGGCTGTTGATACAGGGAACCTGGCAGAGCCTGACAGATTTAAGCTTTCTAGGGTGAGGCTCTATTTTGGGCCGTGTTCAACAGAAAACAGATCTGATGCAGAAAGCTTCCATGCTATCGTTTTATTAGGGAGTCCAAAGTCAGGGAGCAGGAGTGAGGGACAAGGAGAGAAAATCAGGGAAAGAGGAAGAGCTAATATGAGAAGGTATTGAGCTGACCACTGCTAAATGTGATTGTCTGATTCTTAGAACTGATTACCTGGGCCACTCTAAGTTACACAGACTATGTATAGACTATCTCTGCAGGGGAAGGGAGTGGGGAGAAAGAAGAAGGGATAATTCGTTTCCTTGCTCCTCCCATTGGTCAAAGGTTTACTCACGGGGCTTTAATTCCTCAGTATTTCTAAGTTGGTCATACATGGGCAAGGGCACTGATCCCATGGCAGTGTTTATGGCAGTGTTAACAGGAACCCTGGGGCAGGATGCAAGAGGCATGCTGTGAGGGCAGGATGCCAGAGACTCTGAGGCTGCATCTGTCAAAAGTTTGTCAGAGCCAAGGTGACCATATAACTTAGAGTCCACATTGGAACACTTGTGAGAGTGAAAAGGGGGCAATGATAATAATTAAATGAGACAACAGGTTTTCAAACTCTCCCAGTGAAACCAAGATGAGATATGGTCATTTAATCAGATCCCAGGCAAAGGTGAGAAAAAAGACAAAAAAGAGAGAGAGAGAGAGAGAGAGAGAGAGAGAGAGAGAGATGACCATAGGTGATTCACAACATTTGAGACAGTTTCTCTCATTCATTAATATGAAAAACTTTACGTAGTGAATAAGAAAGCTTTCTTTGTTTTCTTTATCAAACTTTTTCCCCACACACAGTCTTAAGCAGAAGGCAACTATGTGGAACAAATTAAATCAGAGCTGTTCTTGTTGACTTAGGAAAGTAGGACTCAAAGATCTGCCTTTTTGTTTCCTCTCAACAATCTATCCTCTATTTTGGAGAAACCTTTAGAGCAGTGCTGTCCTGTGGAAATGTAACGTGAGCTACAAGTGTGAGAAACATAAACGATTTTAAATTTTCTAGTAGCCATGTTAAAAACGTCAGAAGAAAGAGGTGCAGTGATATATTTAATTAACCCACTATATAAAAAATGTTAGCTTCAATATATAAAAATGATTAATATTTACATTTTGAACTAAATCTTCAAATACATTTTGGACTTGCTACATTTCAAGTGCTCAGTAGCCACATGTGGCCAGTGGTGACCTTGGCCAGTAAGATAGCAGCACAAGTGCTCATGAGAGCACAGTTTGAAACCTTTTGCGATAAAGGGATGTTTTACCAAGGACAGCTCATTTCTTCCCAACGTACGACTATCCATGAAAAGAAAGTTTTCAAGTGTTGCTTATTAGTTCCGAATGGATATTGAGAAAAGATATAGGAGAGAAAAAGGTTAAGTTTTTCACTAAGTCAGTTTTCATATTTGGGAAGAATTGACCATTTTGACCTCCTTACCCAATGAGATTCTCAGGGGAAAAGAAAGACATATTTGTTTAATGGAGTCAACTAGTCTTTAATTTTAATACCATTTAATAAAATGAAAGAGCACCGATTATGACCTCAATCTGATTGAGTTAAATCCTTTTTGATATGACAGTTCTAACTCTTAAAGCTTCAATACATAATAGGATGTACTTTCTATGACTGTTCTAAAAATCCATAAGAAATTCATATTTTCACAGGTGGGGGAGAGGGACCTGGATGAAGGGGGTCAAAAGTTACAAAATTCCAGTTATAAGATAAATAAGTACTAGGGATGTAATGTACAACAAGATGACTATAGTTAACACTGCTGTATGGTATATTTGAAAATTAAAAGAGTAAATCCTAATAGCTCTCTTGACAAGGAAAAAAACATTTTTTTTCTTTTTCTGTTTGTCTATATGAAATGATGCATGTTAACTAGACTTATTGTGATGATCTTTTTACAATATGTAGAGTCAAATCATTATGCTGTACACCTTAAACTTAAACAGTGCTATGTGTCAATTATATCTCAATAAACTGAAGGAAAAAAGAAATCTACACTTTCATTTTCCTCATCTGTCTGTTAAAAGCTGAATGAAATACTTCTCATAGTGAGGGAACCCCAAAAAATCAAGTAAAAGTCTTCCCCTTTGTGTTGCTATGCACCTTAGTGTTAAATGGCAAACTCTAGTCTATTCTGTTTATTTTTCGGAGGGTTTAATTTCCAGTTATTTTGTTATTTTAACAATCATAGGGATAAGTCGGTCTAGACCAGTGGTTTCCAACTTTTTTTAACTCTCAGGAACACTTTATAGAAATAAAATCTTATAAGTGTATTATGTTCAAGAGATAAAAGCAGATCTTTCCAGGAAGGGTTACTTTCTGGTTTAATTTTCCTTCTCAAGGACACTCTGCATAACCCTAGGTTTTCCTGAGCACGGTTTGACAAACACTGCTTTAAACAATGAACATTTTCTCACCCATTCCTTTTAAAATCAATAGCACACTTTTTCCAGGACGTTGACATAAATAATGTTTAGAGAACCAGCCTATGAATACAGTGTGTGTGAATCCAAACTGCATGGCTCAAAGATGGGACAAATTGCCTTGGTCACATTAATACCTTTCCCAGTGCCATTCAGTTCAATTCAAGAATGTTTTATTAGATGCAGGCATGTTCAACAAACTGTGTGAGGTCTTAAGAAAAATAAAGATGAATTAGACGAGGCCTGTCTTCAAAGAAAATATCATCTTCTGAACAGTTCAGTAACTGATTACATAGCTAAATTACAAGGTATGGATAATCTAGATAGTCATTTAACAAATATTCACTGATGTCTAGTATATTAGAGAAAATGCACTGTGTGAGGCTGGAAATGAAAGGATGGAAAGTTGAATAAGTGCATTTTCATCCTCAAAGAACCCATATCAAGGAAGAGATATGGGTGCTGATTCATGCCTTAGGTAATTGCTATTATTGTGTAAAATATAAGTATACTGTTTTATATATGTGTGGATTACTCCCTCAGCATTGTTTAATTTTATGCTCTGGAAGCAACAATAGCTTGCTTGATCCAAAACACCTCTTTCAAGCCGTCATGGAACAGCCAATTGACTTAGCATTATTCTTAAAAGTATGTTTGCTGATAATTATTTTTGTTAGCTGCTTTATGACAGCTGATACTGTAGCATATATGAAGCTGCAGCTAATGAGAAGGTGTATTAGAAGAGGTTGATAGACTGAGCAATGAGAAGGGAGAAGAGAGAGATAGCAGAATCAACAACTTTTTAAAATTAATTTGTTTATTTTTAAACTTTTATATTGGAGTATGTGATGATAGCAAACATCCCTCAGCAGCTAAGTAACTCCAGATAGGCCTCAAGAAACAACAACAAAAAAAGAGCATAAAAATTGAAGCCCATACAGTTGATCTTCCTTCTACAGGAGTAGATCCTTAAACAGAGCACCAATTGATGGCACATTTTAGTGAATACAGGGAAAGTCTGAAGGGGAAACCAGAGTCCTTTATCTACTGAATTGGCCTTCTCCCCCAATCCTCCCCACTCACCTTGCAGTAAGAAGTAGGTTCATTGGGGCTTGGCTAGGCACTTCAAAAAATCTCCAACTCCTCTGCTACATTTTTCAGAATGAAGGACATCTGGCAGTTGCAGCTAACATTAAGATTTAATTTAGGAAGAAAGTGGGAGAATGTCTAAGAGTGTAGTTTGATAAATTGTTATCCAACAATGTGAGGGAATGAAGTGTTTTGAGGAATCGAAAGTCTGCCTAGTAGATATTTATTATAGACCATACATATATTATTCATAGAATTAGAATACAAATAAAATAGATTTAGTACAGACTATGGGCTGGGCATAATGTAATCTTCCCTTGTTGGCTGAGGGAACACTTCAGTATATTGTATATCTTTCAGGCTATAATTATTAATATAAGTTCTCCCAAAATAGAGCATTCCAGTTGGATTTTCTCAATTTAGACAGTTTTATTTGGTTTATGAGACACAGCCAAATGAATAGGAACAAAATTTACTGAGCATAATCCATCATAATTTGTCATCTGAATACTGGGTTTCTGTCCTCATGGCTATGAAACAATGAAAAGATAATTTACGTCAAAATGAATAGGTATACATGTATTCCTTACTGAATTAAGATTTGTCTGTACTTTTCATCATTTATAATTTAATTCTAAAATATTGTAATAATAACATTTTCATTCTCCTATTGACCTCATACACAAGGAGACAGTTTGCCAGTATTATGATTCACTATGCATAAAACTCAGAAGGCTGTTGTAAAATCTTTAAATCACAAATCATCATGGATAAGAATGAATAGTAGAACCAAAATGCAAGGTTGTAAAAACTACTATCAACAAGTAAATGTCATGAAAATATAAATTATTTTTCACTGAGCAGGGTAACAACAAGAATAAGAGAACATGTAATAAATAACTTGTTATGATAAATTCAGTACAATAAAACAATTCATTGAAAGCTTGTGATAAAATATTCAGTGTACAATATACATAAATATACCTTAGCACTGTTTAAAAGACCCCTTTACTTTAATAACAAGTCACGTAAATTGTCAACAGCGATTTAAATAACTGTAAGGAATACTGAGTCTGATACTTATCCCTTTATCATGACCTTTTTTTAATTCAAAAGACTAGAAAGCCTTACATTTTAAGATCATATGAATGTTTGGAAGTCACCAACGTATTTCTGAATTGATACTTAATATTACTTTGGTTATGATGGTCTTTATTGATAAACAGCAGTACTTCAAAAATCATAGCTTCCATGACTTTTTCTCTTATTTAGGGGGAACCTACAAGGAGCAATAAAGTCTTCAACTTCACCATCGGCCTTCTTTACTTTGTTAATTTGTTTAGATGAATATTAAAACCAAATCAGTACTTGGATGATATAAACCAAGTATTTCCCAGCCTGGCCTTATCATAAAAGCACCTGGGGCTTTAAAGATGCGGACTTCCCAGTCCCATCCCAAGCCTACGCAATCCAAATATCTAGGTAAGGAGCCTGGAGCAAATTTGAGACACTGCTCAAAACAATTGCCTAAACAGACCTTTATTTTGAATACCTGACCTTCCTCCTAAAGGAGGAAGTAGTTTCCTTGAAGCTAATTCAACAAATGATTTAATATACTTTTATTGAGTGTTTATTCAATAGACCATGCAGCATAGTAGTTCTCAGTGTTGCACAGATTCTGGAACTAAACTTCCTGGATTCAAAATTCTGGCACTGCCACTTACTACCTGTTTGACTTTGCCTTCGTTACTTAAACCTCAGTTTCCTTCTCTGTAAAATGGGGATAGAAATTTACCTACTTCATAATGTGAGGATTAAAAATGTGTTCTTATGTGTAAGAAGTGTAATATCTGGCACAGAAAGTGCTGAATAAAATGCTAGCCACTAATATATTGACTACTACTAGTGACTGCTAGTAATGTATGCCATATGCTGTGGTTTGGTTTGGGGTGGGGTGGTAAAAATGAATAGCAACATTTTAGTAACTCCTAATTTAGTGCAGGATACAAGTAAATAGATGTACTAGTTATCTTTTGCTGCCATGGCAAATTGCCACAAATTTAAAAGCTTTAAACAACATCCTTTTTTTCCTCATAATTTCTGTGGTTCAGAAGTACAGGCACAGTGTGGCTAAACTGGGTTGTCTCCTTAGGGTCTTACAAGGCCAGAGTCAACCAGATTGAGCTTTTATCTGCAAGCTCTGAAAAAGAATCTTGCTTTCAAGTTCCATCTGCAAACCAGCAATGATGTGTTGAGTCTTTCTCATTCCTGGAATCTCTCTGAACTCCCCTTCTACTTTTCTTTTCTGTTTTTAAGACCTAATGTGATTATATTGGACCCATACTGGTAATAATGGGCTCAGGATAATCTACCTATGTTAAAGTCAGGTGATTAGTAATAATTACATCTGCAAAGTCCCTTTTCCCACGTAACTTACCATATTCAGGGGAGTAGCACCAGGCAGTGGAGATCATGGGGGCCCAAATTCTGTCTACCTCAGTGAGTAATTACCATACATAATATTTAGGCTAAATGGCATATAATTTTTTGTTGAATGGATTGGATTAACATCCCATTTCCCTCATGCTTACTAGTGATCTGTTAGTTTCCCTAATCTATACTGAGAGATTGAGAAAATAGCAACTTCACATGACTTATGAAGATGTACAAGTAGTATACAAGTTCAATGGGAACAGAAAAGAGTGATTAATTCTGCCTGGAAGAGTAAAGGAACACTTTATAGAGGAAATACCATTTAAGTCAGATGATAAAGAAAATATAGGTGTATAAGACTGCCTGTTTTATAGCAGCCAATAACATGAATTTAAGACATATGTCAGAGGCTGTGCTAAATATCTTATGTGCTAAACGTGCTAAATGATCAATGAGTTTTACTAACCCTAGAAGGTACATAGATAGGTTTTATTAACTCCACTGTAAAACGTGATTTTGATCAATAGTGTTCAAATAAGGAGTGGGGGCACATGTTAGAATCACTTGGGACACTTTCAAACAACTGTGCAAAAATATGTATATATCTGGAGGTGTACACAGAAAAAATTACACTGTGTTTGCATTCTCTCTAGAGGATCTAGGGCAGGGACTTGAGACTTTCCCTTTTCACTTTGTGTCAAACACTGCTTTCTTGTCTCCCCAAAAGCCATTCTTCTCTTCAGTAACACTGTCCCACAATTTTAGCTGGACACATAGCAGTCCGGACTAAAGACTCCATTTCTCAGCCTCCTTGAAGCTAGATTTGGCCATGGGACTGGGTTTCATCTACCCATATGATGTAAGCAGAAGGGTTTTGTGTAATTTGCTAGTTTGTTAGGGCTGCCATTACAAAGTGCCACAAACTGAGTAGCTCAAACAATAGAAATTTTCTGTCTCACAGTTCTAGAGGCTAGAAGCCCAAAGTCAAAGTGTTAGCAGGGTTCGTTCCTTTTATTTAAATTTAATTTAATTTTTAAAAATTTTTATTTATTTATTTATTTTTAGGTTCGTTCGTTTTGAGGAAAGCAGGAGAAGTATCTGTTCCAAATCTCTCTCCTTGGCTTATAGAGGACCACGTTCTCCCTGTGTGCATGTAAGTCTCTTGTCCAAATTTCCCCTTTATATAAGGACACTGTCCATTTTGAATTAGGGGTACGTTAAGGACCTCATCTTAACTAATACATCTGCAAATACCCTATTTCCAAATAAGGTCACATTCTGAGGTCCTGGGGTTAGGACTTCAACATATGAATTTAGTATATACATTAACCAATAATGTGATTTTTCACAAGTCTTTAAATGGGACGTGGAGGTAAGTGCTTTTCTTCAGCATTTCCTTCCTCCTCTACGACAGAATACAAACATGGTGTCTACAGCTCTAGATGAGGTGGTAATGGAAGTCACACATGGCAGAGCAACCAGATAGAAAAGGGCCTAGGTACTTGAAAATGTAGAGACAGCCTAACCATCCCTGAACTACTAACCTCCAGATTTGGTTTACAAGAGAAAGAAATAAATTTCTATCTTGTTTCAGTGACTGTTACTTTAAATTTTCTTTTACATGCAAATGAACAAATCCTAGTGCATATTTTAAACCCCTCATTACATTTTGAATTATTTTTCCACATACATTTAATTTAATTAAAAGTATATTTTCCTTCATTTAGTGAGCTCTCCTGGTGTATTAAAAACATGATTAAAAAAATTCAACTGACATTTATTAGTTTTGGGTGAGATATGCCATGGCTTCATATCAAGACTTTTTATGCAAACAGTTTTTAAAAAAATCAAAATTTCAGGAAAGTTTTTATTTTGTCTTCCTTATGTAACTGATATGTAAATATTTCCCCCTTTTTCTTTTGGTGATTTCTTATATTCATCTCATGAAAGACAGCACTTATCCATGTCGTTGACCCTTTATTAGAGAAACATTTATTTTGCCTTTTGAGACTCTTTGTAGAACGGAAAAGAAGCTCTTTCTCAGCTACCTTTTCTCTTTGCCTTTGTTTTCAGTTAATATGGCAAGTCAAAAATAGCACCCAGTAATAGGTTAAGATGCTGGCTTGTGACAGATAAGCAGTGGGCCCTCAGTGATGTGGGTAACATCACACATCGGCTGTGGGATACTTTTTACTCTTGCAACCTTTAGCTGCTTATGTAAGAAACATTTTAATTCTGTATGCCAGTGGTTCTTATCATCATTTGGGTCATGAACCTATTTAAGAATCTGTTCAAAGCTATGGGTTCTCTCCCCTCAAAATGCACATACCTGCAAAAATTTGCATACAATTTCCGGAGGTTTACCTACTCTGAAAATTCATCCAAGGACACCAGTTAACTACCCTTGCTCTGTACAATCCTGAAACATATTTCCAGTACTCATTTCTTTGCTTCATTGCTAACCTAACCTTGAAAAGTACATTTTGAAATGCAGTGGAATTGTGCCAAGCATAGGGAAAATTTTAAATTAGTGAAGTTTTTTTTTTTTTTCTGGAAACCACGACTTCCCTTTTCTGATCCTTCCTTTCCGTCCAGTGTTTCTCTCACCTCACGTTCTCAACATATTGGTACTTTCCTATAGGAATCAAGAATATTTATTTATTTTCTTATTAAAATACGTTTCCTAGAAAGGACATGATAGAGCATTTGTACTAAAAATATAAATGTATAATGAGAATTAAAGTGACATCCCTCCCAAAGATTTTTGCCCCGTAGCAGAAGAGGAGGAGTATGGTGTGAGTAAGTTCTTCTCTAATAGTAGATATGGGCATCTGGGTGCAGGTCGGTGAGGAACATCATTGGAGTGGGAAGACTTCAGGGAGCCCATTAATCTTACAGTGAATGCAGTTGACCATTCTTTAATATGAAAACCTGGCTATTATGAGGTAGAATAGTACTTTATAATGCAGGTTTTACTTTATATGTAGTGCTGTGATGGTTTTTCAATTATTCTGAGCAGTTATTCCTCTAATTTATCTAAATTTTTTTTTTTTGCGGTACACGGGCCTCTCACTGTTGTGGCCTCTCCCATTGCGGAGCACAGGCTCCGGACGCGCAGGCTCTGCGGCCATGGCTCACGGGCCTAGCTGCTCCACGGCATGTGGGATCTTCCTGGACCAGGGCACGAACCCGTGTCCCCTGCATCGGCAGGCAGACTCTCAACCACTGAGCCACCAGGGAAGCCCGAATTTATCTAAATTTTTATAATAATTAAGCCATGTCCTAATGATGTTCTAGTGTACATTCTTTGTAGAGATTATAAAGTCAGTACATTTTTCATCTTAATAACATTTGCATTCAATGATTTGTACTTCAGAGTCATTGAATGCAAGATTATGTGTTTACTTACTAGGAAGAGTTTTATTATAGAATTTCTTTTGCATAAAATTATGATCAACTCCTCCAGGAGTCAAAATATAATAGTACTAGTCCTGTTAGCTTAAAGAGAAAGCATAATGATATTTGGTTCAATATGCAAATGCAAAAATATTCAATATACCATAGTATTTCAAGAATGCTCATTTGCTTTACTGATGAAAATCATTCCACTTAGAATATTCCATTTAGATTATTTTTATGATTGTTCCATTGTCATGATGCAGTAAAATGCAAAGTGAATAAGTAGCATGGAAATTCTTAAACATTAGACTTTAACATTCAGCAGACCACCCTTATTTACAAATGGACGTCTAGCCAATAAGAAAGGCTCTTCTTTCATGTTCTTCTTAAGGGCAGAGTCTTTAATCTGCTTGGAATGTTTTGTCAGTCAAGATAGGGTAGGTGATGCAAAAGAAACAAGCAGCACCAAAATCTAAATGGCTTATATATTAGTTTTCTATCCCTGCAAAACAAATTACCCCAAACTTGGAGATTTAAACAATTCCCATTTATTATCTCACTGTTTCTATGGATCCGAAGTTCTGGTATAATGTAGCTGGTTTCACCAGGGTCTCACCAGGTTGAAATCAAGTTGTCAGCTGTGTCTGTGATCTCATCTGAGACTTGAAATCATTTTCCAGGCTCATTCAAATTGTTGGCTGAATTCAGTTCCTAGCATTGTTAATCTGAGGTCTCAATTTTCTTGCTGGCTGTCAGTTAGTACTCTGAACTCCTAGAGGTTACCTTCAGGTCCTAGCATGTGGCCCTCTAACAACATAGTGTCTTGTTTCCTCAATGCCAGTAGGAAAATTTCACTCCAGTCTGCTATTGGGGTGTCTGTGTAATGTAATAAATGTAACTATCCCATCACCTTTGCCATATAAGGCAACTAATCAAAGTAGTGACTATCCCATCATAGTCATAGGTCCTCTCACACTCCAGGGACAGGATTAAACAGGGCATGTACACTAGGGAGCAAGATTATTGAGAGCCAGTTTAGAATTCTGCTAAACAGTTTATCATGACAAATGGTGATTTTTTTGCTTCCTCCAAGTCTGTTGCAGTTATGTGTGACTCTCCAGGGCAGCCATCCTTCATAGTTAACAATCCTGACTGCTTCAATCTTTTGGCACTGCTACATCTACATGACATTTCTTCCTCAACTGCCTTAGAAGGGGAAGAAGCACTGGAGAGATAAGAACCAGCAATTAACTATTTCCAGACTGAAGTGATATATGTCACTTCCTCTCACATTTTATCAGCCAGTGAGAGTCAAATGGCTCTGCCTAACTTCAAGAGAGAAGGGAAATGGAATCTCCCCACACACCTGGAAGTAGATAATAATCAGATATTAGTAAACAGTAGAAATGTCTACCACAAAATCTTGATATCTGTCTCAGCCTCCTTTCTCATAGGAGGGTCATATATCAGTGTAGGACAAGTTATTTTTATTCTTAAAGAACTTTTTTGAGTTAGAATCTACACATCATAAAGTTCACCCGTTTAAAGTATACATTCGATTATTTTTAGTATATTTACCCGATGAGTTCTTGAATGTGTAACTTTAATAAACATTTCTTAAGTGTCTACTGTGTATGTAACAATATTAAATCTAATGTAGAGAAAGAGAAAAAAGAAAATAAACAATGTTTTTACATTGAGATCACAGTCTAGTTGGGAAGGAGAAAATGAACATATAGGAAATCTGTAGGGAACAATCTCAAGTATTTATATATGAAAATACCCAAAACATTATTCCAAAGTGGGAAGGGAAATTACATTTATTGAATGTTTATAATTTGACAGCCACCATGCCAGATGTCTTATGTATACTGTCTCATGTAAGCTTCATAATAATACCGCTTTCTCCATTTTTACAATTGTGGAAGCTAAGGCTCAGAGAAGTTAAATGTCTTACTCAATTTCATGCAGCTAGAAATTGAGTCAGAATTCACTCTCAGTTCGTTCTTAATCTAAAACCCAGGTCTGTTATACTATACAGCATTGTCATAAAAAGATATAAACCCAGTGGAGTGAGGCCTATCTGGGAGTATACTGGTAGAACATCTTTTTGAAAAGAGGCTAGACATAGGTTGGTAAAATGGTGGTTCCTGTGTGTGTGTGTGTGTGTGTGTGTGTGTGTGCACGCACATGCATGCACACATTTGTGCCTGTGTGTACGTATATTGACCGCACTTCACGTACCTTCAAATAAGTAAACATTAGGACTTCAAACAACCTCTGGACACTCTCAAGAGTCGTTCCATTTACCTTTCTGTTATAAAGTATTGGTGTATTTATTTGTTCAATCAGAAAATGTTTATAGAGAACTGGTTATGTCCCCAAGTACCTACTCTGCTAAATACTGAAATAAATGCAATTTGAAATTTTTACCAAGAAATTGCTACAATAAAGATCATATAAGATGAATAAAGGAAGTACGTAGTTCTATTGAAGCTAAGTAGTTAGAGGTAGTTGGTACTTAAGGGCAGATCAAGGAATGCTTCATGGAAAAATAATGTGAGAAGTGGAACCAGAAAAGTAAGTAAAATTTTTTGGACACAGAATAGGATAGAAAGTGTCGTTTGCGTAGCAAAAAATGGCATGATCAAAGTAGCAGAAACAGGAAAGCAAAGATGGTATTGGGGAAAATAAAAGCCATCCCAGTTTCTGAAACACAGGGAATATAAACCAGAGTGATGGAAGATCATAGAAGGCTTTGGATGAAATGTTAAATAAAGTTACACTTGGCAAGGGGTTTATAACTTTCTATTGATGGCAGGACACTTTTAATAACCTCTAAGGAGGAACGAAGAGATCCAGAAATTAGGGAAGAGAATTGGACTCAGCATCCTTCAGGGTGAAGCTAATGGAATATGGCTTTGTAATGTAACCCTGCATCGTGAGGAAGGAAGGTATTCCTCCAGCATTATAGGCTTAATGTTATATTGACCAGATTATGTGCCTCTGATATAGAGCTGTTGAGGGATTTTGGCAAGAAATTAATCCTCATAATGTGAAATGTGTCTAAATTTTTAGGTACTTGGGGAGATGCAAATTGCAATCTGAAATGTGAGAACTTCTCTTACTCCCATGGTTTACTCCTTTCATCTAGCTACCAGCAGAAATCTTGTTGAGGAGAATACACTTTTGGCTCACAGTAGATATCTGAAAGTGTGCATTCTAGAAGACATATAAAGAAACTTGGGACTTGTTTCTTGAGGAAGAAGTAGCATATCCTGGGGAAAAAAGGCAGGAGAAGGGACTTTTTCAAAGAAGACATTCATCAAGACGGGGACTACTGTATGACAATCTCTAGGTCCATCCATGTTGCTGCAAATGGCATTATTCAGTTCTTTTTTATGGCTGAGTAGTATTCCATTGTATATATGTACCACATCTTTATCCATTCATCTGTTGATGGGCATTTAGGTTGCTTTCTTGTCCTGGCTATTGTAAATAGTGCTGCAATGAGCATTGGGGTGCATGCATGTTTTCGAATTATGGTTTTCTCTGGATATATAAAATAGATAACTAGTAAGGACCTACTGTATAGCACAGGGAACTCTACTCCATACTCTGTAATGGCCTATATGGGAAAAAGTTCTAAAAAAGGGTGGATATAGGTATATGTATAACTGATTCACTTTGCTGTACAGCAGAAACTAACACAACATTGTAAATCAACTATACTCCAATAAAACGTTTTTAAAAAGACGGACTACAGGAAGAAAGACAAAGGGCTAACATGAGGAAGGAGACGGTGGCCATGTGGGATACCCCTAATATCCAGGCAGTAAGATCTAAAGCATTTTCGCCTGATACAAAGGGAAGAGGTGGCTACACTAGATGTATAATACCCACATTTCCATCCCCTTTTCTCTGTATAGTTTGAATATAATCTTTCTTTTTACCAAGGGTCTGTGTATTTGGAAGAGGAAGCAAAGGGGCCTGCTTCCCTCTCTGCCGCAGTCACTGGCAGGTATCAGAAACAGTATCATTATGTACTGGAGGGTGATAAGCGCATCCATCTTCAAACAACATCCCTGTTAGACAACAGCTCCTCCCAATCCTGGCTTCAAGGTTAGATAAAGATAGCTTAGACACCTTATGTGACAAAACAGAAGAACTTATCACATTGGTTAAATTTGTGGTAGCTCTTGTACTATCTGTGAACTTTGGCACACTTCCTGGCTAATTCTGAACCAAATGATACCCTAGAAGTGAGCCAGGAGTACCTCCCACCCTGGTCACCAAACTCTTATCAGCTTGCTGCCAGAAGACAAAATGGACCCACCAAAAACAATAAAGGTGCTTGTATTACCTCTCATAGTAAGAGAGATATGGTAAAAAAGAACCCTCACATTGGCAGTAGAACTGGAGCTCTGAGCTGTACCATTTGAGAGTAGATATTCCATGTAGAAGTCTGGGATTTTATAGTATCACCTACATTTCTCAGGCCAATTTCTTTCTTCAGAAGAAGGCAGACCATAAGCATTTGTGATCACTCATATTCTGACAAATAATTTTGGTTTTTTTTTGTCTGTTTGTTTTAAGAAATTCAGATCAGTCCTTGATAGAAAAGTCAAATCTTTTTCCAAGATGTTGAGATTGATTTAGAGACCCAGGCAAGCACAGACAGGCTGGTAGCTATTTCTGTATCTTAGATTGATGGTCTATGATAGACAGCAGGGGAAGACAGTATGACCTGTGGTTGACACAACTATTAGATATAGAGGATGAGGAGTGTTTCCAGAGAAGTTTAAACTATAACTTGATGACATTAAGGGGGTGTGCCAGGAATGGAATTCTTCACAATTTGAGAAATGAAGAAGGGTCACAGAATGTTTGAAACAACATACCCTCTAGGTGGTATTAGTGTAAATGTGTATACTCTTTTTTGGTAAATTGTTTTATTGTCTTAGAATAAATCTTTAACAATGTAGAGAACTCCAAGGAAGTGCTTATTACTTTTTTGACAACCCAGCAGGAGTTATGGGAAAAGACCTCGTAATATGCAATAAGATGGTGGACATTATTATGGAAGAATGTAGAAAAGAGCACTATAGCCTCAGGTTTTATGAACATCCTGAGACTCCTTTCAGGAATTTTACTACTAATTCAAGTATATTCAACTGATTCAGGAAGAAGAGAAAAAAGATTAAGATAAATTTAAGTCCAAAGGTACTTGCAGGCCAAATAAGTTGGCCAATAGGGTATCTTAGACTGAGATCAATCTTGGTGGCTGAGAGAGAAGAGCCATGAAAAGACTGATTAGGGTGTTGGCGGTGAATGCAAAGGTGAGGCATCTCTATCTTCAGTTCCAGAGAATGCCATGGTGAGCTTGTCTTTTTTGTTTATTTTTGTTTTCCCACCAGCAAATGGGTATTTAATGGTAAGCTGTGTGCTCCTGGAAGATTACCCCCTAATATGAATTGGATTTTGATGTATTAATTATTGAATACTGGGCAGATTTTGAGTGTATGGTTTTGCTCTCTAATATGGCTAATGGGTTCATTTGCCTGATAACCCTTCAAGTAGCAGGCCCTTGTTGTGTTGTTCTTTTCTTTCATTTTGTTTTAACATAAGAAGTTGTGGTTAAGGTGGGTCAAAAAAGATGTTGCTGCAGTTTATGTCAAAGAGTGTTCTTATGTCTTCCTCTAAGAGTTTTATAGTGTCTGGCCTTACATTTAGGTCTTTAATCCATTTTGAGTTTATTTTTGTATATAGTGTTAGGGAGTGTTCGAATTTCATTCTTTTACATGTAGCTGTCCAGTTTTCCCAGCACCATTTACTGAAGAGGCTGTCTTTGCTCCATTGTATATTCTGGCCTCCTTTGTCATAGATTTGGTGACCATAGGTGCATGGGGTAATCTCTGGGCTTTCTATCCTATTCCATTGATCTATATTTCTGTTTTGGTGCCAGTACCGTACTGTCTTGATTACTGCAGTTCTGTAGGGACCTAATTAAACTTAAAAGCTTTTGCACAGCAAAGGAAACCATAAACAAGACGAAAAGACAACCCTCAGAATGGGAGAAAATATTTGCAAACAAAGCAACTGACAAAGGCTTAATCTCCAAAATATACAAACAGCTTATGCAGCTCAATATCAAAAAAACCAAACAACCCAATCAAAAAATGGGCAGAAGACCTAAATAGACATTTCTCCAAAGAAGACATACAGATGGCCAAGAGGCACATGAAAAGCTGCTCAACATCACTAAGCATTAGAGAAATGCAAATCAAAACCACAATGAGGTATCACCTCACACCAGTTAGAATGGGCATCATCAGAAAATCTACAAATAAATGCTGTAGAGGGTGTGGAGAAAAGGGAACCCTCTTGCACTGTTGGTGGGAATGTAAATTGATACAGCCACTATGGAGATCAGTATGGATGTTCTTTAAAAAACGAAAAATAGAACTACCATATGACCCCACAATCCCACTACTGGGCATATATCCAGACAAAACTAATCCATCCCTTTCCTCTCTTCCTTTTCTGAACTAAATAATCACTTCAAATGCAAATCAGTTTAGCCGTCACATTTTCTGTGGCATATCTACATCTCTATCATCTATATCTCTGTATCTCTCTATATATAAAACTGCTTATATTCTAAGGTAGGATATAAGAAATAATTCTGAAGTAAATAATGTGTGCTTAAGAAATAATTAATTTAAAATGATTTAATTGCCTCAGAAAGACATATGTTATTCATGTCTTTTTTTTTTTTTTTTTTTTTTTGAGAACTCTGGGTGCTGTGCTCTATTCTTCTTCTCTTTACCAACTCTGATTCTCCCTGTTTTACTAATGGGAGGAATTGACTTCCACAAAGATTGAAAAGGTGCTGGCAGTCAGATGGTGACCAAGAGAGAAAGTGACATGATTCCCTGAACTAAATTTCACTTATTACCAAGTTCCAAGAAAGAAAGAATAAATGTGTTTTTAAAGAGAATCAAAGAATGAAAATCTATCTTTGTGTCTCACATGAAGAGGAATTCTGTGTCTGCCTATGCTAATGTCATCAAAGTGAAACCTTTTGATTGATGAAACACATGGTGCAGTGCTGTATTTACACATATAATAAAAGTCAAAACGGTAACTTATTATCAGATGTCATTTTATTTGAACAGCCAGAGGAGAGACTGTTTATCTTATTGAGCCTTTGTACTAATTTGCTTTCCTGAATGTGGAATGTGTGATGTGCTATGTAATTTCATTTGGGCAGTTGCAGGGGAAAACCAACCCACCAAACAAACTTGGGCCATATATTGGCAACTGAGTATGCACCTTGCTTGGAGAGGCATTAAGGTTTTCAAGCCAGAGGAGTAACTGAGTGAGTTTTCAGTAATCTGTGAGAGGCAGCTGATTTCTTGGAAAGAGAATGGGCTTTGGGGTTCGAAAGATATGGATTCAAATCTCGACTCTGTCATTTACAGAGTGAAAGAGCTTAAGAAAATTAATTAACCCATTGATTCTAAAACTTTCAGGTTTCAAGAAATAGTAACATAAAAAAATAGTGTGACTGACTAACATGTGGTCCCAACTTTTTACTTCACTATGTAAAGTTACAATAAAACCCCACAAATAAACACATGAAGAATTATCAGTTATCATCACCATCTATGGCAGATGCCTACCCAATACCCATTTCCTTTTCTTCCTCATCTGTAGAATCTCAATTTTGCTCAGGGGAGCAACACACTCAGCTAAAATACTACATTTAACAGTCTCCTTTGTACCTAGGAAGAGTCATAAGACACAATTCTGAGCAATGAGACATAAAGGAGAGTCTCCTGGGATTTCTGGAAGACTTCTGCATTCCTGTTATAGGGGCCACTGATTCTTCCTTGTTTTTCTTCTGCCTTTTTTTTTTTTTTTTCCTTACTTGGACATGAGTCTGGGGGTGGAGCAGCCAGCCATCTTGTAACCATGCAATAGACATAAGAATAAACGTTATATGCTAAGGAAGTCAGAGGATGAGGAGAAGATGAAAAGGAGCCTGGGTTCCTAATGGCATTGTGGAGCCACCTTATCAGATTTGGATTTCCCACCACAGGTCTTCTCATGAGAGAAAAATACTTCCTACTTTTTAAACCATTATTTTCTGGGTTTCTGTTACTAATGATGAAATATAATCCTAATGGGCAATATTACCATTTTGTAAAATAAAGGATATTTTAATACTCAAAATTTCTTGCCTTCCTTTCTCCATAAAAGATCTCTTCCTTTCTTTATATTTTTCCATCTCCAGAATCCTATCAGGGCATATTTAGTCCTGTGCCACCTTGGTTTATGTATTCTATCTCTTTGATGAGTCTTCCCCTACTTTAAGATATTTCTCTCAGCTGGGCAATCCCCCTCAGGAATTTTCTAAATAGATGTCCCTGTTGATGCTTCCAAACCTGTATTCTCATGGGCTAAGAAATAATGAATATGTCCTCTGCCATTTGTTCCTTGAAACTTTGCTTTTCCTTTGCTTGAGAATTTTCTAGGTTTTGTGTAACTTGTGAAACAGAATGGAAGAAAGCATCCTTTTTACTACTTCTTTCTCTGAAGCATTAGTATCTGCCTTGAAAGTTGAATGCTTCTCTCTTATTTCACTTCACCTTTGAAGCAGTCCCAGATGAGTTGTATTTCAAAGAGCATTTTATTTTTATATTTTGATGGTATGTTATTTAGAGAATGAAAATTTATGACTATTATAGCTTCATTGTGGATTGTATCCTTTGTCTAAGGGTTTAAAATATATTCATTGTCTGGGTTCATCCTTTTACCTTGAATTCTATTTTTTAAATAATAATATTGTGAATCTCTTATTATTATATATGGCTGATATATCTGTGCCTAACATCTAATTTTAACTTTCTCATACTGTTTACTTTAGAAATGTATCTTATAAATACCATATAGATGAATTTATCTCAATTCAATCTGAGAGTCTTTTTAATAAGGTGATTCATTTAAAACTTATTTTTGGAACTGAAAAGCTTGTTCTTATTTTACCATTTTATGCTTTCTCTCATATCTATTTTTTACTAGAAAATATTTGCTTTATATTCTATTCCTTTATCATCTGAAAAGTATGCATTCTGTTTTTATTTATATTCATGGTAAACATTGATCATTTTTAAACATACTTGAACCTATCAGTATTTAATTATCAATGCCATAAATGATATATTATTTGTTGAGGTCACCTACTTGTTAATTACTTTCATATGTGTCTTTTCTTCTCCCTTCTGGAATATCATCTTTCTTCTCTATTTTCCTGATTATTTACTTATCTCATCCAGTATTTAAAAATTTTTTTCTACCTCTTAGGCAGCTCCAGCTTCATGTCAAACTAACCCAATTTCATCCCGTCATACATATGGTGCATTTCTTACAGAATTTTACAAACCAGAAACAACAACCCAGAAATACAAACCAGAAGTAGATTTACAGAGGAGGAATCTCTTAAATCCATTGCCTGTTATTCTTAAGTACCGAATAATTCATTTCACTGTCCCAACTCACAGGGGGGTTCAAGCCTTTGTCTGCTAAACTCCTTCTAAAGGTTATTGGGTGAAATCTTGGCCGATGTTGAGCTAGGAAAGAAACACCCCTGGGTGAATATCAGCTGAGCTCTTAAACCAAGTGTGGTAATATAATAGTAATCAGGGCCTTTAAACTTGCTCTTCCTTCCTCTACAATGCTCATTCCCCAGATACTTGCATATTCACTCCCTCACTTTATTCATATGTCCACTTAAATGTCACCTCCTCAGCGAGATCTTCCCTATGCCTTTATCATTCTCTACCCGTTAACCTCATTATTCCATAGCTCTTATCATTGCCTGAATTTCTATTAATTATCTATTAATTGTCCATCTTCTCCCATTTCACCTTTCTTTTTTGATGGCTATATTTGCAAAATCTAGAACAATGACTGGTGCATACAGAGTACTCAAAAATATGTGTTGAACAAATTAATTTTCACTTGTCACCTGAAGCGGCAAGCCCGTAAATAAAGGTTTGAATAGAGTAAGCGTGGTAGCGGAAAAAAATGGATGAAATACCAGGAAAAAAAATTCAAATAAAGTGCCTTGGCACACTTAAATACTCTAAATCAGTCTATAGGTGTCAAATTGTTGGAAATAATTAATTTAAAAACTGTAATGCCCAGGGTGCACTACTCTTATAGCTCTTCCATGCTTAACCTTCTCCTGTGTTTATTTAACATTCTCAGATACAAAGTACCACCTCCTAGCTCCTTTACTAAAGTCACATTACATATATTAGAGCTCAGGATAGATAAGAATTAGAGAATGGAGTATGGTTGCTGTTGGATACATTATCTATGACCTCCCTAGAAAGAAGCTACTGTGAAATAGAGGATGTTTTCCCTTTTTAAGGGCAGTTAAATTTCCATCATTCTCTGCCTCAGGGCCTCATTTAAACTTTCCTTAATTAGAAACTACTCCTATTGTGTGACAGAACTTTGACTAGCATTTCAGATCTGTTGATATTTTGCATCACTTACCATACCTTTATTACTTATTCAATGAGAAGCTTGGAGAATGTGAACATGGAAGTCCACTAAAACTGTTAAATGAAGGAAATTATTTTGTCAGATTTTCAATTTATAAAGAACAAGACTGTCATACAGAGTGAAGTAAGTCAGAAAGAGGAAAACAAATATCGTATATTAACGCATATATGTGGAATCTAGAAAAATGGTATAGATGATCTTATTTGCAAAACAGAAATAGAGACAAAGACATAGAGAATAAATGTATGGGCACCAAAGGGGAGGGGGGGTGAGATGAATTGGGAGAGTGGGATTGACATATATACACCATTGATATTAGATTGGCCAAAAAGTTCATTTGGATTTTTCCTTAACATCTTATGGAAAAACCCAAACGAACTTTTTGGCCAACCCAATACTATGTATAAAATAGATAACTAATGAGAACCTACTGTATAGCTCAGGGAACTCTACTCAGTGCTTTGTGGTGACCTAAATGGGAAGGAAATCCAAAAAAGAGGGGATATAGGTATAGGTATAGCTGATTCACCTTGCTGTACAGTAGAAATTAACACAACATTGTAAAGCAAATATACACTAATAAAAATTAATTAAAAAAACAAAAGAACACTCTGGCAGTAGTGTAGAAGATAAATCCAGGAAATTGAGATTAGAGGGAAGATTGGTTAGGAGGCTTTTACAGTATAACAAAGATGATTAAATTGTGAATTAATGATACAGTAGTGAAGGTGGGAAGGAGAGGGCAGATTTGAGAAATATTTAGAGGGAAAATCAACAAAAAGTTGTAATTGATTGAATGCATTGAGGAGTAAAGACAGATTGGTACTAAGGATGACTCCAGATTCTTTCTCTTGAAACACAGGGAAGCTAGAAGGGCCAGTGACCAAGGTACGGAATACATAAGGAAGGGTAGGCTTAAGGTGAAAATAATCAATGCCATTTCAGATATATAGTGAGTTTAAAGTGCGTCTGAAATTTAATTGGATATAGTTGATACATAATTGGACTATAAGAGTCTGAAGATCATGGAAGAAGTTAGGTATAGAGATAAAGAACGTAGGTGTCATCACCTTTTAAGTGACAGCTAAAATCATATACGTGGGTGAGATCAGATAGTGAGATTTTGTAAAAATGACAAATGGGTTAAGAGAAATCCCTATAAAATATCCTTATTTAAAGAAATGGGTAGAGATGATAAGAAATAATAGAAGGAGTGTAGAAAATAGCCCAAGGTGTTAGAGAAGAGTGCATGACATTATGGGAAGAGAAAGGTGCAGGGAGGGAGTGGTCAACAGTTAGTTACACAAATGCAGTAAGTTTGTGAAAATTCACAGAGCTGAACACTTATGATTTTGCATTCTGCTGTATTGAGATACATATAAATTTGATATAAATATAAATTTATATTAAAATTGTTTCATCCCCTATGGGTCTTGATGAGAGGGAAGGGGTTAGCCTTGCTGAAGCCAGTGGTCACTAGAACTAAAATTTGGGTTATTATTATCAAGGAAGAAAGTGAGGAATGGTTATAAGGTAGCTAACCAATAGCATCTGTTATTCACCCAGGTAAGTAATAGAATTTGGTTTAAATATTTTGTTAGACATAACAAAAGAAAAAATAAAATTAAGTAAATTTTAAAAACAACAGAATTTTCTTATTTAGTAGCACTACCTACCTAGTAGCACTACAGTTGAATTAGACTTCTAACATTTTTACTGCATGTAAAGGAAATTAAGATAATTAGGCTACAATAAGGAAGATGTCATTTAATTCACCATGACACTGATTCTCCACCCTATCAGACTCAACAACTCCTAGAACTAACATTTTACAATGACCCTTATACTATCCTGAAATGGAACTTATGATGTAACATACTTTCACACATAACTTTTAAAATGCAATGCCCCAATTGTAATACAAAGGAGAAATAAAAGTAAACTAATTTCTGAAAATATAATATGCATTTTAATATATAAATGCTGAGGCATGACTACCTAGAAGGTCTAATAAAGGAGTAAGTTACTTGCGTGTACTTATAATGAATACATTTGGTTTCAAAAGTAGGAGAAGGAAAAGAAGCTAATCCTTATAAAAAGTACAGAAAAATGATAACAAGGAAGTTTATGCAGATGCTAAATTAAAAACTAGTATTAGGATAAACAGTAACAGAGCACAGTTACTGGTATATGATGAAAGAAAGGAAGAAATAGTCTTAATTAAAGTAAAGATAACATATTCCCCCAAATTACATACTGTGGAAGTAAAGAAAACTAAGAATTACGTTATTCTTGAAAATACGCTGAACATCATAGATGAGGCGTAGTAACCTTTTACATTATGACATGGCAAGTGGTAGGCATGAGGTAGCAACAAAACAATATCCCCTTTTAGAAAATCTTATCACACGTCAAGGCACATGTTCTCTCTCTAGTACTTAAAGAAACTTTGGAGATGTTGACTGGTAGATCTCTGTGAACAGTATCATAGTAAAATTAAAAAAAAAAGAGTGTAGAAATAAGTAAATGATTTTAATATTTATTTTTCATATTATAGATTTTATATCCTTGTGTTAGGAAAATCAAAAATGTATAGATGGACTTCCAACCTCTGGTCCAGTGGATAACGATTTTAGAAGACGTTCCTGTCTTCACAACAAAGAAAAAGCTGAACAAACTGAACATCAACAAATTTTCTTAGATCCATCAGAGAATTGAGAATTGAGGTCACAGGGCAAACTGTTGCCCCCCAAACTGGAGAAACAGAGGAAGACACAGAGAATCACAACTCACAGGACAGGGGCCCAGATTGGAAACCTCTGCAGGGAACAGTACCATAGCACTAATTTAGTGCACTAAATTTTACTTTAAAAACCTAGTAAAATAAAATTAGCGTCTTCAGGAAATCTGAAAATAAAGCAAGAGTTCCTGGAGAACAATAAAACATATTTAATCACAAAATAAGCCAAATGTGTTTTTTTTTTCCTCTTGCTCTACTAATTGAAATTTTTAAAAGCATTTCAAGGTGGTACTTATAGCTACCATCTAATGAGAGATTGCAAATCTTCTCTACAAAAAGCAACTACAGAGCTGGAGAAAACTGGCAGAATAACCATTTCAGTGCTTTGTAAATCTACCAGTGGTTTACAATTTTAGAAGCATGTATGGTTGAAAAACTGATGAAAATTGAGTAAGAGCAGTGGGAATCTGTGGTGTTCTGGCCCACACCTGTATTCAGTTAAGGCAGGGGTTCTGCCAGGACAGGGCAAGCCATAAGGACCAGCATCTTCTTTTCTCTGATAGTAGGGGTAGGAATGATATTTTCAGAGACAGGTGAACAGAGCAGGATCACTGGCTCTACTATGCTGGGGTTACTGTAGTATGTGGAGCAGGTGTATTCCTGGCTGAGGATGCATGCATGAGAAGTAGAGATCAGACTTCTCTGATAATCCCACGTAATCCTGGTCAACTTTGAGCCTGCCCATAGGAGACCCAAAAGAGCCAGTGGAATCTACGTGACCAGGCGGGCTTAGAAATGGTCTGAACTTTGAATGTGTTCGCCTACCCATACAGAGTCATTGGCAGAAGATGGAATTTTGCTGTTTCAAGGTAGTCATTATAACTTCTGTAGAATCATTATCTAACCACTAAGCTATTCAGATACAGGAAGTCTCCTAGGAAGTCAGAATTTAAAATAAAGACAAGAATATAAGTAAATAAATAAACACATTTATTTTAAAAATTGAGCTGAACAACAGTATCAATAAATGGCAGGGAATACAGATTTCATAGATTTAACATAGGCAAGTTATTAAACAAGTAAATGGTAACAACAAAAATCTTTAGAGGGAAAATCAAGATCCAGATTTCTTATGCTATCTAAAATGTCTACTTCTCAGCAAAAAATTTGAGACATTCAAAGAAACAAAAAAATGTACCCCGGATTCAGGAAAAAAAAATCAATCAATAGAAAATTATCTCTGAGTGTACCAGGATGTTGGATTTAGCAGACAAGTATTTTAAGACAGCAATTATCAATATGTTAACTATGTTAAAACATCTTTAAAAACATATTTAAATAATTAAAGGAAAATATGGCAACAATGAATCTACAAATAGAAATTCTCAAGGAGAATTTAGTGAAATTGAGGATAGATCAATAGATATTATCCAATATGAAAAACGGAGATAAAGATTATTCAAAAAAAATAGAGCCTACAAAACCTGGGGGACAGCATCAATTGTAGCAAAATGTGAGTCCCAGAAGGATAGGAGAGAGAGAAATATTTTTTAAAAATTTAAAAAAACAACAACTTTATGCACACAAATCATATCAATTAGACGACAAGGAAAAAGTCCTGGAAAGACATCAATTACCAATACTGACTCAGGAAGAAATAGAGAATATGAACAGACTAATAACAAGTAAAAAAATTAAATTCGTGATTAAAAATCTTCCCCGAAAAAAATGTCCAGGACAAGATGGCTTCACTGGTGAATTCTGTCAAATAAGGAAGGAAAATAACCAATTTTCCGTAATCTCTTTCAGAAAACAGAGAAAGAAACACTCTATAACTCATTCTATAGACACAAAAATCCTTAAGAAAATTTAGCAAACCAAAGTCAGCAACGTATAAAAAAAAGGTTTGCACACTGTGACCAGGTGGAATTTATCCCAAGAAGGTAAAGTTTAGCCAAAAAAAAAGAAAAAAAAGGGACTTCCCCAGTGGCGCAGTGGTTAAGAATCCACTTGCCAATGCAGGAGACACAGGTTAGATCCCTGGTCAGGGAAGATCCCACTTGCTGCAGAGCAACTAAGCCCGTAAGCCACAACTACTGAGCCCACACGCCTAGAGCCCGCACTCCTCAACAAGAGAAGCCACCGCAATGAGAAGCCTGTGCACTGCAGTGAAGAGTAGCCACCACTCGCTGCAACTAGAGAAAGCCCACGCGCAGCAATGAAGACCCAACGCAGCCAAAAAAAAAAAAAAACAGGTGAAGAAGGCAAAGTTGATTTAACATCTCAAAATCAATGAATGTAATATACAATATTAATAGAATAAAGGACGAAAAATACACTACCATCTCAATAGACACAGAAAATCATTTAATAAAGTCCAAAATACTTTCATTATAAAAACACTCAAACAACTAGAAATAGGAGAATACTTCCTCAACCTGATAAATGACATCTATGAAAAACCCACAGCTAGCATCATACCTCATAGTGAAAGACAGAGTGCTTTCCCACTACAATTGAGAAAGAGACCAGGATATATGCTTTTGCCAGTTCTATTCTACATTATATTGAAGATCCTGCCAGTAAAATAATGTAAGAAAAAAAATTAAAAGCATCCAGATTAGAAAATAAGCAATAAAACTGTCTTTATTCATAGATAACGTGATAACATGATCCTGTATGTAGGAAGTCCCAAGGAAACCCCCCAAAACTAGGACTAAGAGACAATTTCAACAAAATCAGAGAATACAACATCCCTTTACAAAATCAATTGCATTTCTATATACCTGCAACAAACAGTCATAAAATCTAGTTAAGAAAACAATTCCATTTGCAATAGCCTCAAGAGAATAAAATAGGAATAAATTTAACATGAACATTTCAGTTTCATGGATTGAGAGATTCAAGATTATCTGAAGGGCAATTCTGTCCAGGTTGATCTAGAAACACAACAAAAATTCAAAATCTTAGCAGGCTTTTTTATAGAAATTGACAAGCTGATTTTAAAATTCAGGTGGAAATGCAAGAAACCAGAATAGCAGGTACAACCTTGAAGAAGAGCAAAGTTTGAAGATTTACACTTTTTTATTTCAAAACTTCCTCCATAACTATAATAATACATACAATATGGTACTGTGAAAATTACATACATGCAACAGAATTGAAAGTCCAGAAGCAAATCCTTATATTTATGAACAATGGATACTGGACTAAGGTGCTGAAGCAATAAAATGGGAAAAGGATAGGCTTTTTAACAAATAATGCCAGGACAAAAACCACATATAAAAATGTGAACTTAGACCCTTACCTCACACTATACACAAAAGTTAACTCAACATGAGTAATACATCTAAATGTGAATGCTGAAACTCTGTAACATAAAGCAAAATATTCATAATCTTGGTCTGGCCAAAAATGTTTTAGATGCAACACCAAAATCATGGTCCATAAAAATTTTTTTAAATTATAAATTAGACTTCACAAAAATGAAAAATGTTTGTCCTTCAAAAGAAACCATTTACCTATAATAGTCAAAAACTGGTTAAAAAATTTTCAAATAATATGTCTGATAATAAAAATTTTCAAATAATATATCTGATAATGTATTCTGATAATCAGAATACATAAAGAACCCTTAACACTCAATAATAATACAAACAATACAATTCAAAAATTGACAAATGATTTGAATAGACATTTTACTATGAAGATAAACTAATGGCTAATAAGCATATTTTAAAATGCTTGACATCACTAGCTATCAGAAAAAGCAAAATACAACCAGAGTGAGATACCATTTCAGACTCCCTAGAATGGCTATAATGAAAAGATAGACACTATCAGGAGTTGGCAAGGATATGGAAAAACTGGATCTCTCATGTATTGTTGGTGGGAAGGTAAAATGGTACAGCCACTTTTGGAAATAGTTTGATAGTTCCTTAAAAAGTTATACATAAACTTACTGATAACCTCCTAATTCCATACCTAGGTATCTACCCAAGGTAAATTAAAACCTGTGTATATGCAAAAAATATGTATGCACAGTTTCATAGCATTTTTATTTATAATAGCCCCCAAATGGACACAATCTTAATCTGGTGAATAGGTAAAATGCTGACACATGCTATAACATGGATGGACCTGTAAAACATCATGTAACAGTAAAAGAAGCACAATGCAAAAGAGCACATTCAATGACTCCATTTGTTTTAAATGTCAACGCACTGATGTCTGAGTTCTCATCAAAAGGAAAAACTTGTTTCTTCTTTTTCTTTAATTTCATATCTATATGAGGTCATGGATGTTCACTGAACTTATTGTGGTAATCATTTCATGATGTATGTAAGTCAAATCATTATGCTGTACACCTTAAACTTTCACAGTGCTGTATGTTAATTATATCTCAACAAAACTAGAAGGAAAAAATGTCAAGACAGGGAAATTTTATAGATATAAAAAGCAGATCAGTAGTTACCTAAAGGTGGAGATGAACACAGATTTTAACTCTAAGTGGTAATAAGGGAACTTGATGAAATATTCAAAACTGGATTGTGGTGATGGTTGCACAACTCTGAAAATTTATAAATTTATTAAAAATAATTGAATCATATCCTT
This sequence comes from Monodon monoceros, assembly GCF_005190385.1. Lineage (NCBI taxonomy): Eukaryota > Metazoa > Chordata > Mammalia > Artiodactyla > Monodontidae > Monodon > Monodon monoceros. The sequence goes on along the minus strand of NW_021703779.1, from coordinate 105,802,433 downwards.
ATTATAGGTAAATTTCATGATATATAAATTATACCTAAATAAAGCTGTTGAAAAGTGGATAAGGATTATGTATAAGGACTAACAGTTTGAAATGCAAGCCGAATATATTATTAAGCACCAATGACTATTCAAGGCATTAAAATAGGAAGTCAGAGGATATGTTGTTAGACCCTTACTAAGTCATTGCTTTATGTAAACCTAGTTTATTCACCTAGCTATACTTAAATGTGTTTCTGGTTTTCATGACCTTCTCTACCTTGCCATAAGGGGATCCACACAATGTTAGGTAGGGGAAGAAAAAGCAAGGTCACTCACAGTGAAGCAGCTCAGAGGGAAGAAGGAGGAAGGGAGGGAGAGAGGAAGAGACCAGTATGTTTCAGTCAAGTACTTAGAAGCTTTTCATTTTAACAAGAGGTAGCAAATTATGGTGGCCAAGTATGTGGGCTCTGGAGCCAGTCTGTGGAATTCATAACACTGTCTCTCACATTTACTAGTGATATGACCTTGGATAAGTCACTGAATTTCTCTGCACCTCAATTTCGTTACCAATAAAATGAGAAAATAATATATTAAATTATTCTTAGGGTTGTTGACAGGATGAGGTAACATGTGCATAGAACCTACAACACTAGGTAACCTAGCATAGAGTAAACACAATACTCTAGTTAGCTGTCATTACTATCTCTAGAGAATAAGACTACTTTAGCCAATCCCTGGAAGTTCATCCTGGGACCTATAGGTCTCAATATAAAGGGTCAACTTTTGATTAGACAATGGTAGACCCATTCCTCTCATAAGCTTTTCCTCAGAATTAGAAAAGCTCCGAAAATAATTTTCAAGTACCTATTACCTAATACCAGCTTACTGCATAATCATTTGTAGTTAACTTATGTGTCAACAAGAGGGTATGCAAAAAATAATGAATGAGGAGGATTCAGAATCAAATTTCTTACAGTCATATTACCACTTTCTACAGATATTCATTTTTATGTAACTCTACATTCAATACCCTACAATAAAACCAATATTTAAAATAGACACAGGGAAAGAGCCATCAAAGTCCTATGATATACATCTTTCCCCTAAAAGCCTTTCAGCGTCTTGTGAACACTTATTCATAGCTGGACTCATTCATAAACTTAATTCATTCTCTTCTTTTTACATTTAGTAGTAATAATTTTTTCAGTTATTTCTATAGCTTAGGAAGGTGTGAGGTGAAAAATAAACTTTGATGATTAATTTGGTGCTTGACAGAGTATAAATTGTGATGTTTAAAGATTACACTCATTAAAGTAAGACTGGGAAGCTAATTGTGGTCTATGTTGTCAACTTCCTGTGGTTTTGATATTATGCAGCTTCTATTTTGTAAATGCTGTGGAAGATAACAAAGCCCTAAGTAAATGACTATAAAAATTTTTTTACGCTCTTTTTCAAATAACCAATTAGATGTCCCAACATTTTATACTGAGTAATTCTTTCTTTTACTGCTGTTTTGTGATGGAAATTTTATTATACACTAAAGGTTTATATTTTATTCTAAGCTATATATATAAATATAATGTTTCTATTTATAGAAATAATCTATAAATTATTAAAAATTATGTATAGAAATTATATTATTTTAAAAGATATCTGATGAATAATCCTTCACCGATACCCTTCATTTATAAATTGGTTAATCTTATGTTTTTATTCCTTCAGTTGAACTTGATGGTTTAAAATCATTTTTTAAAAGTGCATAATGGCTAGGGATTCTGATTAGAATTTTTTTTTTTTGCGGTACGCGGGCCTCTCACTGTTATGGCCTCTCTCGTTGCGGAGCACAGGCTCCGGACGCGCAGGCTCAGTGGCCATGGCTCACGGGCCTAGCTGCTCCACGGCATGTGGGATCTTCCCGGACCGGGGCATGAACCCGTGTCCCCTGCATCGGCAGGTGGACTCTCAACCGCTGCGCCACCAGCGAAGCCCTCTGATTAGAATTTAATTAAACTTTAATTGTGGAAAAAGTCATTTTTGCACATGTATGTATGGGTTTTCCCATATAAAACTTGGTAGATGTGTTTATTTACATTTGTCTTCACATAGGTCCTCTTCATTTCTTGTTAAACTTACATTCTTTGATATTTTGTAATTTTTCTTCTAATGTAGAATATCGTTTTCCAGTCCATCTTCTAATTGGTATTTGCTACAATATCAAGAAACTATTGCTCCATTACTGAACTCTTTCATTATGTTAATAGAGGTTGTACAGTGTAGGGGCTTACAATACAGATTCTAGAACCCCACTTTAGTGTGACACTAAGAGAGTCACCTAACTTTGTGGTGCCCCAGTTTCCTTATTTGTAAAATGGGAATGATAATAATAGTATCTATTTCATAGTTTTATTATGAGGTTAAATAATTTATGTAAAGTTTTTAGAATGTCTTGCACGCTTTAGTGATTGTTACTTCTATTCTCAGAGAGCTTCTAGGTACATAATCTACCTGTAAGTATTTTAACTTTATCTTTCCAGTAGTTCTACCTTTTATTTATTTAGTTTGCATCTTATCATATTGGACAGAATTTCCTAGCCAATATTAACTAACTTTTCTTGTTCCTAATGTAATACAATTATCTTTATTGTTTCATAGAAAGTGTGGTGCTGTCCGTTGACTTAAGAGCTATTACCTGTTATAGAATATTATAAGTATTCTTTCTTCAGTATTGGATATGGAATGGAATTTATCAACTACTTGTTAATTGTCTCTAATACTACCATACCAAATTTGACCTACTAACATGACCCACTGAGAGATTTCTTTACATTAAGTCATCCTTAGATTTGTTAGGGGAAGCATTTTGATAAATTATATTTTCCAGAAATAAACATTTCTTTAAATGAAATTGTCAAATTTGTGGCCTAAGGTGAAAGTATAACTCTGGAGTCAGATGTTTGTATTTTGTGGAGCTTTGTTTTCTTTTGTTTTTGTTTTTTTTACTTTAGGGAAGGTACTTAACCTAGCTTTGCTTCCGTTGCCTAACATCTAAAATGTTGCCTATTTTATAGAATGCTTGTGAAGATTAAATGAGCTAAGGACATACCACAACACCTGGCACATAATAAAAAGTGTGTTCATGTTATCCATTCCCGTCTCATATCTTCATTTTTCTATGTATGCTTAACCTGTATAAAATGAATCTGTTTTTCCCATTCAGTGATTTGTTGTTTTAAATTCATCTTCATCTAATATTAATATTTCTTCTGCTTTGAGTTTGAAATTTTCCAAAAATGATATTTTCTACTTTTATGCTTAGCTTTTTATATGTGGTCTTTACAAATAGTCTTCTGTATACTTGATGTCATTAAGTCTTATTTTCTACACTTCTATAAGACATACTTTCAGACTAAAGGCAAATGAAATGATTTATTCAATACATATTTTCTGAATTGTTCCAGACTGCCTCTGCCATCCTAGACTTTGAGACTAAGGGGTAATTAATACTATTGAAATATATAAATTCTGTCCTCAAGGAGCTTACACTTTGAAATATATTGAGCCTACATATATCTACTAACAATATTTTTTTTGTTTAATCTGCCAAACATAAGGCAGCTGCTTTATGATATGAATATGTATTAAAGTAAGAAAATAAGAACCTTACTTAGTGTATATGTTCATAAATTGTATGCATTGAGAACATAAATACTTTCTGTATTAAGGAGTCTTCATTTAGTCATATCTAAAAGTTTTGCTGCTCTGCCAACTTTCGTGACTTATGTGTGGTGGTTGGAAAATATTATATCTTACTGTAACTACTCAAATGGAAGGTTAGTTAGATATTTCTGTATGAGTGTATATAAACATCCTAAGTTTAAAAAGAAAGACAATTTCTTTCTCAGTGACCCTGGAGATTCTGTAAATCTGTTTGAGCTCAAAAATTTTAAATGTTCTCACAGGTCCTAATGAATTAACAAGCTAGAATTTCAATTTTGACTACAATAACTGTCTTTGCTTAAGCCCCTACATCGTTACTGAAATTTAGACATTAGCCACCTCCAGTTTCTTTAGAATAAATACATCTAGTCATTATTTTTTCCAAAGAAATATCACTTTCCCTCTAAAATATGACCTTTTACTCTCACTTTTCTGATTTCACACTAAAGAAATATGTACCCTCTTCAGGAAGGGAAAGACAATCATGACTTATTAAAAATATATAGAAAAAAGGGGAAGCAAGATTTCTAGCTTGTATTAACTAGTTTACTTATATTACTGTTACTTTATGCTCAACCTATCCTGCCATTTGGATAAGTTGTTAGTACAGGAAGTAAGTTAGGCAATTCATGCTTAAATTAAGTCTCAAGCACATGCAATTATAGGGTGGCATTTCAGAATGACAGAATTTCATTTTCTAAGTTTGTTATGCAAGTGGCTTTCTAGGGATGTTTTCCTCATTGCTTCTAAAAAATCAAGTTGAGAAGGTAAAATTTTCCACTTTTTACTTTTCAGTATTACTTTGTTATATTCATTAAGTATAACAGATCCCTAATTGCCTAGCAACTAAGCCTAATGAGATTTCTCCTTTATTTTCTCCCTTCCTTCTTTTCATCTGTCCATACTCACTTCCTTCCTCTACTTATTTTGCTCTTTTTTATTCTTTTATTAGGATGATTTTGTATTAAAGTATACTGTTTTATTTTTCTTGCTTTTGTTTCTAAATTAAATGTAAGATTTTGATATTCAGTTCATGAAATTTCATGACAGCCCACATTTCTCACCATCAACAGATAAAACGTTTTAGAATAAAACACAGGTAACTTGATATCCAAATAGCCAAGCTCTTCTTTCTTCTTTGGTGTCAAGGTAATACTGACTTCATGAGCTGGGAAATGTTTCCTCTTCATTCTTCTAGAAGAGTATGTGTAAAATTAGCATTATTTCTTCCTTAAAAGTTTGGCAGAGTTACTAATAGTGCTATTTTCTCCAGGAGGTTTTCAGTTGTTTGGAAATTAAATAACACATTTTTAAATACCCATGGGCCAAAGAAGAAATAATAAAATAATTAGAAATCATTTTTATCTGAATGACAATGAAAACAGAATATATCTAGTTTTGTAGGCTGCAATTAAAGGAGTACTTAAAGGGAAATGTGTAGCACTAAATATTTACATTAGAAAGAAAGAAAGTTTCAAATCAACAACCTCAGAGTCCACCTTAAAAAATTAGAAAAGAACAAAATAATTAAATACAAAATACTGCATTATGTCCTTCACCCAAATTCCTCAAATGCTGATTCTTTACCATACTTGCTTAGCCATTGGTTCTTTCTTCTCTCCTCTCTGCAACATTTCGGAGTAAATTGAATATATTATGCCCCTTTACCTTTAAATATTTCAGTGATAACTCCCTACTCCTCTCAAAGAGAGAGAGAGAGAGAGAGAGAGAGAGAGACAGAAACAGAGAGAGAGGGAGAGAGAGAGAGAGGATTGTCTTCTATAACCATAGTACAATTATGAAAATCTGGAAATTACCATTCACCTTGTTCGGTTGTTGCCATTGTCCTCCTGATGTCCAGGAACCACACAAAGATTATACATTACATTTAGTTGCATATGTCTTTAGTTTCCTTTAATATGGAAAAGATTATTTCTGATTATTTTCTCATTTTTTTGTGAAGGCAGAAACTGAAAGCTCAGTAGAATGTTTAAGTGATTTGCCAAGGTCACAGTTGATAAGTGCTACGGCCAGGGTTGAATTATCTTTTGACTCCTTTCTAGTACTATTTTTCTGCTGAGATATATTTGGATGTGTGTGTGTGTGTGTGTGAGATTGTGTTCCACAGGTTTCTCACCTATGTGCCCAATGTCAGCTACCGTATCTTATCAACCCCATCACCTAATGCAGTGCAGTAAAAACAGTAGTCACTCACTTGTCCACGTTTGATTATAGGTTAACAATGTGACCTACATGCTTGCAATATGACCAAATTTTAATTAGAATTCTTTTCATGTGGCTGATGAGAGTTAGCTTCCTTTACTTTGAGTGTAATGAATTTTTAACAGAAAAGGTCCTTGGTAAAATAACTTCATATGTGTATCAAAACAGTTTGTTAACAAAGGGAATGTTATGGATGTGTGTCCAATGCCTTGTTCCCTGACTTAAAATAATTAGGCTTCATCGAAGAAAAATTATTTGCTTTAAGGAACTCTCCTGAGTGAGAAATTGTCCCTATGAGATTTAAGAGGTGTGATTTCATTGACATTTCAGGTGTTATTTTTTCAAATGAACTTGACTTTTCTATTATTGAAATGAAGATTTTTTTTTCCCCCAACTGAGCAATGCAATGGACAAAAGATGTAAGATGTTTGAAATTAAGCGGTAATAAGCAATTTATTATTGAGAAAGAAAAATAAGGTCCTTAAAGTGCTTCAATTCATTCTCCACACAAATACATGACCCATGCAAATTCAAACTTTCTTGCAATTCGAGTAAGTTCTACAATGGAGGAATAAGCCTCTTAACAAGATTGAATTTGCTATTGTGCATGTTACAAGCTGAACAAACAGAGATTGGGGAAGGCTCTGTTCATTCATGTGCCTCCTTTAAAAAACAAATACCAGTTTAATATAAATGGAAATGAGGGCAACATTAGTGTGAACACAAATCTTGATCCATTGTAACCTAATAATGAAAGCCATATTTTTTTGAGGTTGGATAAATGGATAACGTCATACATTTTAGAATCTGAATGATCACCGTTTTGTTAAGATTTTCTTTTCTGAATTTTACTTTGCATGCTGAGATAATGATAAGCTCTAGCACTAAAAGTCTTGAATGCTGATACGCAAAACTAAAATAGGATGATTAGAAATAATGATGAAAAAAGTACAAATATTACAAAACAAAACTTGAAAGCCAGCTTTGTAAAATTCTGTCTTTATAATCTTTATATTATCAAAACGTCATACCTAGTGGTTGTACTCAAACATTTGCCCTGCTTCAAAGGTATGATCATAGCAGAATTATTACAGAACTTTTCTTTTGTGAACAGGCAGAACTGAAATGTTTCCTTTAATTTGGGAGATGAGAATTTCTGAAGAGTACAGGGAGAAGGTTTGTTTCTAACTCCAAAAGAAGGACTTCATATTACTCTGTGTCTTAATAGCTTTTAAAAGTTATAAATCAAACTTAACTTCTCTGAATTGTAAAAAGTAAAACTTTCATTTCTAAAGGATACTTTCTTTTATAACCCATAAATAACTTCATTAAGTCGTTATTTAAAATATAGATGTGCCTCAACTGTATAAGTAGTCTTTGGAAATGAGTGGGGGTGGAACACGGGGATAATCGAAAATGTAACAAGGAGGATTTGCTAAATGAGTTTGGTCCTCTGTAAATGTGGGCAATAGACTTATCTCAAGGAATTATTTTGAAAATTAGATTAGATTATGTATGTAAAATACTCAATATAGTGCTTGCAAAGCCAAAGCGAACATTTGGAAATAATAGCTGTCCTTGCTACTACTATTTTGTTAAATGGGCAAATTTCTTCCTAATTTTCCTCTTTCCTAGACTTAAATTCAATAAATAATTTTGCATTATACAGGGTTGGCCAAAAGGTCCGTTCGGTTTTTTCTGTAAGATGGCTCTAGTAGCACTTAGTTGTCTTTACCTTCATTCAAAACGATTTTGTTAAATTGTATGTGACAGCTGTCATATCAGCATGCATTTAAAAAAAGACATCAAAACTGGTGAATTTTTGTGTGGCCATTTTAATATTGAGGATGAAAGAAAAAAGCAACATTTTCGGCATATTATGCTTTATTATTTCAAGAAAGGTAAAAACGCAACTGAAATGCAAAAAAAAGGTTTGTGCAGTGTATGGAGAAGGTGCTGTGACTGATCGAACATGTCAAAAGTGGTTTGTGAAGGGTCGTGCTGGAGATTTCTCGCTGGACGATGCTCCACGGTCGGGTAGACCAGTTGAAGTTGATAGCGATCAAATCGAGACATTGAGAACAATCAATGTGATACCACGCGGGAGATAGCCGACATACTCAAAATATCCAAATCAAGTGTTGAAAATCATTTGCACCAGCTTGATTATGTGAATCGCTTTGATGTTTGGGTTCCACATAAGTTAAGAGAAAAAAACCTTGACTGTATATCCACATGCGATTCTCTACTTAAACATAATGAAAAAGTTTTGTTTTTAAAACAAATTGTGACAGGCGATAAGAAGTGGACACTGTACAATAATGTGGAATGGAAGAGATCGTGGGGCAAGCGAAATGAATCACCACCAACCACACCAAAGGCCGGTCTTCATCCAAAGAAGGTGATGTTGTGTATATGGTGGGATTGGAAGGGAGTCCTCTATTATGAGCTCCTTCCAGAAAACCAAACGATTAATTCCAACAAGTACTGCTCCCAGTTAGACCAACTGAAAGCAGCACTCGATGAAAAGCGTCTGGAATTAGTCAACAGAGAATGCATAATCTTCCATCAGGATAACGCAAGACCGCATATTTATTTGATGACCAGGCAAAAACAGTTACAGCTTGTCTGGGAAGTTCTGATTCATCCGCCATATTCATCAGACATTGTACCTTCGGATTTCCATTTATTTCGGTCTTTACAAAATTCTCTTAATGGAAAAAATTTTAATTCCTTGGAAGTCTGTAAAAGGCACCTGGAATAGTTCTTTGCTCAAAAAGATAAAAAGTTTTGGGAAGATGGAATTATGAAGCTGCCTGAAAAATGGCAGAAGGTAGTGAAACAAAAGGGTGAATATGTTGTTCAATAAAGTTCTTGGTGAAAACGAAAAATATGTCTTTTATTTTTACTTAAAATACAGATTATTACTTTGTAATATTCTAGAGAAGGAGAAGCCAACTCAATATTTGGCCCACCTAATATTTGGAAACATACCATAATTCCTAATTTGAAAAACTAGAAAAAGTTTTGAAGCAACTAAAATTATACTTGGGTTTTTAATTTTTTTATTGGTTTTTATAACATTATATGTTTCATATATACAGTACTATATTTTGACTTCTGTATACACTACAGTGTGCTCACCACCAAAATTTCAGTTTCCATCTGTCACCATACTGTTGACCCTCTTGACCCATTTTGCCCTCCCCACCCCCTTCCCCTCTGGTAACTACTACTGTTCTCTGTATCTATGTGTTTGATTTTGTTTGGTTTGGTTTGGTTTGTTGGTTTGTTTTTCCATATGAGTGAAATCATATGGTATTTATCTTTCTTTCTTTGACTTATTTCACTCAGCATAATACCCTCACGTTCCATCCATGTTGAAGCAAATGGCAAGATTTCATCTTTTTCATGGCTGAGTGTATACTTGGTTTTATAGAGACTGAGAAAGAGTTTCTTTTTTCCCTTATCTATATATACATCATTTAGTTTGTAGCACATTATGTATGCTAATATACACTGGAGAAATATTTAACAGTTTGGGGAAGCCATATTATTTAAGGTAGGATTTATTGCTCTAAATTAACATAGTAATTTATGAAATGATAACAGTCAATGAAAGAACTATATAATGAATGCTGAAGGGGAAAGGTTCTAATAGGATACTTAGTCAAAATGCTTGTCAAATACTGAATTTTTTACTATATTTCCAAGTGTTACAAACATTGTATATTCTTATTTGTATGTACTATTTTATTTATTTTTCCTTGTATATTTCCTCAAAGCTCTGAGATAATTTGAAGATACTTGTAAATAATTTGGCCCATACTTCTCTTGGATTCAGACAGCCACATCCACAAAAGTGGCCCCTAGGGAAATGATCTTCTCAATATAATTTGTCTAAGAAAAGAATTTGGCAGATTCATTGTCCACCTTAGTATTCACGTTTGTTATAATTTTGTCAGTGATTGGTTTATACAATATACAGAATTTTAAGTTTGTAAAATTAAGCTCAGAAAAATTCACGAGTTGGCTTCTCCTCTAGAATATTATACTCAAAGTAATATCTGTCTAATCACAATACATTTTCTAAATGTATTGATGAAGGTGCTAAAACAATCTAATGGCTATGTAATATTTGCTTCTGATCAAAAGAAATTTTCCAAAATAATTGAGAGAAAGTCCATTTTTGAAAATTTACTATTCTTGAAATAATTTTTATTATGGTTGAAAACGAAGATTTCCCTCAACTTTTATAATCCAGGGATAGACAGAGCTCCTAAGTTTTAGGTTTTTAGATTACCCTTCTCTTCCTTTTCTTCACCCCAAAACTTTGACACACTATTGATAAATACTGTTGAACACTTAAATGCAAAGAAAGACCTTGGCATTTAAAGAAATAACCTATTGATTTACCAAGTGGTATTTGAGAATTTTTACTTCTGACATCAAAGTGTTAACTTTTTGCAGGGTATAACTTCTTATACTTATTTGAGTTGAATGTTAGTTTACTCTAAAAATCTCAAGAAAGATCGTCAAGGAACTGATTAAGTCAAACTGTTTGGGGATTCCTGGCTGCTGTGTTGTTGCTTGCTAGGAACCATAATAAAACAATTAGGATTAATTAAAACTCTGCCTGATTGATTAGGATATATGAACTAGTACGTGATTGTCACAGCTAATATTTTGGGCCTGCCAGTGCTACCTCTGATCAGCACATGCCCTCATGATACAACTTGACAATTTCAAAGCATTGCTGAAGTTATGATACTACAGCATGCATTTCCTAATGGGCTTTTCTGACGCTCAGGTTCCCTGCTTTGCCTCAGGGGCTGCAATAGCGGTGCATTTCTGTGCTCCTTATTACCTGAGATAAATTTCAGTGCTACAACAAGGCACTCTGGTAACATGTTTTCATTAGGCTACAGAGAAATGTTCATGCACCAATACATTCGAACTTCATTTAAAATGTAGACTGGCTACCAAAGAGAACTTAAAAGTAAAACCCCAGTCGAACCAAACAAAAGAAAACAAATCACATTAAACCATAAATATTAGCCACCGGCGATTTGGTAGTCTTTTTCACTCAGATCCTGACATTTTAAATGATTAATCCATATATATCTAGATCTAGGACAAGAAGCTGTAACTAACCTCATGGCTCTTATTTTTCCAACTTGATTTTCCAGGACCAATAAACAACAGTTATATTCTTAATAGTTTCTCTACTCATTCAGAGTTCTTTTCTGAGAACAAGCCAAGGGCCATTTTTGAAAAAAACGACACAGGAGTCAAAGTTTGACTTCAGGGGTTCTCCGTTTCATTGGTAGTTAAGCTCTTCTTCTAACCTTCTTTCAGCAATTCCTTGTCCCAAGTCTCAACTTTTCTCAGTCCATTGTATCCTGGCCCCTAATGGTACCCTTAGTTGGGTACCCTCCAACTCTAACTGTAAATTTAACCTCTGACCTGATGTAGGAGTAATTAAAGGAACATAACGTTTTAGTCCTATAAAACTTGGGATTCAAGATAAATAGAAAAATAATAATGAAGAACACAAAGTCCTAACACACCATTTTCACTCATGCAGATTGTCTTCCATGCTGACACAATTTTACGTCAATTTACTCGTAGTTTACATATCAGTTTCTGTGTTATATGATAATTATTTTCATACTTTCACAGTCTTGATGATTAGTATTTTAATGTACTTTGTCTTTTGACATGCTGATCTACCAAAATTTATTAAGTCATTTCACTAAGGATAAATAATTAATTATGACCTGTGTTTTCTTCTCTAGGTAAACATTTCAATGGAGGTATTAATGCAAACATTTTTTCACTGTTTTTCTGAAAAGAATACATAGCAGTGGAATTACTGAGTCAAAGGATGTGTATATTTTGTGGTGCACAGCTCACATTGCTGTATTTCTTGCTAAAAGGCTTATTCCAATTTGTAATGCCACTCCAGTTGAAATACAGTAACACCTTACCAATACTGTTTATTATTATTATGAATGTGTTTGTGCTTTCATAAAATACCAAGATGACTCCAGTTTGATTACACTTAGTGAGAATTCACATTTTCCAGCATGTTCAATCATTAATTTTCCATTATGGAAAATATCTATTCAATATTTTGGTCTCTTTTTCTATTGAGAACTTGATGTTGTTCCTATAAATCCGAATACATTCTTGATACATCATAAATGCAAACACCATGTTGGAAGCAGTGCAAATATTTTCCAAAATTTCTAGCTGATTTATATATTATTTACTTTGTATTTTATAATTTAAAATTTTTATATTCAAACATGGCAGTTTTATCCTCTGTAATGTCTATCACTTCAAAGATACAATAGTTTTCCACAAAAAGGATTAATATTCTAATCTAATTTCTGTTTGATTTTCTATAATTTGCTGGGTTGCGTCTAATCCATATAGGGTATATGTTGTTGCATTTACAAAGCATATTTACAATATTTAGTTACCTACTAGTAATTTTAAGAATCCTTAAAGATCACAAGTTTTACAATTGTATAGACTTGGTTTCAAATTCATGTTTTGTTACTTATAAGCTTTGCCATGTTGTCCAGGTTATTTAACCTCAGTGAACCACAACCTCCTTGTCTGTAAATTGTGGCCTTGTAATACTTGACTTACAGGGTCATGTTGAGGACTGAGAATTATATAAATAAAATGTCTGACATATGAAGGACACCCAATCAATGGTCATTTTTATTATGAGATGCATCACTATTATTTGGAATTGGGTCTATTTCTGGACTTTATGTTTTACGCATCTGTGTTTTTGTGTCTATACTAGTAAAAAATTATTTTGCTTTAGATTTTCCACAGCCTCTCCCATTGTACTAATCTTTCTTTAAAAAATAAATTCATTATTTTTCAACAATTTTAGATTTACAGAAAAATTGCAAAGATAGTTCAGACAGTTCCTACATAAACTTCATCCAGTTTCCCTTATTATTATCATCTAACATTAGCATTGTTCATTTGTCACAAGTCATTAAAATTAACTGGGGTCCATATTTTCTTTAGATTTTTTACCTAATGTGCTTCTCCCCCATAACTCTAATTAAATTTTTATGGATTATATACATAAATAAATATAATCCATAAAAATCTATATATCATCAAATTTGCCATTTTAGCCACTTTTAGTGTACAGTTCAGTGTCATTAATTATATTAATGTTGGTTCACCATCAACACTATCTATTTCCAAATATACAATCACCACAAACAGAAACTCTGTAACTATTAAGCAATAACTTTCCATTCATCCTCCTCTGTAGCCGCTGGTAACCAGTAATCTACTTCTTGTCTCTATAAATTTGCCCATTCTAGATATTTCATATAAGTGAAATCATAAAATATTTGGCCTTTTTGTGTCTGGTTTATTTCGCTTAGCATGTTTTCAAGGTTTATCCATGTTGTTGCATGTATCAGAACTTCATTCCTTTTGATGGCTGAATAATATCCATTGTATGCATCTACTCAGTTTTGTTCTTCATCTGTTGATGGACTCCTGGGTTGTTTCCAACTTGTGGCTATTGTGAATAATGTTGCAATAAACATTGGTGTACAAGTAAGTATCAGATTCCTTGCTTAAGATTCTTTTGGGTATATACTAAAGAATGGAATTGCTGGATCATATGGTAATTGTATGTTTAGCTTTTCAAAGAACTGCCAAACTGTTTTCCACAGCAGCTGCACCATTTTACATTCTCATCAGAAATGCACGAGAATTCCAATTTCTCCACATCCTCACTAACACTTAATTTTTTTTCTTTTTCTTTTTTTAATTGCTTTACAATGGTGTGTTAGTTTCTGCTTTACAACAAAATGAATCAGTTATATATATACATGTGTTCCCATATCTCTTCCATCTTGCGTCTCCCTCCCTCCCACCCTCCCTATCCCACCCCTCCAGGCTGTCACAAAGCACCGAGCTGATCTCCCTGTGCTATGCAGCTGCTTCCCACTAGCTATCTACCTTACATTTGGTAGTGTATATATGTCCATGCCTCTCTGTCGCTTTGTCACACCTTACCCTTCCCCCTCACCATATCCTCAAGTCCGTTCTCTAGTAGGTCTGTGTCTTTATTCCTGTCTTACCCCTAGGTTCTTCATGACACTTTTTCCCCTTAAATTCCATATATATGTGTTAGCATACGGTATTTGTCTCTCTCTTTCTGACTTACTTCACTCTGTATGACAGAATCTAGGTCCATCCACCTCATTACAAATAGCTCAATTTCGTTTCTTTTTATGGCTGAGTAATATTCCATTGTATATATGTGCCACATCTTCTTTATCCATTCAGTTGTTGATGGACACTTAGGTTGTTTCCATCTCCGGGCTATTGTAAATAGAGCTGCACTGAACATTTTGGTACATGACTCTTTTTGAATTATGGTTTTCTCAGGGTATATGCCCAGTAGTGGGATTGCTGGGTCATATGGTAGTTCTATTTGTAGTTTTTTAAGGAACCTCCATACTGTTCTCCACAGTGGCTGTATCAATTTACATTCCCACCAACAGTGCAAGAGGGTTCCCTTTTCTCCACACCCTCTCCAGCATTTATTGTTGGTACATTTTTTGATGATGGCCATTCTGACTGATGTGAGATGATATCTCATTGTAGTTTTGATTTGCATTTCTCGAATGATTAATGATGTTGAGCATTCTTTCATGTGTTTGTTGGCAGACTGTATATCTTCTTTGGAGAAATGTCTGTTTAGGTCTTCTGCCCATTTGTGGATTGGGTTGTTTGTTTTTTTGATATTGAGCTGCATGAGCTGCTTGTAACTTTTGGAGATTAATCCTTTGTCAGTTGCTTCATTTGCAAATATTTTCTCCCATTCTGAGGGCTGTCTTTTCATCTTCTTTATGGTTTCCTTTGCTGTGCAAAAGCTTTTAACTTTCATTAGGTCCCATTTGTTTATTTTTGTTTTTATCTCCATTTCTCTAGGAGATGGGTCAAAAAGGATCTTGCTGTGATTTATGTCATAGAGTGTTCTGCCTATGTTTTCCTCTACGAGTTTGATAGTGTCTGGCCTTACATTTAGGTCTTTAATCCATTTTGCGTTTATTTTTGTATAGGGTGTTAGGGAGTGTTCTGATTTCATTCTTTTACATGTAGCTGTCCAGTTTTCCCAGCACCACTTATTGAAGAGGCTGTCTTTTCTCCACTGTATATTCTTGCCTCCTTTATCAAAGATAAGGTGACCATATGTGTGTGGGTTTATGTATGGGCTTTCTATCCTGTTCCATTGATCTGTATTTCTGTTTCTGTGCCAGTACTATACTGTCTTAATTACTGTAGCTTTGTAGTATAGTCTGAAGTCCAGTAGCCTGATTTCTCCAGCTCCGTATTTCTTTCTCAGGATTACTTTGGCTATTTGGGATCTTTTGTGTTTCCATACAAATTGTGAAATTTTTTGTTCAAGTTCTGTGAAAAATGCCATTGGTAGTTTGATAGGGATTGCATTCAATCTGTAGATTGCTTTGGGTAGTATAGTCATTTTCACAACATTGATTCTTCCAATCCAAGAACATGGTATATCTCTCCATCTATTTGTATCATCTTTAATTTCTTTCATCAGTGTCTTATAATTTTCTGCATACAGGTCTTTTGTCTCCTTAGGTAGGTTTATTCCTAGATATTTTATTCTTTTTGTTGCAATGGTAAATGGGAGTGCTTTCTTAATTTCACTTTCAGATTTTTCATCATTAATGTATAGGAATGCAAGAGATTTCTGTGCATTAATTTTGTATCCTGCTACTTTACCACAGTCCTTGATTAGCTCTAGTAGTTTTCTGGTAGCATCTTTAGGATTCTCTATGTATGGTATCATGGCATCTGCAAACAGTGACAGCTTTACTTCTTCTTTTCTGATTTGTGTTCCCTTAATTTTTCTTCTCTGATTGCTGTGTCTAAAACTTCCAAAACTATGTTGAATAAGAGTGGTGAGCGTGGGCAACCTTGTCTTGTTCCTGATCTTAGTGGAAATGGTTTCAGTTTTTCACCATTGAGGACGATGTCGGCTGTGGGTTTGTCATATATGGCCTTTATTATGTTGAGGAAAGTTCCCTCTATGCCTACTTTCTGGAGGGTTTTTATTATAAATGGGTGTTGAATTTTTTCGAAAGCTTTCTCTGCATCTATTGAGATCACCATATGGTTTTTCTCCTTCAATTTGCTACTGTGGTGTATCACATTGATTGATTTGCGTATATTGAAGAATCCTTGCATTCCTCGGATAAACTCCACTTGATCATGGTGTATGATCCTTTTAATGTGCTGTTGGATTCTGTTTGCTAGTATTTTGTTGAGGATTTTTGCATCTGTGTTCATCAGTGATATTGGCCTGTACTTTTCTGTCTTTTTGACATCTTTGTCTGGTTTGGGTATCAGTGTGATGGTGGCCTCGTAGAATGAGTTTGGGAGTGTTCCTCCCTCTGCTATATTTTGGAAGAGTTTGAGAAGGATAGGTGTTAGCTCTTCTCTAAATGTTTGATAGAATTCGCCTGTGAAGCCATCTGGTCCTGGGCTTTTGTTTGTTGGAAGATTTTTAATCACAGTTTCAATTTCAGTGCTTGTGATTGGTCTGTTCATATTTTCTATTTCTTCCTGGTTCAGTCTGGGAAGGTTGTGCATTTCTAAGAATTTGTCCATTTCTTCCAGGTTGTCCATTTTCTTGGCATAGAGTTGCTTGTAGTAGTCTGTTAGGATGTGTTGTATTTCTGCGGTGCCTGTTGTAACTTCTCCTTTCTCATTTCTAATTTTATTGAGTTGAGTCTTCTCCCTCTTTTTCTTGATGAGTCTGGCTAATGGTTTATCAATTTTGTTTATCTTCTCAAAGAACCAGCTTTTAGATTTATTGATCTTTGCTATTGTTTTCTTTGTTTCTATTTCATTTATTTCTGCTCTGATCTTTATGATTTCTTTCCTTCTGCTAACTTTGGGGTTTTTTTGTTCTTCTGACTTTCTTCTTTACATCTTCTAATACTGTGTGCAATTTTTACTAGTTGTAGTGGATTCTGTGATAAAACATCCAGAGTCTCCCCCTCTTTAGGCCTGCAGCATTATTCACCCAGCTGCATTGTAGTCAGCTTAAAGGAGCTGCTTTTCCCAAGGTTACACTTTTTTTTCTGGAAGTAAACTGCATCCAATGACTAGTTGATGAAGGGGTTACCAAGGCTGGGCCGCCTTGCCTCCTTTTGGGATAATGTTAGGATCATCCCAGCTCCAGAGCTCCCTGTGAGGTCGGTTATTGCCTCTGGTGCAATTGCATGACAGTTCAACTACTCCCTCTGTCCAACCTTTATTCACTCACAGGTGTTCTTCCCAATAATGATCTGCATGTAAATATCTATCTGAGTCAGTTTCCCAGACTACAGCAAACCATGACTTTCTAATCTGAAAAACAATTAAAAAACAATGAATCCATTGTTACTTTAGACAATGAAGATGCTTAACACTGGACGAAAGAAACTGATTTTCTCAGTCACTATAAATAATATCTACTTCTTATAAGTATCCCTTAAAAATGGTGGACAATTTGTAGAGACACTCTATAAGTGACAGAATATGCTTAAAATTGTTTGTAAATGAAGTGGGGTTTTGTACTGCCGTATGTGTCTAAATGCCTACTAAGATCTATGGGTAAATTTGCATGTATGTAAGAGTAAGGTTAGATTTCTCCGAATAGGCTAAAGATCATCATTTTCATTTATTACATATTGTCTATGGTAATTCACAACTGTTAGGCATAAGATTTATTAAAAATAATCATTATCCATGATACCATACAGTGCCTCTACCTCTATTCACAATTCTTCATGCCTATTATTCATTACCCTTAAGCACATGGAGTAAAGGAATTTTGGAATAAACTTCCTTGTATTATAACAAAAGGCTCTTGAGAATGCACATTGCACATTTCTGCTAATAAGGATTTAATCAACCCTTAAACTTTTTTTTTTCCTGCTTACTATAACATCAAGCAACCTGTGAGAATGCCAAAAAGAATAGGAGATGTTGGTTGAATTTCATCAGCTAGTTGGCCAATTCGAAAGTTGATAGCTTACCTCAAGTGACATCTGTAAAGTGAAAGCAAAATTAATTAGAAATCTTCACTTCTGGAAGGTAGACAAACATGTCTTATCTTGTCTCTTTGACAGCCATCTTTGTTCTGTATATGAGCACTGAATCTAAGAGAATACTATTTAAAACTAAAATTATACACAGACATATATACACACCATGAAAAGACAAGTTAATTAGAATACACTTACTTTGTATATTTTAAGAATTTTTAATTAATGCCAGAAATGGAAAAAAAATCTTATTACTGACAGAAAATAAATGGTAGAGAATACAGAAATTGTTGTTAATCTGTTTTTCTACATAATTAATCATTTCTTAATGGTATTTAATTACCTGGGAGAAGAAATTATGTATTTCTTCACATTAATTTCAAAAGAAATTACTTTTTAAAGTAACTTGCTTTCTATTTTCCAGAATGAAAATAGCTTTATATTTTCTTTGCTTATATAAATAACATAGTCTTATTATGAAATGTTTTGATATAGAAAATGTATAAATATTAAAGTAAGATTTACTTCGAATTCTAACTCCTAGAAATAAACAGTGTTAACTGTTTTGTGTCTATCCTCTCATGAATATGTTCTATTTATGTATCTATCTGCCTACTTACCTATACACAAATAATATTTAGATGTAATTAGTAATACTACATTACTATTTTAAATATTTTTTGTACTCAAAAAAACAATCATGGACATCTTTTCCTGTCAATAAACATAGATCTACAATCTAATTTGGAATGACTGCCTACTTTTCTATTATATGGCCATATCATATTTTATTCAAATGATCCCCAAATAAAAGACTTGAAGATTATTGTAATTTTTATAATGTATAAGAAACTTCATGAAAGTACAATATGATAACTATATAGATGATAGATTGATAGATAGATATATAAATAGCTAGACAGATGCATGTCTGAACATCTATTCACTCATCTCAGAACACTTTGTTATGTGTGGAATTTTAGGGTCAAAGGATATACATTTTTTTTAACTAGAGCAGCTTGCATTCATCCATTCATTCATTCACTTATTTTGTTTATAGATCTGGTATTTTATGTAAAAATTACCTACAGTGAAATGTACAAATCCAAAGTGTACAATGCAGAGTTTGGACAAATACATATACCCACACAGCTCATATCCTTACAAAGACATAGAACATTTCCTCACCCCAGAAAGTTCCCACATGTCTCTTCCAAGTCAATCTTACCACACACAATGCAGGCAATAGCTTTTCTTTTTTTTTACTATAGATTACTTTTGCCTCTTCTAGAACTTTATATAAACAAATCATATTATATGTTCTTTTTGTTCCCTGCTTCTTTCTTTCAGCATAATGTCAATGAGAGTCATGCTTATTGCTGTGTACATCAGTAGCTTTTCCTTTTCATTGTGGGATAGTATGCCATTGTGTGAACAAGTCAAAATTTGCTTATCCATCCTCCTAGTGATGGACATTTGGGATGTTTCCCTGAGATATTGAAATAGATAATCTAAATATTTCTTTTAATTGCAGTATGGCATCTATATGAAGAAAAATTACTCAAATCATGAGGTTTTTAACTTAATGTAAATAGTTTCATGCATATTCTTTTGTTTCTGGTTTACTTTGCTAAACATAATTACTTGTGAGATTCATCCATGCTGCTGTGCAAAGTTGTAGTTTATACATTTTCTTTAGTATTGGTCTTTTGATTTTATTTGCACTTTAATAAAAAAATTTTCCTTTGTGGATATTTGCTCCTAGGTTCTGCTTTTTAGTACCTTTCAGAAGGTCATATAAACATTCAGCCAATGTTAATAGACATCCTATATAATACCACTGGAAAAATTCCTGTCTAGTCTTTCTAAAAGAAATACCATCACCCTCATTTTCGTACACAAAACATAGTACACTTTATTTTATCTGGTACGTTCATAGAAGGCATTCTCTATGATAATTGTAGTTAACCAAGTATTTTGGTTAAAAGAAAGTTGCCATGTGTTTAATGTGTGAATCATTAATTTTTTAATTTGTATTTTTATTGTGGTAAAATACATACAAAATTTAGCATTTTAACCATTTGTCAGTGTACAATTCAGTGACATTAAGTACATTCACATTGTTGTGCAACCATTGTTATCATCCACCTCCAGAACTTTTTTAATCTTCTCAAACTGGAACTCTGTACTTAATAAATAAGAACTCTCCACTCTCTTCTTTCCTCCCAGCCCCTGGCAACCATTATTCTACTTTCTGTCTCTATGAATTTGACTGCTTTAGATACCTCATATAAGTAGAATCATACAGTATTTGTTCCTTTGTGATTGACATTTCATTTAGCATAATGTCCTCAAGGTTCATCCTATGTTGTAGCATTGCATATTTATGCCATATTTTATCCATTGATGGACTTTTGGGTTGTTTCCGCCTTTTATCTATTTGAACAAGGCTGCAATGAACATGGATATACAAATATCTGTTCAAATCCCTGATTTCAATTCTTCTGGATATATACCCAGGAGTAGAATTGATGTGTCATGTGATAATTCTACTTTTCACTTTTTGGGGAGCCATGATAATCTTTCCCACAGTGGCTGAACCATTTTATATTCCCACCGACAATGAACAAGCGTTTCAGTTTCTCCACGTCCTGGCCAACACTTGTTACTTTCTCTTTATGTGTCAGGCAAACCCCTGATAAGTTGGAACTCCCTCTGTTCCCTTTGGTTCAAGAGGGAATTGAAAACTGGGCTGCTGCTGCTTCCAAATCAAGACCTTGCAGCACCAGGGAAGGAGTAGGGTAACGGTGAGTAAAAATGTCAGGACATTTCGTACCATTTGATTTCTACTTTTTCTTGATTGGGCATTTACTTGGTTGCTATAGATCTTTAATTGTTTTACAGAGTTCCTATAAGTTACCTTAGCCAGTCTCTAGTTTTGTTTGCTTGTTTCTGTTTTGTTTTGTTTTATTTTGTTTTTAATGTTTCCAAGGGAAGTGGAGGACCTGGAGCTTCCTTGTCCACCATTTGGCTGATGTCACCTCTGAATCATTAATTTTTAGACAGATTCCATCTAAATTTGAAGTTTCACTACATTGATGATGATTTGATTATTCTTTAATTATTCAAAAGATGCTTCTGAATCTTGCTGAACCTGAAAGGCATCACTGTCAACATCAGCCCATTATCAACATCAACAGGCTCCTTGATAGGTCAGACTCATTTTAGCCTAATATGTCTTCCCTACCACTTTCATGCTTTTAAAGTAACTACAATAAAAACTTTAAGAAAGGATCTACTATAAGTCATTTGTATCTCTGTGTTAATTTAAGATCGTTTTCTAATTGTTGAATGCAAGGTTTTTATTCCCTGTTAAAAGAACATCAAATATTGGTGAGTTGGTGAGACAGGCAGATGAAATCACACCATTTAGGTGACTGTCCTCTTTCCTAAATACAAGGTATAGCTACAAACACTCACAACTTACCAGCACATGAGCTGGTTCATGAATTATATGTTTTATCCATGTACAGAAGAAAAGAAAATTATTGATGAAATTATGGCTCTTTGAAAATTGATATTTCTCTCTCGATCAAGGTCAGGTGAATTACTGCTACAGTCCACATCATTCTACCAAATTCTTCCATATTTTCCAGTATCTATATTCATATAACCAAATAGACTAAGTCAATTTGCCACATGAACTGTACCATTTATTAACATGCCTGTGTTGGAAGTTCACCAACTGGGCCCAGAAATAAGAATGTGCATATAGCCTCTCTCCATATTTCACCCAACTTTATTCTAGAAATGACTTCTCCATATGCTATGTTCCTTCGTTTGGCAGGCCTCAAAGGACCTCACAATCTTATGCTATCTCCTAAATTCCATAGAGGATCTCATATGCCCAGCTCTCCAGTTCTATCAGCAGTCTTTCACCAGGGGTAATTTTCTCTAGAAATCAAACAGTACAATAAAAATAAACATACAAATTAAGTCATTTAAAATTAATTTGGAGCCATATCTTAAATACAGGTGCCACCTTAATAGTGTTCCTTTCTCAACCTATGGAATATGGCTAGCTAGCCTTTGTACAATCATAGTAATAGAGCTAATGTTCTGGATTAATTCTGAATTTTGGTATACTTGATATGTTCTGAGAGCATTATGTTGTACCTTATTATTAATCTCACATCTAAAAATAAAGATTTTTCTGCAAGTTTCCTGGCCAATAGCATAATATTATCTAATTGAGATCCAGTACTCAGCTTGTCCAATCTAAGTATTTCAGGTCTGCTAGAGTGAGTTTTAGTTTGGGCTAAATTACAGTATCGATTTAGTAATTTGGTTTTAATTAGTTATATTCACCTAATTGTTTCTAGGTCTGTCATGACAGTTTAAAACAGGGCTGTGGAAATTTATTTCACACTTTGAAGGCTTTAGTATGTCTTTTTTTAAAATTCATCACTTCTACTCTGAAACTTTGTGTAGAAGCTTTAGTCAAATGAATCTCTTGCAATTGAGTTTTACATGCAAGTTTGTTTTAAAGAGTGAGTGCCCTCAACAAATTTCTTTAGCCACCAACATAAAAACTTTCATGTGCTGTAGTACAAGAATAGAGTCATGTCAACTGTGTACAGTGATCAGTTTTCTAGATTTTTAAAAGGCACCTATGATGAGTGTAATGGTTAATATTATGTGTCAACTTAACTGGATCATAGTAAGCTCAGAAGTTTGGTTAGGCATTATTTCTGGGTGTATTTGTGATGGTGTTTCCTGAAGAGATGAGTATTTGAATTTGTAGGCTGTTTTGCATTGCTCTTCCCTGTGTGGGTGGGGTTGTGCAATCTCTTGAGTGTCTAAATAGAACAAAAAGGGGAAGAAAGGGAGATTACCTCTTTTCCTGCCTGTGTACTTGAGCTAGAACATTAGTCTTCTTCCTGCCCTTGGACTGGGATTTACACCATCAGTTCTCCAGATTCTCAGGCCTTTGGGCTCAGATTGTAATTACACCACTGGCTTTCCTGGGGTTCCAGCTTACAGATGGCAGATGGTAGATCATGGGACTTCTCAGCCTGCAAAATCATGTGAGCCAATTCCTTGGTAATAAGTCCCTCTCTCTCTACACACACACACACACACACACACACACACACACACACACTATTGGCTGTTTCTTGGGAGAACCCTGAATAATACAATGAGGGAGCAGTATTTCAATTAATTAGCCTTTGCCTCATATAATAATAATAATAATTTCTTATCACCAGCACCTTTATTATTCATCTATGCAAGATATTGAATATTAAACATATAAAATTTAGGTATGATACATAATACAGTTTCATACTGTCCCTGACATTTGTCTTTGCTTTTTTTCATCTACTGGCAGGACCACAAATGTCATGCAATTAAGCTTTCTGCTTCTTTGTGTTCACTCCTGCTAGCCTTGTAACATGATGTGTTTTACTTAAATTCCCAAAATCTATGTTCATAATCTTACCCAGGAAGAATGTTGGAAGGCCAGACCATGACGGACAGAAACTAATATTTCTCAAACTGTGTTCTGTGGAAAAGTGTTTAATAGACAAGTTTGGAAAACACTGATTAAAGTAAAATAGATTTCTGTTGTGCAAGACTTGTCGGGGACTTCACTCAGACAGCATGCATTGTGAATTTCTCCAAATTGAATACAGTGTATATCTACTTGCTGTAGATATACACTACAGCAATGTGTTTCACTATAGGACACATGTATACAGTTTGTTTACAAAGCATCTCACAAATGATTGTTCATAATACACTTTAGAAATTATTGCACAGAAAAATTGAATGCTTTTTTTAGTGGACTGAATGTGTTCCCCCCAAATTTATATTTTGAAGACCTATCTCCTAATATAATGGTATTAGGAGGTGGGGAGGTGGAGCCTTTGGGAGGTAATTAGGTATAGATGAAATCCTGAGGGTGGAGCCCCTATGATGGAATTAGTGCCCTTATAAGGAGAGGAAGAGATAGGAGAGGTTCCTCTTCCTACCACATGATAACACAGAGAGAAAGCCACTGTCTGTGAGCCAGAAAGAGAGCCTACACCAGAACCTGACAGTGCTGGTACCGTAATCTCATACTTGCAGACTCCAGAATGTGAGAAATAAATTTCTGTTGTTCAAGCCACCCAGGCTATGGTATTTTGCTATTTTGTTATGACAGCCTGAACTGACTGAGATAGTGCATTTGAGGGGATTGAGACAAAACTGAATTTTCAGTTCATCTCTGACCCTTACTGGTAGTCTTACACTATTTCTAAGTCTGTCACCTCATCTGTAGAGTAGGGACAAAAATACTCACCCTGCAGGATTGTTGTGAGGATTGTATATACATAGCTTATATCAAGCTATAAATAAATGGCAGCCATAATTATGATTGTTATTCTTCCCTATTATTATGGATTTCTCTTACTCAAAGTTTAAAGAGGATTGAAAGTCTTGAAATTTATGAATTAGGCTACTCAAACTGGAAAATTCTGGTCAAAAGACCATATCCATATGGATCATTTTGGAGAGGGCAATTACTCAAAATCTGTTGCTGTTAAAGATGGGTTCCAGCATAGTTGGAGCATCCAGTGTGGTAATAGATCAGCTGTTTAAGTATGATCAACACCTAGTGATAAGCCTAGGTTAGAGCTTGCTCTCCTGAGCTTACTGATTTTCAATTAACATTTGCTGCTTAGCAGGCCCAACTAGATCATGTGATGTGTTAGATGCATTAAGAAAGCACTCCACTGAGCTCTAACACTCCAAGAAAGTTTCTTGCACTGGACCCCAAGGACCATTTCCGAGCGATGAATATAATTTTTATACTCATAATACCTCCAGATGGGCCTCACAATATCCTACTTCTGGTCATTGTTGAAAATAATGCTCGTAATCCAACTAACCCTTTGTTTTTTTTTTTTTTTGCTGGAAAACTGTATTCATGTCTGGTTAGTCATTTTGTTTCATAAGAATTATGGAAAATGTTTTCAGATCTGGGTAACTATGCCTCTTTGTCTAATTACTTTGGTAGGTCTACCTGACAATTTAGCCTAGTACCTTAACTCTAAGAAATAAATATATCAATGTTAACTTTTTTGGACATTAAATAGAGTGATAAAACCATGATTTAAGCATTTATTCTACAACATACTTTCCTTCTAAAATATCATTTTTTGAAAACCTAGTCTTACAAGTTAAAAGCATTTGTGCTAGGCATGGTGAGAAAAAAATTTTAATGAGTAAATTGGGTAAGGATTCTGTCTTTGGAGAACCTGTAACTTACTACTTTCCATGTTTCCATATGTAGGCAACATTGCTATTGAAAGACACAGAGTATATTGTGCCTGATATCTTTATTATGTTTTCCAGATTTGCATTCATTCTCTCCCAATGCCTTTTTGGATCACTATTTATATATATATATGAAATGTGTGTGTGTGCGCGTGTGCGGAGAGAGAGAGATAGATGATAGATAGATAGATAGATTCATAGCCAGATAGATTCCTGTTTATTATTTTCAATTCATTTCTCCACCGGACAGCCTTTTGCTATGAAGGTAATTAGATTCTCTTAACCACAAAGTTAATGTGAGAAAATACTACTGATTGGGTCTCCTTTCATTTTTCAGTGGAATAACAATGCTTAGAGGACATTTAGACAAGTGATGATGGGAAAATGTACATGTATTCACAAGAAATTAAAAGTGACTAAATTGAAATATACACTAAATGCCAGTCTGCTGCTCCAAAATATAATAGATTAAAGAATTTGGAGATAAATGTATCAAGCTTTTAGAAAAAGTATAGTGACCAGGAGTTTCATTGTTCATTTCCCAATCAGCAATAGTCTGAGTTCCTTTGGGTACATTTATTGCAGTACACTGCAGTGTTACTTAATTCAACTCCATCTGCCACTTTTTCCCACAAATAAGGGTTTTCAAAATTCCATTCTAGACTAACTATAGTAAATGTTTATTAAGTTCATGGTAGTTGGTGTTTATTACATAAAATTATTGAAACTGAGACTCTCATTGTCCCAGCTCATTCTCTGATCTGTAATACCCATCTTTCTATGGATCGACTTATCCTCATCGTTGTACCATCTATTGGTCCAATCAGCTGAGACCAGGAGCACAGGGTCATGTGATATAAAGCATGCTCAGCAAAAGGCTTCTTCTAGAACAAGAGCTATGGGTGAGGCAGGTTGCCATTAAAGGTGCTGTGGGAAGGCAGGGCCCATACACCATTTCCTACTCCTCTCTTCAGGATAATTAAGAGAACATTAACCAGGAATGAAAGGAATGGTCCCTCTGCTGATGTGTATGGTCCTATAATTCTATGAGGTAGGAATTAAGGAAAGTACAGTAGTCAGTAGTCCCCCACTTATCCACTGTTTTGCTTTCCACAGGTTCAGTTACCCATGGTCAACTGTGGTCCAAAAACATTAAATGGAAAATTCCAGAAATAATTCATAAATTTTAAATTGCATGCCATTCTGAGTAGTGTAATGAAATCTTGTGCTATCTAGCCATATCCTGCCCTTTGTCTGTTATCCCATCTGTTGCTTAGTAGCCATCTAGGTTATCAGATCAACTGTCACAGTACTGCCAATGCTTGTGTTCAAGTAACCCTTATTTTACTTAATAATGGCCCCAAAGTGCAAGAGTAGTGATGCTGGCAATTCGGATATTCTCTTATTGTGCCTAATTTATAAATTAAACTTTATCATAGGTATGTATGTATAGGAAAACATAGTATATATAGAGTTCGGTACTATCGGTAGTTTCAGGCATCCACTGGGGGCTCTTGGAATGTATCTCCTGTGCGTAAGGGGAGACTGCTGTATAAGGAAAATAATGCTGAAATATTACATATTTCCTTTTGCTTCTTACATATTTGAAACTGTGCATTATTCTCTTTTAGATTTTTGAAATGACCGAGACTGATTTGACATGTCCGAAAAAACTCTCAGCAAGGGGAACCAGACACGTGGGTAAGAATTCAATATGTTTTAACTTTATCCTAACAGTTCTCAATAGTTGATTCAAGTTTTTTGGCTGAGTTGTACATTTAACATTTTATTCTTATGTTCTACCTTAAAAATAAAAGCGGTATTTCTTAATCTTCAAAGACATGAAACAAAACCTCACTGTATCACTTGTTTTTATAAACAAAAGTTCAATACAGAATACATACTATAGCCTATGCATGGTCTTGCGAAGCAAGCCAAGATACATTTCAGTCCAGGCTCTTTCACTTACTAGCTGTATGAATTTGCTGAGTTGTCTTAAATTTGTTATACCTTCACTCCTGATATGTTCAATGGGAGAAATAATCCAGGGCTCCAGTCACTGTGGTAGGTATTAAATGAAATAATTGATGTAAAGCACTTAGCATAGTACCTGTCTTATTAATAAGCACTCAATAAATAACAGTCCACTAGACGACATCTCCAAAGCAGTGAGTACAAGTCTATCCACTGAGGTACCGAAGAAAATATTAAACACTGAATTTGTCTATTATTTAAAAATTATGTTTATACATATACAAAATTTTAAATAAATGTAAACATGTAATCATGTCATATATGCTGAGTGTGGGGGGCATTTATACGTCTTTCCTTTTTGCTTGCCTCATCCCTATCTCTTTCTCTCTTTCCCCCAGATCATCTCCCTCTCCCCACCACAAGCAAACATACTCCACGTACCTCATGTTAGAATCCTAGTATGCATCTGCATTGCATTAATTCATTAAATCTCTTTTATGTCTTCTCAAGAAAGTATAAAATATATGGGTATAGTATTTTGTGTATATCATATTTAAGTAAACAGACAAAAATCAAGAATGCCTTCTTGGATTTTTTGTTTTAACTCTGGAGTCTTCTGCCTACTCTTGGGAGTTCTGTGAGAATGTGAAGGTACTCTTTTAAACACTTCATTTGGACCTACTAAAGAGGCAGCTGGCCAGTACAGTAAGTCCCCTACATACGAACCTTCAAGTTGAGAACTTTCAAAGATGTGAACGTGCGTTCCGTCAACGTCAGGCATGAGTGACATTGCAGCTTGCCCTCCGTCTCCTACTGCTGACAATCCTTCAGCTCTACCATCTCCCACCTCCTCTCCCTCCTCCAGTCAGTAACTCTTCTTGCCTGTTCACTCGATGCCAGCTGTTGTACTGCACTACCATACTTTTCAAGGTACTGTACTGTAAGATTTAAAATGTTTTCTTTGTTTTTTTATGTTTGTTTGTTTTTTATGTATTATTTGTGTGAAAAGTATTATAAACCTCTTACAGTACAGTACTATATAGTTGATAGTGTTAGTTGGGTACCTAGGCTAACTTTGTGGGACTTATGAACAAATTGGACTTACGAATGCACTCTCAGAATGGAACTTGTTCATATGTAGGGGACTTACTGTATATTAACCTCAGTCATCTAACCTGCACAGTTAGAAAGAAGTATGACCACTCTCTGCCTAATGAATCCTCATTCCAGGACCTCACTGAGGTTATTAGGTTGCAGCCTCCTTGGGTACACTTATGGGGTGGCTGCAATACTAATGTACTTTTTCTGCTCGATTCAGTTAGGTGCCTGACAGTTGGGTACAGTGGAGTGAGGGATGCCAAGGAGAGAAAGTGGCACCTCACTATGTTTTTCCCTGCCCTAACCCTCAAGTGTTCCAGTGGCTTCTGTCAAGTCAAGAGGCAAGGCTGCACAATTAGAGGCAAGGAGTCCAATGTGTTAGTGTTAGACCTATTGACAAAAGGGTGCTTATGGTTTCTCTCATTTTAAAATTTTCTATCTTGACAGATTTTCAATGTCTTTATATGTTCCATGATTTCTTTCTTAATGATTTTTAAAATTTTTATTTTGAGACAATTGGAGATTCACATGCAATGGTACAAAATACTGCAGAGAGATTCAGTGTGCACTTTACCCAGTTTCCTCCAATGAAAAACTATAGTAAAGTATCGGGACTAGGATATTGGCATTGATTCAGTGACGATTTAGAACCTTTCCATCACTACAGTGATATCTACTGTTGCCCTTTTACGGCCACAGCCACTTCCCTCCCAACTCCCACTCCCCTATTTAATCTTTTTTTTTTTTTTTTTGGTGGTACGCGGGCCTCTCACTGTTGTGGCCTCTCCCGTTGCGGAGCACAGACTCCGGATGTGCGGGCTCAGTGGCCATGGCTCACGGGCCCAGCCACTCCTTGGCATGTGGGATTTCCCGGACCGGGGCAGGAACCCCTGTCCCCTGCATCGGCAGGCGGACTCTCAACCACTGCGCCACCAGGGAAGCCCAGCAGTATTATTGAACATCTTTTTAAGTATTCATTTGCCATATGTATATCCTCTTCAATTAAATGTCTAGTCATGTCTTTTGCCCATTTTCTAATTGGATTCTTATTTAACTGTTGAGTTTTGAGTGTTCTTTATGCATTCAAGATTCTAGTTCTTTGTTGGGTATACAGTTTTCAAATGTTTTCTCCCAGTCTGCAGTTTTTCTTTTATTCCTCTTAACAGAGGGTTTCACAGAGTAAAACCTTGTAATTTTGATGAAGTTGAATTTATCGATTTTTCCTTTTATGAATTGTGCTTTTGATGTTAATTCTAAGGATTCTTTGCTTAGCCCTAGATCTCAAAGATTTTCTTCTATTTTTTTCTAAAAGTTTTATAATTTTACGTTTTAAATTTAAGTCCATGATCCATTTTAAGATAATTGTTGTATAAGGAGTGAGATTTAGGTCAAGGTTCATTTCTTACCTATAGATGTCCAATTTCTCCAGCGTCGTTTGTTGAAAAAGTCATCTTTCCTCTATTAAATTGTCTTTGTACCTGTCTCAAAACTCAGGTAGGCATATTTGGTGGGTCTATTTCTGGGTTCTTTATTCTGTTCTGTTTGCTAATGTATCTATCACTCTGCTAATACCACACTATCTTGATTACTATAGATATATAGATTGATTCCTCCCTCTTTGCTCTTTATTCAAGATTGTTTTAGCTATTCTAGGGACTGTGCCTTTCTATACAAATTTTAGAACAAGCTTATGTCTCCAAAAATACCTTGCTGATATTTTGATAGAAATTGCATTAAAACTACAGATCAACTTCCAGAGTATTGACATCTTTACTATGCTGTGTCTTCAAATATATGAATGTATCATGTACCTAGATCTTAACTGATTTCATGCATTAGTATTTTGTCCTTTTCACCATACAGATCCTGTAAACATTTTGGTAAGTTTATATGTAAATATTTCATTTTATTTGTATGATTTTAAATGGTATTGTGTTCTTGATTTTGGTTTCTGTAATGTTAGTTTGTGGTATATAGAAATGTAACTGATTGCTGAGCATCCTATGACCTTGCTTAATTAAATTATTAGTTCCAGGAATTTCTTCTTGTAGATTCCTTGGGATTTTCTACATAGACAATCATTTCATCTGCAAATAGGAACACATTTATTTACTTATTTCCAATTTTTAGGCCTTTTATTTCTTTATCTGTCCTTATTAAACTGGGTAGAAATTCTAATACTACACTGGATTAAAGTGGTGAAACCAGAAACCCTTGCCTTGTTCCTTTTCTTAGAGGTAAAGCATCTAGTTTCTCACCTTTAAATAGGATGTTTGCTGTAGGCTTTTATAAATGTTCTTTACCAAGTTGAGGAAGTTCTCTATTCTGAGTTTTCTGAGAGTTTTTATGATGAATGGGGGTTGGATTTTGTCAACTGCTTTTTCTGTCAGTTGATATGATTATATGATTTCTTTCATTATACTTTTGACATGTTGGTTTACACTAATTTTCAAATGTTGAACCAGCCTTGCACACCTGGAATAAATCCAACTTGATCATGCAGTCTCTCTTCTTTGGCACTTACAAATTAGGATTGTAATGCCTTCTTTGTGGACTGATCCTTCTAGTTTTATGTAATGACTCTCTTTGTCTTTAGTAATTTTCTTCACTCTGAAGTTCACTTTTTCTGATATTAATATGGCTTCTCCTATTTTTTTATGATTAATGTTTGCATCATTTTTCTATCCTTTTACTTTCAATCTGTCGATGTCATATTTGAAGGGAGTTACTTGTAGAAAACATATTTTCGGATCATGTTTGCTTTTTAATCCACTCTGCCAATCTTTGTCTTTCAATTAATGTATTTACAATATTTATATTTAAGATAATTATTGATATGTTTGGGCTTAAGTCTGCCACTTACCTGTTTTCTGTTGTTTCCTCTTTTAATTGTTCCTCTGTTTCTTCTTTCCCACCTTCCCATGAGTTATTTGAACGTTTTTCTTTTTTTCTTTTTGTAGGATTCCATCTTCATTTATTTATACTATTTTTGAATATATCAGTTTGTAAAGTTTCTTAGAAGTTAACTCTAGGTAGTACAATATGCATATGTCATTTATCATAGTATACTGTTATCAATGTTTTACTACCTTGAGTGAAGTATAAAACACCTCACTTCCTTTAAGTTCCCTTTACCTTACCTACTTTTATTTTATTTTATTTTATTTTTTTACATCTTTATTGGAGTATAATTGCTTTACAATGGTGTGTTAGTTTCTGCTTTATAACAAAGTGAATCAGTTATACATATACATATGTTCCTATATCTCTTCCTTCTTGCGTCTCCCTCCCTCCTACCCTCCCTATCCCACCCCTCTAGGTGGTCACAAAGCACCGAGCTGATCTCCCTGTGCTATGCGGCTGCTTCCCACTAGCTATCTATTTTACGTTTGGTAGTGTATATATGTCCAACCCACTCTCTCGCTTTGTCACAGCTTACCCTTCCCCCTCCCCATTTCCTTAAGTCCGTTCTCTAGTAGGTCTGTGTCTTTATTCCTGTCTTACCCCTAGGTTCTTCATGACATCTTTTTTTTTTCTTAAATTCCATATATATGTGTTAGCATATGGTATTTGTCTTTCTCTTTCTGACTTACTTCACTCTGTATAACAGACTCTAGGTCCATCCACCTCATTACAAATAGCTCAATTTCGTTTCTTTTTATGGCTGAGTAATATTCCATTGTATATATGGGCCACATCTTCTTTATCCATTCATCCGATGATGGACACTTAGGTTGTTTCCATCTCTGGGCTATTGTAAATAGAGCTGCAGTGAACATTTTGCTACATGACTCTTTTTGAATTATGGTTTTCTCAGGGTATATGCCCAGTAGTGGGATTGCTGGGTTGTATGGTAGTTCTATTTGTAGTTTTTTAAGGAACCTCCATATTGTTCTCCATAGTGGCTGTACCAGTTTACATTCCCACCAGCAGTGCAAGAGTGTTCCCTTTTCTCCACACCCTCTCCAGAATTTTTTGATGATGGCCATTCTGACTGGTGTGAGATGATATCTCATTGTAGTTTTGATTTGCATTTCTCTAATGATTAATGATGTTGAGCCTTCTTTCATGTGTTTGCTGGAAGTCTGTATATCTTCTTTGGAGAAATGTCTATTTAGGTCTTCTGCCCATTTTGGGAT
The DNA here is from genome assembly GCF_005190385.1 of Monodon monoceros. Lineage (NCBI taxonomy): Eukaryota > Metazoa > Chordata > Mammalia > Artiodactyla > Monodontidae > Monodon > Monodon monoceros. Next base: position 105,769,858 of record NW_021703779.1, on the reverse strand, counting down.
TGGGTTGTTTGTTTTCTGTTATTAAGCTGCTTATAAATTTTGGAGATTAATCCTTTGTCAGTTACTTCATTTGTAAATATTTTCTCCCCTTCTGAGGGTTGTCTTTTGGTCTTGTTTATGGTTTCCTTTGCTGTGCAAAAGCTTTGAAGTTTCATTAGGTCCCATTTGTTCATTTTTGTTTTTATTTCCATTTCTCTAGGAGGTGGGTCAAAAAGGATCTTGCTGTGATTTATGTCATAGAGTGTTCTGCCTATCTTTTCCTCTAAGAGTTTGATAGTTTCTGGCCTTACATTTAGGTCTTTAATCCATTTTGAGTTTATTTTTGTGTATGGTGTTAGGGAGTGATCTAATCTCATACTTTTACATGTACCTGTCCACTTTTCCCAGCACCACTTATTGAAGAGGCTGTCCTTTCTCCACTGTACATTCCTGCCTCCTTTATCAAAGATAAGGTGACCATATGTGCGTGGGTTTATCTCTGGGCTTTCTATCCTGTTCCATTGATCTATATTTCTGTTTTTGTGCCAGTACCATACTGTCTTGATTACTGTAGCTTTGTAGCATAGTCTGAAGTTAGGGAGCCTGATTCCTCCAGCTCCGTTTTTCATTCTCAGGATTGCTTTGGCTATTCGGGGTCTTTTGTGTTTCCATACAAATTGTGAAATTTTTTGTTCTGGTTCTGTGAAAAATGCCAGTGGTAGATTGATAGGGATTGCACTGAATCTGTATATTGCTTCAGGTAATAGAGTCATTTTCACAATGTTGATTCTTCCAATCCAAGAACATGGTATATCTCTCCATCTATTTGTATCATCTTTAATTTCTTTCATCAGTGTCTTATAATTTTCTGCATACAGGTCTTTTTTCTCCTTAGGTAGGTTTATTCCTGGATATTTTATTCTTTTTGTTGCAATGGAAAATGGGAGTGTTTTCTTGATTTCACTTTCAGATTTTTCATGATTAGTGTATAGGAATGCAAGAGATTTCTGTGCGTTAATTTTGTATCCTGCTACTTTACCAAATTCATTGATTAGCTCTAGTAGTTTTCTGGTAGCATCTTTAGGATTCTCTATGTATAGTATCATGTCATCTGCAAGCAGTGACAGCTTTACTTCTTCTTTTCCTGTAATTGATATCTAGTCTCATAGCGTTGTGGGTGGAAAAGATACTTGATAGAATTTCAATTTTCTTAAATTTACCAAGGCTTGATTTGTGACCCAAGATATGATCTATCCTGGAGAATGTTCCATGAGCACTTGAGAAAAATGTGTATTCTGTTGTTTTTGGATGGAATGTCCTATAAATATCAATTAAGTCCATCTTGTTTAATGCATCATTTAAAGCTTGTGTTTCCTTATTTATTTTCATTTTGGATGATCTGTCCATTGGTGAAAGTGGGGTGTTAAAGTCCCCTACTATGAATGTGTTACTGTCGATTTCCCCTTTTATGGCTGTTAGTATTTGTCTTATGTATTGAGCGCTCCTATGCTTTGTTAGCCACGGCTTGCACCCGTCTCTGGAGCTCCTTTAAGCAGCGCTCTTAATCCCCTCTCCTTGCGCACCAGGAAACAAAGAGGGAAGAAAAGGTCTCTTGCCTCTTCGGCAGCTCCAGACTTTTCCGCGGACTCCCTCTTGGCTAGCCGTGGTGCACTAACCCCCTGCAGGCTGTGTTCACGCCGCCAACCCCAGTCCTCTCCCTGCGCTCCGACCGAAGCCCGAGCCTCAACTCCCAGCCCCGCCTGCCCCGGTGGGTGAGCAGACAAGCCTCTCGGGCTGGTGAGTGCTGGTCGGCACTGATCCTCTGTGCGGGAATCTCTCTGCTTTGCCCTCCGCACCCCTGTTGCTGCGTTCTCCTCCATGGCTCCGAAGCTTCCCCCCTCTGCCACCCGCAGTCTCCGACTGCAATGGGGCTTCCTAGTGTGTGGAAACTTCTCCTCCTTCACTGCTCCCTCCCACTGGTGCAGGTCCCATCCCTATCCTTTTGTCTCTGTTTATTCTTTTTTCTTTTGCCCTACCCGGGTAGTGGGGAGCTTCTTGCCTTTTGGGAGGTCTGAGGTCTTCTGCCAGCGTGTCCTGTAGGAGTTGTTCCACGTGTGGATGTATTTCTTGTGTATCTGTGGGGAGGAAGGTAATCTCCGCGTCTTACTCTTCTGCCATCTTCCCCTCTAGGATCCTACCTTACCTATTTTTAAATATCATTGTCTTAAGTATTCCCCCTACATACATTGAATTCCACATCAGATAGTGTAATTTTTGCTTCAAACATCAAATTTTATTTAAGAAACTCCTTGGAATTGGGGTAGCCTATTATATATTATCATATTTGTAGTCATTTTGATATTCTTTCTAAAATTCCAGGTGTTCTTTTATGATTACCAATATGCCTAGAAAATTTTCTTTAGCTATCCTTCAAGGGTAGGTTTTCTCTACCAACAAATTCTCTTAGTTTTCCTTCATCTGAAAATATCTTTATTTCCCCTTCAGTCCTGAGTTGTTTTTGTTTTGTTTTTTGTTTTGTTTTGTTTTGTTTTGTTTTGTTACTGGATATAGAATTTTCAGTCAACATATTTTTTCTTTCATCCCTTCCTCTGGCCTCATTTCAGATAAGAAGTCTGCTGTCGTTCAATTTGGTTTTCCCCTCCAAGTCATGTGTCACTTCTCTCTGCTTGCTTTGAAAATTTTCTCTTTGCTTTCCGTTTTCATAAGTTTATCTATCATGTGCCTTGGTGTGGACTTATGCTGTTGGGGTTCACAGTTTCTTGAATCTATAGGTGTACTTATTTCACTGTTTCTTGGGGAACAGAACTACCCTGTTTCCCAGTCCCTTGCTCTTTGCTGTTGGGTGGGTGTGGAGGTTCCACTCCCTGCTGATTCCAGGGGTGCAGGGAGTGCTCAGTCTTACTGATGTTGGGAGATGGAAGCTCAGCTCCTCACTGAGCCCTGCTGAGAACTGGTGAAGTGGAGGGGGGTGGGTGAAGCAGAGTGGTGATTAGCTTCTCATCGAATCATCTCATTAGGTCTCCGAGTTTGTGGATGCAGGTGGAGGCACAGCTCATCCCGGGACCACACTGACACTACCGCTGCAGGGAAATCAAGGTATAGCACCTGCTTCTGGCATACTGAGAACGGAAGATCAGCTTCCCACTTGGCCGCACTGAAACAGTGGGGGTGGGGAGAGGTGGGGTGGTTTTTCTCTTGGCGTTTGGCTGAAATAGGGTGAGTATTGAGAGAAAGGTTTTCTGTTGTTTGGCCTCCCTTCTCCAGATCCTTTGCCTAGAGGGGACAGGCTTTTCTGGGAACTCTTATTTTCTGAGCTTATTGAAGGTTCCTTGTTGGAGCTTCTGCAGTTCCTTGTCTGGAATATATGGGACACAATAAGGAAACTCAGGGAACTCACCACCCTGTCTTTCCTCAAATTCTGAGATCCTTAGTCCTTCCAACTTCTCTCCATCTTTCAGAGACTTCCTTTACTTGTTTCGTGTGCTATGTTCAAGGGCTTTTTAGTTCTAAGAGTTGAGGGCCTGCAAGGAATAGGGGTGTTCTCTCTTTGCCAGAACTGAAAGTCTTCCTTCCTGTATCTCCATGATGTTTTGCAGTTACAATACTCATCCTCCACTACTGCAGACATAAGGGCATTGGTTATGACTTGGGAGTGATAGTAAGTGATTAAGGGATTACCACTCTACTATCTGTGGTACCACTTTCCCCAGAGCATACAAAGCCCTCTCCTTGTTCTTGTGAGGTATGGGTAATGAGTATTATCTTCTCACATGAAACGTAGGAGGAAGATATAGCACATGACCTTGTTTTTCTAAACCAAATTGCATTTGAATCCAAACTGCATACACCTGGCTGGTAGAAAGTCCAACATCAGTAATTTCAAGGATTCTTTCCCCTTTCCATGAGATAGTATTAGATTTCAATGCATACTTGGTCCCAGGAAAAAAGAGATGGATGTAGTCTCTAGCTTTTCTTTGCTATGGATACCCCCATTGTTCATTCTATGACAGGATGACCTACACTGGTCCTTGTTAATCTGTCTGGCTGTTGTGCCAGAAAAGCTATAGACCTGCCCCTTTCAGCAAGCCTTGCCACTGATCATAGGCTGAATTCTAGAATCTTTCACAGCTGCTGTTAGCATCTTTACCCATGGCGTCCAACTTCACAGATGTCCACAGCCAGGTCCCACCATTTTTGGTGATGCAAAGAAATAAGGCTTAAATCTCTATCACTAGCAGAACCTTTCACTCAATCCCTGACATATCCCTAATCTCTGAGAGGTGGATAAGAGCATGGAATATGGATTCAGACTATTTGGGTTCAAATCCTGCATCCATCACTTACTACTTCATTGACTTTAGACAAAATTATAACTCTCCAAGCCTTGTTTTCCCTCATCTACAAAATAGTAGCTACCCTATTATAACAGTGGATTAAACAAGATAATATTTGTAAAATTGCTGCAACGATGCTTGCTAGTATAATAATATAAGTAAAGGTGTAAGCTTATATAGTAAAAGTTCTATATACTTACTAGGTACAATTCCTCTGCCTAGGCCATGCTGCTTTGGCATCGAGCTGATCATAGCCTCTTTAATTGCTAAGGCTTTCACAATATTCGCCTGGATAGGGGTCCATTTTCAGGGTAACCCTGAAGTACACCAAAGATGTTACTCTCCTACCTGCAACACACCCTGCCCTGAGCTGGGTGAGAAGAGCCTAGACCAGTGCTTCTCAAAGAGTGGTCCCCAACCATCTGCATCAACTCTTTAGGGATACAGCCAAGGTACATGTATATTTATTAAGTTGCCCCTGTCATTTTAATATACACTAAAGTTTGCGAACCTCTTCTCTACACTCTCTGTGCCATTTCACACATCGTTGCCTCTTTCTGAACTGTCCATGCCCCCCACCCCAACTTGTGGGAGCAAAATGCAGCTGTCTCCATGAAGCCGTCCCTAATTTCATTTTCATCACCACCAGCCCATGCAACCGTCTTCTGTTGCTATGAGATGAATGATATGGGGAAGAATCAGAACTGGGGTGCAGGGGAGTGTTGGGGAACACTGGAATGCAGCACCGGGACTAGAGTGGTGTAAATGACCCATGGTTTGTACTTGGAATTTGTGCAATTTGAGGTGACATTGCAAAAAGGGTGAGGGAAGCAGGAAGAAAAATCAGTAAACAGGGCAGGGGAAGGGAGGAGGAAGCAGCAACAAAGCAGCTCCCATGAGCTCCCCTGATTGGTCAGAAAAGTAAATGCATTTTCCCATGCATCCACCCACCAAGCATCATGTATATTTTTGTTAGGAGGAGAGGTGTGTGTGCAGAATGGGTATCAACCACCAGCCTCATAGAGCCACATTATCACTGTGTAACTGAGCATGCCTGGCTACGAGCCTGCCACTGGACTGGCTGCCCTGACACAGCAGAGCAAAGCATGAAACACCCACTTCCGGAGATTAAGCCCTCCCTCTGAACGCTTATACTTGTTCATCATTTGTCCTTGTGGTTGCCTCCTTCTGGAAGGTTCTTTATCTTCAAGTCTGCTTGTGAAAGTCTTGTCCATCCCTCAGGACCTCTCCCTAAAGCCCCAGGGGACTATGCCCAAACACATGAGACTCTGGGACTGAGAGTTGAGGACAGTACCTAGGAGCAGGGAGGAAGCTGCCCCTCCCCTTGACACTTCCTCTCCACCTTCTCAGGGCTCTGAGTTACAATGGAAGCGAGCACCTCCACGGAACACCCTTTCTCCCATGTCAGCTCTGCCTGCCATGTTCTCAAGGCAGTACCTGATCAAGGTGTCCCAGACATCTCCCTGACCAGAGTGTGGGGCCCCGGGGATCTGCAGTCGCAAGGCATCCTTCAGGCCACTGCACTGCAGGAGATCAGAGACCTCAATTTGAGGAGAAAAAATATATGTACATCTATTTGGTTGAAACTGTTTAGGTTCCAGCAGAGGGGCTGCCCGGCTGCTGTCCTAAGAGTGGCAAAATATCCCCAGTCATTTAGTGGGGAGCTAGGTCAGAAGCACATGGCCAGCTCGGGGTCCTAGAGCGAGGCCCCCAGCACATCCCAGGCCCAACAAATCCATCCACGCAGCCGGCGTGTCCTCCCTCCCACCAGCTCCCCGCCCGCTCCCCCCGCCGCCTCCGCCCCCTCACACTCGCCCCCCGCGTCGTCCTCGTCCCACACCGACTTCGATCCCGCCGCGCCGGCGGTGGCGCTTCCCGCCCTCGCTTCGATTTCGCGCCGCCGCCGCCCTAGCCGCCGCGCGCCGCCTGCGCTCCGCTCCCCCCGGCCACCTCTCCTCGCCCGGCCCGGCCGCCCTCGCCTCCGTCGCCGCCGCGCCTCGGACTCTGTTGGCTCCGCGCCCCGCGGCCGCCCCGGTCCCCCGCCGGCGCCCCGGCCCCCGGCCGACGCAGCCGTCCACCATGGCGAGGCAAACAGGTAGCAGGAAGCGGAAAGCGCCGGCGCTCGCGGCGTCGTCGCTGGGCTCGGCGGCGGCTGCGGATGGGGACGGGCCGCTGCCTCCCAAGAAGCCCAAGCGGCCGGCGGCGCTGCGCTCGCTGCTGCACTACCTGAAGGGCCGCGAGGTGGGGGCGCGGGGCCGCGCCGGGCTCCCGGACTTCGAGGGCAAACTGCGCGGCTACGCGGTGCAGAAGCTGCCCGAGCTGCTGAGGGAGCGCGAGCTGGCGCTGGGCACCCTCAACAAGGTGTTCGCGTCGCAGTGGCTGAACGCCAGGCAGGTGGTGTGCGGCACCAAGTGCAACACGCTCTTCGTGGTGGACGTGCAGTCGGGCCAGATCACGCGCATCCCCCTGATGCGGGACCGCGGGCCCGGGTCGGCCCGCGCCCAGCCGAGCTGCGGCATCCACGCCATCCAGCTGAATCCCTCCAAGACGCTTCTGGCCACCGGGGGCGAGAACCCCAACAGCCTGGCCGTCTACCAGCTGCCCACGCTGGACCCCGTGTGCCTGGGCGACCGCCACGGCCACAAGGACTGGATCTTCGCCATCGCCTGGATGAGCGACACGGTGGCCGTGAGCGGCTCCCGCGACGGCACCGTGGCGCTCTGGAAGATAGACCCCGACATGTTCCACGGCAGCATCGCCTGGCACAACGACGCGGGCCTCCCCGTGTACGCCCACATCCGTCCCAGGGACGTGGAGACCATCCCCAGGGCCAGCACCAACCCCAGTAACCGCAAGGTGCGGGCCCTGGCCTTCAGCGGCAAGAACCAGGAGCTGGGAGCCGTGTCCCTGGACGGCTACTTCCACCTGTGGAAAGCCCAGAGCAACCTGTCCAGGCTGCTGTCCATCAGGCTGCCCTACTGCCGAGAGAACGTGTGCCTGACCTACTGCGACGAGTTGTCCCTGTACGCGGTGGGCTCCCAGTCCCACGTCTCCTTCCTGGATCCGCGGCAGCGCCAGCAGAACATCCGGCCCCTGTGCTCCCGAGAGGGCGGCACGGGTGTGCGCTCCCTGAGCTTCTACCAGCACATCGTCACCGTGGGCACGGGCCACGGCTCCCTGCTCTTCTATGACATCCGCGCGCAGAGGTTCCTGGAGGAGAGGGCCTCGGCCAGCCCGCACTTCTCTCCGGGGCCCGCAGGGAGGAAGCTCAAGCTCACCTGTGGCAGAGGCTGGCTCAACCACGATGACCTGTGGGTGAACCACTTCGGTGGCATCGGCGAGTTCCCCAACGCGCTCTACACACACTGCTACAACTGGCCCGAGATGAAGCTCTTCGTCGCTGGGGGGCCTCTCCCTTCCGGCCTCCACGGGAACTATGCTGGCCTCTGGAGCTAAGGATGGCCTCCGTGTCCTCAAAGTGCCCAGATACACCTTCCAGTCCCGTCTTGCTTTCCTCCTTCACTCTGTGTTTGTGCTTTTACTCTGTGTGGCTTTTATCTTCCAGGTGGAAAGGGCCCAACTTACCTCTGCTCAGTGTGTTAGGCAAAGAGAGAGAAAGAAAGAGAGAAGGCGGGCTAGAGAGTGAGGTGTCCTTCAGGCAGTCAAAACTTTGCTTTAATACTTTTCTACACCTGTCCAACACTATTGTTTTGAATTATACAAAAATTTTTGACATTCTTAGATCTGTTCACTCTGAGTCATTTACATATTCTCTCTTGAAGGCCAGGCAGTCATGGTTTTACAATTATGTATATTTTCTTTTTCTTTTATTATTTTTTTGTTACTAGTATCACGATGATGCTGTTTTGGTTATTTTTCATTGCAGATAGATGGTATATTAAGAACACTCTTAACAGTTTGTACGTCTGTTCTGGAAAGCTAGCTGTCGTTTTATAGCATTGTTCCAGTGGGAGGATGCATTCCAAGTTCTAGATTACCGGCTTTTGGAAGCATTCCATTTGTAAATTGTAGTCTTCATGTTTGTAGTTTGTAAGTTGTTGGTGCTAAACACGCTTTTTAAAAACTTCATTCACTTTGAAAAAAAGTTGTTATACTATCTTGTTTTTTGTACCAGAATCTCATTTGGTCAGAACACTTTAGGAACGCAGGGGCTCTGCTGATTGAATGTTTAGAGTTAATCTGAAAACCAAATCAATCTTTTTCTCCTTAAACCCTTATTTAAGTTTTCTCATTCCAAAACCCATAAGTGAATATGTATTTTTTCACTTCTTGCCTTAGTACTATTAAGACTTGTGAGTATATTTGAATGTTTGTTAAGGAACTTGCACAGAGTGTCAGTGCCATCATTCAAAACAGGGATTCCAAGTGTGAAAATGTAGAACGTATTGCAGGCTGGGCAGAATGTATACTGATGCAGGTTATAGACTGGATATTTTTGCTGTTGCTGTTTTCAATACCAAGTATTATATTTGAACATACTTAAATTTTCTAATTCTGCTTAACAGTTAAAGTCACAGGAAAAAACTGCAAAAAAGGAAAATGAGCCCGTCTCAACTCCTTCTGATAAGATTCTTAATTTGTAAAGTCCAATTTATTAAGATTTAATTTTGTCAATTTCAAAGATTCTTACCTAAAGTAGAATAAATATATTGTTAAAAAATAGTAGTTATGTTATGACCCTCAATATAATAATATACGATTATCAAGGACACAGGAAGTTTATTTCAAGAAGATGGGGTGGAAAATAAAAGTAAATGGGATTAGGTTGAAGAAAAGTATCGATACTTTGAAGCATAGACAAATACAAAGCATGGATTGTTAGGAAAACAGGTTGTACTTCTCCATATGTGAGAATATTGGAAGTGAGAAGGGAGACTGGCCCTTCCTCACAACTGGCCAGGTTGTGCTGACCTTGTATTAGTATTGTGGCATGTCTGTTTTTCCTTAAATGTTTTGGCACTCAGATGCTGGCTTGGTGTCCACTACATGCTGTTCAATTGCAAATCTGAACCAACTGAGTGATATACTGAGTGGTACTAAAAGGGAGTTAAGAAATACAGGAAAAAAAGCAGTTTTTGTTTACAGAGATTGTTTTAACAGGTTTATATAGTTGTTGTTATATAGCAGTAAAATGTATTTGTGTGCATGTATGTGTCTCCAAGTCAGTTATAAGTGTCTTAAGAGCAGAGAATGTAAGTGTCATCTTTATATTCTCACATTTCTCCACTAATGCCTAGCAAATCATAGGCAATCAGTAAATATTTACTGAATGAATGTATTTGCCTCTGGAGACCTAAAGTTCAAGGCTATGAAAAAATAAGTAAATGCATAAATAAGAGTAAAAATTTTACTCTTAAATTGTATGGAATATTGTTGTTTTCCTGCCTTTTTACCATAAAATTTGCCCTAATTCATTTCTAGGTCAGGCCATGGTGCTTATCCATTCATAAACTTTCCATATGTGATACCAGAAGATAAAGGAAAATGTATACATTTTAGATGGCACTGGAATTTAGTATTTCCACCTGCAAATACTTAAATTTGAAGATTCCTTTAAAATATTTTGTTTTTTACAAAATTAGTTTTGAAAGATCTTTTTTGTAGGCAGTTTCTCTTTTTACTTTGTGTGTGTGTGTGTGTGTGTGTGTGTGTGTGTGTGTGTATTTGCTGAAAACTTTTTCAAACATTACCCAAGAACTTCACCAAAGTATTCACTGCCTGTCTTCTTGTAGGTTATAGGGTATTTTTATGGTACTTTGTCATCGTTTTGGGACATTGGGAGAACATTTTCAGAGGAAGTGACGCTTTCTACGTGACATATTTTCAAGAAATAGAAGGAACATCTCTACCCTGATTTGTTCTCTGGCTTAGCCCTTAACTTCATCACTGACTCACTGTTAACTTTCTCAATTTAGGGTGTATCTCCTTGATGCCAAATCACATGGCTAGCCTTTTAAAAAACTAGATAGCCTAAGTCTGTACGTATTTATATTAGTAAAGTTTAATTATTTTGAAATATTTTCTAGTTCTGGGTCAAAGTGATCTACAGAAGTACAATTAATTGTGTAACCTGTGAGTGTGAAATAATTGAAAATGTAATTGTAATTGAAAAAGTAACCATACCAGCATTTCAATGAACCCATGCATATAGTTCACTTAAAATAAACAATGGAATACATGTCTCTAAGTACAAATAACCTATCACTGTTCCCTGAAAAACGTTAGTTACTTATAACAATGCATAAAAAAAGATTAATTCCATTTATCCCTAACTACATATTCATATATTCCTCCCCAAGTTTGTTCCTCCCCTTTACTATATGGATGAGATAATTTCTAAATTTTCTTTAAACGGGGGAGAAAGAATTTACTAATCAAGGATATCCACTGAAATAAATTGAGATGACTACTCTGGAAAAAATTTATCTGTTAAATATACTCTAGCATTAATGATAAACAGTGCTGAATTCTCCAGAGGTTGATTTTTATCTGACTGTACTCCGTGTTGAACAAGTTGTCAAAATTTTTCCATTAATTGCTAATTTAGAGTGATTTTAGAAAGCAATTCACAAAGCCCTCCTGAATGTTTTACTGACAGCTGCCTAATCTCTGCAAGCCTTGGGTAACCCAGCTACATTAAACATGTCACCATATGAGCTGCTCAGGGATGCAGTTCAGTGAGAATGACATGTACTAAAGTCAAAGAAAGGCTTCATAGGCCATAGGTGTTTGCTTTAAGGGGTGTTATTTTAAGAGCTGCTGAAAGGGCTGCCTAAAAGTATTTCCCACTACTGGCCTGCTGCAAACCCAGGCACATCTATCATTGGAGTGTGGTATCACTGAAAGGGCAATGTGGCTACAGGACGTTGCCATGACTCTCAAGTCTCAGCTCAGACCTACTGAAACAGAATTTCCTTGTAAAAACACCATTTTATTTGAGTGTTTTTAAATTAATCCATTCAGACACAAAAATGAGACAGCAACAATGAAACAGGACATCTGCCATAAAGGTTTATGATGTAGCAAAGGCAAAAGATACCTAATTCATTAATTATAAAAATTCACTAATGACAAGAAAAAGTAAATATTGTATTAAGGGTATATAGTATGTACAACGGGAATATGGAGAGAGTAACAATTAATTCTGCTAGAAAGGTCATGGAGAGCTCCCAGAAGAGTCAATACTTGAGCTGGGTCTGGCAAGTAAAATAAGAGTGGGCAGAGTTAATATTGGTTTGAAAGTACATTGTGAGTGCCTGGCACGTATGAGCACGGGCATGCATACATACAGGACTGTTACAATTTGACCTTGTGAAATTTGAAGTGCCTGTGGGATTTCTAGATAGAAATGTCTGGTTGGTAGTTAGAAATATGATTCTGAAGCTCATAAGAGAAGTTAGGGCTAGAGCTACAGATGTAGGAATCATCGCTATAGAAATGGTACTTGGGAGAGGCTGGGAGGGGTGTACTATCTCAGAAGCAAGGTCTTCTGGTTCTCATTCCAAAACCCACCTATATTTAATAGGTCTGCACATATATATATACATATGCATTACTATATGTCTGGCACATAGTAGGAAATTAATGACTTGCAGGCGGATGACCAAATGAATGTTTGTTTAGTGAATATTAAACACTACTTAGTGGCCACCCAAAAGTAATATTTCATTTTTTCATTTGGTAATGATCAACTTTTATTATAAATTTTCCTAATGAGTCATATTAACCAAAAGAAGGTCAGGGAAATCTACCAAATGTTGCTGTTGTAAATAAAGAAAAATCTATATTTCAGTTAGATGTTTTTGTATCCTTTGTAGAATGTAGGTCATTCTGCAGTTGGGCAAGAAGAAAGCTAAGTATTGATGATAATTTCCTTACAAATGAATTTTTTGTTTTTCCATTTTGGAGGTACAGTTCACTGAAGCAAACACGTTGATGATGTCAATGAGAGTAATGGTGCTATTTTCACCCTTTCTAATGCCATTATTGTGCTATTCTCTGTTTCAACCTAAGGCATTAATGTTTCATGTTGATTAAATTTTAACATCTAAATTGCCCTTTTATGTTACACACAAATGATAAACTTGAATGTTCCAGTCAGAGGGCAGCAACTTTAGTTTCCTCTAGGCTCCTAGTTAATTCATCAAATAACATCCCCCAGCACCTGAGATATGGCTCATTTTTGTTCCTCCTGCCTTACTAACCCAGAGATATAGGGTTGAGTGTGGTTTTTGTTTTTGAATTATGCCATATATGACTAAAACTAGATGCTGTTTTACACAATAGATGCATTCCTGGACATTTGTACATGAAGCACATTTTTGAAAATGGAATCATATATTCCCTCATTGATTTACATTATAATTTTAGAAGTGTCATCTTTGTTATGGATTGATTTCCAATGGACAGTGGTTTTTAACACGTTGCCACTGCCTCCACCTCTTGAGACAAGTACTTTAGTCTTCACATATAAGCTAAGTGATGTAATGGAATCCCTTATTTCAAAGAATATTAAAGGATACTTTCAGAATGTGATAAATTAAGCCCTATTTCATTTGTGTAGAAAATGGGATTTCTTAAAATAGGACATCCTGTAATTTGATTTGCTCTGTATATATTTATCACAAGCCAGAGCAAATTCTACGATATCCTCATATGTCACGTGTAAAGAGCTCTCTTCTTTCTTTTTCTCTGGTCTTTCTTTATGAATATTGCCCTAAGCAAAGGTGTTTGGCTTATGGATACTCCCAAGGGATGATAAATAATGCTTTGTTTTTCCTCACTAATTTAACGTTTTAAAAACTTGGGGTATTTGAATTAGTTTTTAAAAAGATAGTTTCAGCATAATCATGCTAGACGAACCGTGGCTCCAGAAATAATAAGAATGTAAAATGTTTCCTTAGTTGCCTTCTTAAAGATCGGGGACTTTTTTTAATTTAACTTTTTTTCCATTGTGGTAAAACACACACACACAATTTACCATCTTACGCATTTTTAAGTGTACAGTTCAGTAGTGTCAAGTATACTCACGCTGTGGAACTAATCTCCATGACTTTGTCATCTCGCAAAACTGAAACTCTACACACATTAAACAAGAATTTTCCATTCCTCCCTCCCCATCAGCCCCTGGCAACCACCATTCTACTTTCTTTCTCTGAGTTTGACTACTCTAGGTACCTCATATAAATAGAATCATACAATATTTATATTTTTTTAACTAGCTTAATTCACTTGGTATAAGTTCCTCAAGGTTCATTCATGTTGTATCATGTCAAAACTTCTTCCTTTTAAATACTGAATAGTATTCCATTGTCTGTATATACGACATTTTTTATCCATCCATCTGTTGAGGGACACTTGGGTTGCTTTTACCTTTTGGCTATTGTGAATAATGCTGCTATGAACATATGTGTGCAATTATCTCTTCCAGACTCTGCTTTCAATTATTTTGGATATATACCCAGAAATGCAAATGCTGAATCTCATGGTAATTCTGTTTCTGATTTCTGTTTTCCATAGTGGCTATACCATTTTACATTCCCACCAACAGTACACAAGTGTTCCGATTTCTCTATATCTTCAACAACATTTGTTATTTTCTGTTTTTTTGACAGTGACATCCTCATGGGCTCTGAGGTGTCAGGGGCTGTTTTTAAACTTGTTTCAATTTATAATTGATTGATACAAACATTCCAGCCCAATCCTTAAGTATTACTAGTACACTACATGTGGAACAGAACATATACTGTGGGGAGAAATCATGATGATTTAAGTATGGGCAAGGAAGTTTTGAAATATATCAAACATATAGAAAATCTGTTTTCTTTATATGTTTTTCTTTAAAAGGTACCAAGTTGGATAATTTGAAAATTAGAGTTTGAACTATCATTTTTTTAAAATTCTCAATATATTTAACCTCTAATTTATTTATTTGAACACATCTAGTGTTCCTAACTAGATGTAAGGAAAAAGTTATATCTTAAATGCTATCCTTGGTGTATTTTGAGGGGAAATACCTATAGTAAAAAATTAATTCTAGAAATAACTAGTAATTATATTCTGCCCAAGGATATGTTTCTTACAATTGACCTTAGCCTGAAGTTTCTTAGGAGTGTCTTGGGAAATAAAGTGAGTTATGAATAGAGGATATGCCACTTTCAGTGGCAGTTGATGGAGCAAAGCATCATAGAAAGTTTCAACACCTGAAACTACTTTTAAACTCAGTGTTAGAGTGTGCTGCTAGAAAATCTGTTTTAAATAATAGATGAAACAAACTACCTCTTGCTATCCAGTCTGTTTTACAGGTCAGATTACATAACCAAAAGAAGCTATTTAACCTCTCAGTAAATAACTGAATATTTCAGAAAGGAACTATTCTAAAATAGGCATGTGAAAAATCTGTGTATCTGGAAAGATCTAGTCTCATTCTAGACCCTTAAAATTTTTGGTGTGTTTATAATCAGAAGAAAAATACAGGAATGTATAAAGGTGGGATGCCAAGAAATTTTTAATCTCTTTGATTTACCATCTATATTTACAAATTTTGCAACATTTTATAATGGCTAGCATTTTTTCCTGTTTTAAAGATCTCTTTGAAGCCAATTATGAATGAAGTGCTAAATCCCAAAATTTTATATTTTTATCACACTTTACTGTCATTAGAGATTTACTTATATATTTCTAATATTGTAAGCATCTTGCAAGACCATGTTTTTTTGAATTTTTACTCCTCAATAAAGTGCATGGCATAATAAATGCCTAATATATTTTGAACAAATTGATTTTCTGATTTTTTAAGTAAAAATGAGATTTAGTTGGCTTTCTTGATGGTTAGGAGCATCTCACTTCATTGTAAATGAGAACGGTAACATCTGTATATATATATAATGGGATTGGATATTTTTCATATACACTCTTCTAGATATTCTCGTTAACATTCTTTTTACCTTCAAGAGTTGGTATATTGGATTAAGAGAAGGGATACTCCTTAGTATATTCTAATTTATGGGTGCTAGTAACATGTTGTTTGCTCCAAAAATTCCAGAAGTTCACACACATCTCCACTCACCTTCAGTAATATTAGTTCAGTCAAATTCGATATTTGCCACATTAATTTCCCAATTTGTTGTTCAGCATCATATTGTGTAAAATACTGAGAGTAGCACTGATACCCTGGCCTAAAAAGATGCTTTGTTTTTTCCACTTTTATTGGCCCATTTTTGAGAAAATTTTGATTAGAAGTAACCCAGAGAACTAACATTCCATTGAGTTTCACCCTTTATAAATGCATGCTCGCATTCTGCAGAAAGTAGTTGCTATGGTTTTTTGTTTTGGTTTGTTTTGGTTTGTTTTTGGTTTAAATATGAGACAAACAGGAAGTGACTGAATCCCCAGAAGAAAAATCTATTTTAAACCCAAACTAGTATGGCAATTGGGAAAGTGGTATTTTCACTAGCAACACTTGGTTTTGGTATTTCTACAAATTTAAAAACATTATGGGGAATTCCCTGGCGGTCCAGTGGTTAGGACTCCACGCTCTCACTGCTGAGGGCCCGGGTTCAACCCCACGTCCGGGAACTAAGATACCACAAGCCGCGTGGCCCGGCAAATGAATGAATGAATGAATGATTGAATGCATAAATAAATAAATAAAAGCATTATGAATCATTGTACCAGATCCTACCAGGTGATCAGTTTATTCCTTGAGTATTAGTTGTAACTGCTTTGAAATAAATGGGATCTTGTTTTGATTTAAGGCTCTAGATAGTATCTCAGTGGCAAGTTTGGGAAATGTTGGCTTAGATTAAGATTATCTTCAAGACTCTTCTATGTAGTGCAGCCACTACTTACAAATGTCCATACATTCATATAGCATCTCATCTCTCAAATTTCTATCATCACTCACTGTGACATCACTCAGGCTTTGAGATATGGCTTTACATAGGAATTCCCTGGGTATTTCTGTCCACCATGCTACAATGCATCACCAAACATCTGACATCTAGAAGTGGCTTACTCCCCCAAGTGAATTGAAAACATTTTTTCATATCCTACAACTCAGCATTAAATAGCCCCCATTGTGTAACTATTATCTACTAGGTTTGTTTTATATTAGCTATTAAACAAAGGTGTTATTCACTGTTCTATGTCAGTTGTACTTTCAACATCTTCCTGGAATCATATTTGCCAAAAAATAAGTTGACATTTTTTAATGAGATGTAGAGTTATTAAAATTGTAAAGCCCATTTGTTAATGGGAGCCGGAAGTTAGTGTAAAATAAGAATGCTATGTATGTAACTGCATTTAGACTTGAGATGATTATGTAAAACTTTTTTTGGTCTTATGTTGATCTTTATTTAGCCTGTCCAAAGTGGACATATTTTATAAACTATTAAAGGTATAAGAGTTGAATCCATATAGAAAATATTTACATACTCAAGAGGGCAACAAAAATGATGTAGCACTTTACTGTTAAACTAATTCTCTTCTCAACAACCTCAAAATTCAAAAGATGAGGACTGTAGCAAGAAAATAACAGTTGAAAAAGGAAGGATCACTCAAAGAGCAAATATTATGATCATATCTAAGTAAAAACTTATTAAAATAATTTATTGAAGTATACTTTTGAAACATAAAATACCGGTCATTGTCCCATGGATTTGGAGATATAGAAAACTTGCTAAAACATGGTAGTAATTAAAAATGTTTCTCATTTTCCAACAGGTCATTGCTAGTCATGGCTTTTTTCCCAGACATTCCTTCTTTGTATGTGTCTTTAGTTTCTCTTAAGAGGGTAAATGAGGATGATTTTTTAAGTATCTTAAAAAAACATGCCTCAGGCAAATATACAAACTACATTTTATTTCTCTCTGTTTTATTTTTTGCAAATATCTTTAAAATATTGTCTGTGATCCTATCAGATGAGAAACTTATTTGTTCCCTGTGTGTTTTTAACTGCAAATGGAAATAAAAGCCACAATAAATTTTCAATCACTCATGTTTTCCTACAAGTTAGAAGTAAAAATGGATGGAGATAATGGAGTTTAAGTTTGGTCAGTCTTTGGACACTTGCTTCCTTTGAAGAGGTCAGCATATCTTCAAATATGGTCCTGGAACTAGCTGCACTAAATTTATCCAGGATCTTACCAAACCAGACCAAACCAGAGAAAATGCAGATTCCTGGCTGGCCCCAGAGTACGCATTTACATAATGGTTGTCAGAGATTTGGATGCCGTTTAAAATTTGAGAAGAACTGCTTTTAGCTGTTGAGTTTTCAGTTATCTGGTCTCTCTCAGAGCTCACTTTGCTCATTGCTTTTTAACCTGAGCAAATTGCATGGAAGAAAGCCAGGTATGATTTAAATGCTTAACTTCATTTGAGACTCAGGCTTTAGCTATGATGTTTTTATTCCTACTTGCTAGTGAACGGTCTAGGGAATTTTTCTCAGCTAAAGTTGCTTATGCATCCTCAGAACCTGGAAAAGTACATGGAACATAGTATATGTTCAACCAATTTTAACTGAAAGAATAAGAAAACTCAGCATTTAAATAATAAATCTCATCTAAAATATAATGTAATATGGCTCCATCACACTGTATATTTCACTTCACTTACAAATGTTATTTGATTGGATGAGTATCGATTTTTATTCAATAATGTAAAATCTTAGCATCTCACATATATTTCTCTTTATGTGTATCAGGATTGATTTATAAAATGCTCTGCTATACATTTATACTTAGGGAGGTTTTAAAAAATTTTTGCTTTGTTTTCTTTGCATTTGAATTTCTTAAGGCAATTATGCTTCATTTAAAAGCCAGTTTTACATTTTAGGAGCTGTATAAAATTTTACACATTTATTTCTATCATCCCATGATACTCATTTTAAAATGTATATCTCCAGAAACATAATAGGCCCCTTGCAATTAGAAAAGCATCTGAACTTTGAAGAATGCTTTAGAAAAACTCTCCAACCCCTTTATACCTAGCAGTGGAGTAAGAGTATGTTCCCATAAGTAGTACTTCATGATTGACAAATTGGTATGCATTGACCTTTTACCTTCTTAACATGCTTCAAAGTCTATGGCTGGGATATATGAAAACAGAAGGATTATTTTCAATATGGGGTACCTGTTTTATGCTGTTTTTTTTAGAATCATCTCAAAAATTTATATTTTCCTTTAGCAATATAAGGTACTAAAAATGTTTTTTTTACTGAAATATAACACAGAAAAATGTTCACAAATCACAAGTCATAGCTCAAAGAATTCTCGCAAATTCAATGCATCCTGATAACCAACCAACAACCAGCTCAGCAAGCAGAACATTACAGGCACATCGCTACCTGCTCATGCCTCCTCCCAGTCCTACCGCCTTCCTGTTACCAAAAGGGACTGTGATGATGACTGCTAACAACACCAGTTTTACCTGTTTCGAATCTGATAAAAATGGGATAGTGTGTGCTCTTTTGTGTCTGGCTTCTTTCACTCAGTGTTATGTCCTTGAGGTCTTGAATTTTATCAGATGTTACTGTCTGAATCTATTTTGAAATAATCATGTAATTCTGTCTTTTTTTACATTACATGAAATTATTTATTTTTTAGTACTAAACCAATTTTCCTTTCCTGAAATAATCCCCTCTTGGTCCTTTTGCATTGTCTTTCCATATGTTACTGGTTTGGATGTATTACTATTTTATTTATAATATCTATGTTATCAAGAGATAAAAGTCAGTAATATTTTTGTTATTATTATTATCAGCTTGGGTATCAAGTCATGCTAGCCTCATAAAAGTGAGGGAGTTGTTCCTTTTTTCCTATTCTCTGGGAGATACTGGGTAAATTTGTTTAAGTACTTGGAAGAATTCACCAGCACGGCTCTCTGGCACAGAGTATATTTGTAGGAAGGTTTGTAACAACAGATTCAATTTATTTATGGAATCTAAGATGGTTAAGATTTTCTAGTTCTTCTTGTGTCAATTTTACTTGACTGCAGCTTCCAAGTATAGTTTGTCCTTTTCATCTAAACTGAGAAATGTATAAAATTATTTATAATAGTCTCATATATCTTAAATTGTATTTAAGGTATAAATTATATACAGTAAAGTACTCCAAACAAAATAACAGTATACTAATAATACACTCAGACAGACACACACATGTATGTGTGAGTGCATATATATGTGTATATGCATATATACACACATACACATGCACACACATTTATTATAATACAGATGATTATTTCCAACAGATTATTGACAGAATGCTCCTTTCCCTGCTATTTGATTTTTATCACCACATGTTAGTTTTGCCTGTTTTTAAACTTCATGTAGATAGAATCATATGGAATGTATTCTTGCCTCTCACTTTTTTCACTCAACATTATATTTGTGAGATCCATCCATATAGTTGCGTGTTATCACTAGGGTTTTTTTTTAATTGCTTTGTTATTATTCCACTGTAGTAATATAGCACATTATCCTTATCCATTTACTGTTGATGGATATTTTTTCTAGTTTTTGACTATTTTGTATAAAGCTGCTGTGAACATCCTTGCACATATTTTATGGTGGACATCAACTCATTTATGTTGGCTATATACTCAAGAATGGAATTGCTGTATTGTAAAGTAGGCTTATGATTAGCTACAATAGGTACTAACCTTTTTTTAGAAGTTGTACTATTTTACAGTTCCATCGATGGACTTGTAAGAGAGTTCTTGTTGCTCCAAATTCTTGCCAAGTGTTGGTACTGTTGGCCCTCTTTTCCATCTGGTATGTGCGCAGTGGTATGTCATCGTGGTTTTCATTTGCACTACCCCTAACAGTGAGGATGTTTATCACCTTTTCACCTGCTTATTGTCATTTTTATTTCCTCTTATGTCAAGTGTCTCTTCAATTCTTTACCCATTTTTAAAGTGGGGTTTCCCTTTTTCTCATTTATTTATAGAAGCACTTAATTTTTTCTAGACATGAGAACTTTGCAAATATTGTGTATTCTGAAAAATCTCTTAGTTCATAGCTTGCCCTTTCTTTATTTTCTTAGTAGTGTTTTACAATAAACAGAAGTTCTAACTTTTAATGAAGCGAAATTTAGCAATTAAAAAATTTTATAATTAGTGATTTTGGTGTGCTGATAAAGAATTCTTTCCTTATTCCAAGTTCATTAAGATATTCTTCTATGTTTTCCTCTAGAAGTTTTATTCTTTCAGCTCTCATATTTAGAAATATGATCAATCTCCAATTATGGTATCAAGTTTATTTTCTTCCATGTAGATATTCAATTTACAAAGTACATTTTCTTTCTTTTATTAATTGCAGTGGAGTCTTTGATGAAAATCATGTGTGGGGATCCAGTTTGTGGACTCTATTCCATAATTTATTAGCTACCTTTGCACCAATACCAAACTGTCTTTTTTTATTTTTGAATTTTATTTATTTTTTATACAGCAGATTCTAATTAGTTATCTATTTTATACATATTAGTGTATATATGTCAATCCCAATCTCCCAATTCATCCCACCACCACCATCGCCCCCACCACTTTCCCCCCTTGGTGTCCATACGTTTGTTCTCTACATCTGTGTCTCTATTTCTGCCCTGCAAACCAGTTCATCTATACCATTTTTCTAGGTTCCACATATATGCATTAATATATGATATTTGTTTTTCTCTTTCTGACTTACTTCACTCTGTATGACAGTCTCTAGGTCCATCCATGTCTCTACAAATGACCCAATTTTGTTCCTTTTCATGGAGGAGTAATATTCCATTGTATATATGTACCACATCTTCTTTATCCATTCGTCTGTTGATGGGCATTTAGGTTGCTTCCATGACCTGGCTATTGTAAATAATGCTGCAATGAACATTGCGGTGCATGTGTCTTTTTGAATTATGGTTTTCTCTGGGTATATGCCCAGTAGTGGGATTGCTGCGTCATATGGTCAAAATGTCTTAATTACTTTTTGCATCGTAAATCTTGAAATTTGATAGTGTAAATCCTCCAGGTTTATTCTTTTCTGCAATACAAACTTGGATATTCTTTGAACTTTTCATATCCATATTTTGAGAAACAATTTATCAATTTAAAAAGAAATCTGGGGAGGGGGATGGAATTCCCTGGTGGTCCAGTGGTTAGGACTCAGTGCTTTCACTGCTGAGGGCCTGGGTTTGATCCCTGGTCAGGGAACTAAGATCCCACAAGCCATACAGTGCAGCCTAAATAAATAAATATTTTTAAAAAGAAGAAGAAAAAAAGAAATCTGGGGGTTAATTTGAATTGTGTTAAATCCATGAAATACTTGGAGAGATTTCACGTATTTACAATTGTGAGCTTTTTATTCCAGGAGCATAGTATATTCGTCTATTTGTTTAAGACTTTATTTCAGTCAGTAATATTTTACAGTTTTTAGTGCAATGCACAACTTCCCTTAAATTTCTTCCTAGGTAATTGATATTTTAATAGTATTATAAATGACATTGTAAAACTTTTACCTTCCATTTCTTTAATGCTAGTATTTAGAAATACAGTCAAAAGTTGTTCATTGGCCTTGTATCCATTGAAATTGCCAATCTGTCTTCTCATTTCTAATATTTACTTTTTATGTAGGAGCTTGTGGATTATCTTCATACTCAATGATATCATCTGAGAATAAAGACGAGTTTCATTATTCTTTTCCAATCTCAATCAATACCTTTTATTTCTTTGTCTGGCTTATTTGCATTAGGTAATACCTATAATACAATGTTGACTAGAATGGTGATAGTAAATACACTCCTCTTGTTCCCAAATTCAGAGGAAAGTTTACAATACTTCATTAAAGTATGATTCTTACTATATTTTTTGAAGATACCCCTTTTCCAATTAAGAAAATTCCCTTATATTCCTAGTTTGCTACGATTTTTTAAAAATCTTGGCTGAGTATTGAATTTTGTCAAATGTATTTTAGTCATCTATCTAGAATTATCATATGCGTTTTTGCGGTGAATTTTATTGGTTTTCAAACATTAAACTTACCTTGCATTTCTGAAATAAATCATTGGGCTTGATTTGCTAATGTTTATTAGGATTTTTATTTTTCTGATACATATTTCAATTAGTTAATTTTGTTGTTCAGATTGTTCATATTCTTACTGATTTACTATCTGCTCATACTGTTGGTTATTGTGAAAGGTGTGTTCATATCTTACAGTGCAATACTAGATATATCTGGCTTTCCTTTTGAGCATTATCAATTTTTTTCTTTATAAGTATTTAAATTTATGTTATCAGAGGCATATACATTTGAATTTTTATATTTTTCTGGTGAATTGACCATTTTACCATTTTTTAAATTTCCTTTTTTTCAGTTGTATTGAAAAATAATTGACAAACATCACTGTATAAGTTTGTCAGCATGATGCTTTGTTTAAATGTGGTACAAAATGATTATCACAATAGGTTTAGTTAACATCCATCATCTCATGTAGATACAATAAAAATAAAAGAAAAAATATTCTCCTCATGATGAGAACTCTAAAGACCTACTCTCTTAACATTTTTCCTATATATTGTACCATACAGCTATGTTGACTATAGTCTTCATGTTATACTTTACATCCCTCGTACTTATTTACCTTATAACTGGAAGTTTGTAGGTTTTTACCTCTTTTCTCCAATTCCCCAACCCCCCTATCCCCCACCTCTGGTGACCACAAATCTGATCTTTTTCTGAGTTTAGTGGGGTTTTTTTGTTTTTTTGTTTTGTTTTGTTTTCAGATTCTGCATGTAAGTGAGAACATATAGTATTTGTCTTTCTCTGTCTTATTTCACTTAGCATAATGCCTTCAAGATCCATCCATGTTGTCACAAATGGTAGGATTGCATCGTTCTTTATGGGTGAATTATATGTGTATATATAATTTCTTTCTCTTTTCTTTCTCACAACTTTTTTATTCATTCTTCTATCAATGGACACAGGTCATTTCCATATTTAGCTATTGTAAATAATGCTGCTATGAACATGGGGGTACAGATATCTTTTCAAGTTAGTGTTTTTGTTTCCTTCAGATATATTCTCAGAAGTGGAATTGCTGAATCATATGGTAGTTCTGTTTCTAAGTTTTTGAGGAACCTCCATACCATTTTCCACAGTGGCTGCAGCCAATTTACATTCTCACCAACAGTGCACAAAGGTCCCCTTTTCTCCACATCCATGCCAGCATTTGTTATTACTTGTCTTTTTGATAAAAGCCATTCTAACAGGTGTGAGGTGTGAGGTGACATCTCATTGTAGTTTTGATTTGCATTTCCCTGATGACTAGTGATATTGAGCACCTTTTCATGTACCTGTTAGCCATTGGAATATCTTCTTTGGAAAAATGTGCGTTCAGGTCCTTTGCTCATTTTTGAATTGGATTCTTTGTTTTTTTGCTATTGAGTTGTATGAGTTCTATATTTCGGATAGTAACCCCTTATCATATAGATGATTTGCAAATATTTTTTCCCATTCTGTAGGTTGTTGCTTCACTTTGTTGATGGATTCTTTTGCTATGCAAAAGCTTTTAAATTTGACATAGTCCCACTTGTTTATTTTTTATTTTGCTGCTTGTACTTTAGGTGTGATTTCCAAAAAATTGTTACCAAGACCCATGTCAAGGAACTTTTTTCCTTTGTTTTCTTCTAGGAGTTTCATGGGTTTCAAGTCTTACATTTAAGTCTTTAATCCATTTGAGTTAATTTTTTGTTAATGGTGCAAGAGAGGAGTCAAACTTCATTCTTTTACATGGAATATCTGATTTCTGTTTCCAGAAACACTAGAAAAGATATCTGTACCCCACAGCACCATTTTGAAATATCCCTTTTTTATCTCTAAAACTTCTTCCTGTTTTCTGTAATATTATTATGGACACACCAGATTTCTTTCAGTTAGCATATGCATGGCATATTATCTTCACTCTTCTATTTTTCTGCTTTAAAATTTATTAACAGCATATAATTGCTTTATATTTAACCTTCCACCTTTAGGTTTTTAATGGAGAATTTAATCCATTATATATAATGCAATTACTCATATCTTTTTATTTATACCCACCATCTTGCTATTTCTTTTTCATTATATCTTCCTGTTCTATATTTCTCTCCCTTCTTAACTTCTTTTGAATGACTCAAATAATTTTATAAGATACATATATCTTCCACTACTCCCCCAATAATACTAGAATCTTCCAATCTATTAATCCACTTTATTCCCTACCACATTTTCCAATATTGTTGTCATGTATTTTAATTCTATACAAATTTTAAATGGAAGACAATTGTATTATAATTCTATTCAGTTTTTAAATTTATGCACATATTTACCCTTTCATGTGTTCTTCATTCTATTACATATTTTTTTGTTTCCATCTAGAATAATTTTATTTCTACCCCAAGTACTTCATTGTGCATTTTTTTAGGATAAGTGTACTGGTGACAACATCTCTTACTTATTGTTCATCTGACAATATCTTTATTTCACTTGCATTTTTGAAAAGTATTTTCACTGAGTATGGAATTCAAGGTTGGCCAGTATTTTATTTCAGTTTCAATATGTCATCCATTTAGTTTTCATTTCCACTGAGAAACCAGTTGCCAAGTCATATTATTGTTCCTTTGGTTGTAATGTACCCTTTGCCCTCCAACCTGCTTTTAAGATTTTATTTTTTTGTCTTTGGTTTTTGTCAGTGTAATCTTGATATGTCTAGGTGTGATTTTTATTGAATGTATCTTTATTGGGGTTCTCAGAAATTCTTGAATCTGTGGGTTTATCAATTTTGAGAAATTCCAGATACAATCTCTTCAGATATTGTTTCTGTCTCATTTTCTCTTCTTTCCTTATAGATAACAAATTACTGGTATGTTAGAACTTTTTAATGTGCCCAATATGTCCCTTATCCCCTTTTCTATATTTTACATCTTTTTCATTCTCACTTTACACTGTTTAATTTACTGTTAAAGCCATGTATTTGACATTTTAAGGCAGTCATTTTATTTTTATTGTATATTCTATATTTTATATTTTGTATACTTTCTATATATTCTATTTTTATGGTAAAATTCTTAAACTATTATTTTATTGAACATATTACAGTGTCCCTCAGGGGATTGGTTCCAGGACCTGCCGAGGATACCAAAATACATGGATGCTCAAGTCCCATAATCAGCATTCCACATCCTGTGCTCCTCATCTGTGGATTCAGACAACTGCAAATCACGTAGTACTGTATTTACTGAAAAAAATCCCAGTGCAAACCCATGTTGTTCAAGGGTCAATAGTAGGTATATCAAAAAATTCCTTGTCTACTAATTGCAAAATTTTGATCACCTGTATGTCAGTTTCTAGTGTTTGATTTTCCCCTTGTTTTGGGGTCTCTGGTCCTAACCCTTAGGATGTTTAATAATTATCATCAAATTTTGGAACTTTTGTTTAAATTTGTACAGGCTCCAGATGACATTCTATTCAATCAGAAATGATTTAAACTTTCCTCTTTTGGACAGCATAATGCGAGCTGATCACCTTTATCCACTGAGAGACCAAGATGACACAAGTCTACGTTGCAGTTTTGGTAAGGCTAAGATTCTACTTCTGAGTCATTCCTGTTCCTAGGGCATAACCCTCCAGAGATTTCACCTGACAACTTGCTGTTTTACCAGGGCCTCATCCCTTGGCAGGTCCTAACCTCTTACCTTTATCTCCTAAGCACAGCAAGACTGCCGAAAACTCTGTTCTTATTAGAGGATTTCAGCTTCACACCTTTATCTCCTGACCTGTGCAGCTTCACAATTCAGCAAATGTTTTGAGAAGAAAACTGGTCACATGCTTGACTCTTCATGTCTCTAATTTTGTCACTGCAGCGTTGTGAGACTATCAAAAACTATGCTAGATTCTCTCCTTCCCCTCCTCCCTCTGCTCACAGCCATTCATCCAGGATAAACTCAGACTATTAGCCTCTGGCTTATACTCAGAAATGACAAATTGGGGAAGGCAACTACGTAAGATCTGCTCACCTCTGCAAGATTCTACTGTCTAAAATATTTGCCCTTCTTCACCTTGTAGCTTCTACAAGCTCTAACATATTTAAACTGATGATTTATGTTGTTTCTTTTTTAAATCCTGCTTTTCTGGGTGTCCTTGGTAATACCACTGGTCTATTAAAACATACTCCATCTCACCTGGGAAGTAGGAGTCTCTGCATTTTACTTTTTTTTTTTTTTTCCCACAGCATGCGGGCCTCTCACTGTTGTGGCCTCTCCCATTGCGGAGCGCAGGCTCAGCGGCCATGGCACACGGGCCCAGCCGCTCCGCGGCATGCGAAATCCTCCCGGACCGGGGCACGAACCCGTGTCCCCTACATCGGCAGGCGGACTCCCAACCACTGCGCCACCAGGGAAGCCCTGCACTTTACTTTTTTGATGTATTAGTAGTATCTAATATGCTTGTAATCCTCAGAACAGTCCTGAGACTTAGGTGCTATTATTATTCCCCTTTTTCAGATGAGAAAAATGATGCAAAGAGAGGTTAAGTAAATTCCCAAAGTCACACAGCTAGTAAGTAACATACATGTAGCCAGAATTTGAACTCAGGTAGCAAGGTCTGAAGTCCATAGTCTTAACCACAGTGTTATTAAGAATATACCTTTGAGATCTCTTCAGAAAATGATGACATCATATGCAAGTATATGAATTTACTGTAATTCATATGGCAATTCTTTTATGAGTAGATATTTATATTGCCTTTGGTTTCTGAAAGATAAATATTTGGTTTTAAACTAGCTTAATCTTAAGTTTTCCATTACGAGACACAATCTTAGTGTGCTTAGAAGCTTAGAGTACTAAAGAGAAGAACTACTGATGTTCTTTTGAACATTTTCATTATAATTATAATCATTTCCTATTCTCACAATTTCCCCACAGTTTACAAATAAGGTATAATTTACCAAGAGTAAAATCACTGTTGTGTTGTAACAAAGATATGTATACTTTTGTTTCCATATAGTATATATGCATACTGTAAATTCCTGGCAGTGGATCTTTTTGGTCAATCAATATACAGATTTTATCTTTTATTTTTTATTTATTATTATTTTTAATTCCTGAAATATATTTTTTATTGGAGTATAGTTGCTTTACAATGTTGTGTTAGTTTCTGCTGTACAATGAAGCGAATCAGCTATATGTATACATATGTCCCCTCCCTCTTGGACCTCCCTCCCACCACCACCCCCAATCCCACCCATCTAAGTCATCACAGAGCACCAAGCTGAGCTCCATGTGCTATGTAGCAGGTTCCCACTAGCTATCAGTTTTACACATGGTAGTGTGTATATGCAATATACACATTTTAAATGTTAATATATATAACTAAATTTCACTCTAAAAATATACCACTTTATACTTTCTCCTAATTGTATGAGAATTCTTATTTCCCACAATCTCACCAATACTCACTATAATTAAATTCAAACATTTTAATATGCATAGAATTTAATTTTAAATGGAAATAAAACTTTAGAGATTGTATGCTTTCTTATCTTTCCACCATAAAGATATTTGCTGAACCTTATTAATTTGACTTTTTCAGTCTTATTGTGAATTAGCTTGAGAAAAATCATTTAGATCATATTTCATGTTTACACATGGATTTCAATCATTCTTCTAAAGTTCTTTTTTATTTCTAAGTACTTAATAGATTCTTTATTATGTTATTGGGTTTCCTGATACATAATTTTACCATGATGTGTGTATTTCAGTACTAGTAAGATTTAATCAATATTTAATAGTTCCTTCTGAGAATTTCTCAACCCAACATTCATTAATTTTTATCATGTTCCCTTGGGATGTAAATATTTATTCCATAAGAAATGGTTTTCTGGGGCTTCCCTGGTGGTGCAGTGGTTGAGAGTCCACCTGCCGATGCAGGGGACACGGGTTCGTGCCCCGGTCTGGGAGGATCCCGCATGCCACGGAGCGGCTAGGTCCGTGAGCCATGGCCGCTGAGCCTGCGTGTCTGGAGCCTGTGCTCTGCAGCGGGAGAGGCCACAACAGTGAGAGGCCCGCATACTGCAAAAAAAAAAAAAACAGAAATGGTTTTCTGTGGACAAACTTATTTGTGAAATACTGGGTTAAACGATATTAAACTACTCCTTTCCTTTCAGAGATTTTCACGTGGTCATGTGCATTGTAAATCTCCAAGAGGTGGGTATGGTTTGTAGCATTTCTAAAACATACTTCACCAGAAAGAACTTTGTTTTTCTTCTTACAGAGAAACTCATTGAATCAGTATTCTAAGAAACATTGTCTAACAATTGTCTTGTACGTGGAAGAATTATGTACACATTGCAAATGCTAAGAGTGGCTCAAAAGGCATAAATGGAGATAATGGTCATCTATTTTTAGAGGAAAGGTCTCCAGATGAAAACTTTTGGATAGGTTAATGGTAATTGGCCATGTATTAATATGAACTGATATCAACCAGTCATGTGACTAGAAATCATCTTAAACTACTTACCACATTTCAAAAAGGGTTGTTGTCTAAAATTTTTATGTGAATAACAAATCATCTCTATTGAATTGTATCTCGATGTGATATTTCTCAAATCTTCATCCAGTGTATAATTTATGTTTCAACTGAAATCAGAACCCAGAGAAAGGAAATCAATACTGAATTGCTATCTGTTATCACTTAGCTAAGAATGTTTTCAGTGTAATTGATAGGAAGACAGTGATTTTACTCTTGGTAAATCATACCTTATTTGCAAACTGTGGGGAATTGTGAGAATAGGAAATGGTTATAATTATAATGAAAGTGTTCAAGAGAGCATCAGTAATTTTTCTCTATAATACTCTAACTTCTAAGCACATTGAGTCTCATTGTAATGGAAAATTTAAGAAAGATTAAGGCACTTTAAAACCAAATGGTTGTCTTTCAAACCTATCTGATAGTATTTTACAAAGACATTGACAAACTCAAACATGTTCACTTACCTGCAGTAATATTTGATATTATGACATTTTAGTTTCAGTGAAAGAATTTGGATAATCCTTTAATGGTGTGAAATCTGAAAATCTGGAATACCTTACTTTTTTTTTTTTTTGCTTCCTCCTGAATAAACTGTCTTCATTCTCCTGCTGATCCATTTATGATAAATATATTTGGTTTTGTCAAAATAAGAATGTTTGTGTTTCCCCCCCCATTCATATGTTGAAATTCTAACCCCCAAGATGATAGTATTTGGAGGTGATTATGTCCTGAGGGTGTAGCTCTCATGAATAGGATTAGTGCTCCTATAAAAGAGGCTCCAGAGAGATCCCCAGCCCCTTCACGTGAGGACACAGCCAAAATATGCCACTATCTATGAACTAATGTATTATCCCCACCAGACATTGAATCTTCCAGTTCTTTGATCTTGGACTTCCAACCTCTAGAACCATGAGAAATATGTTTATTGTTTATAAGCCATCCAGTTTATGGTATCTTTGTCATAGCAGCTCAAACAGACTAAGATGGAAAATTGGTACCAAGAGTGGTGTACTGCTAGGTGGAGCCACCTGAGAAAGAGTCCCAACTAGGGCAATGCCCAGATGAGCCCTGAGGGTAGGGCTATTCTCCTGACTCCAGACCAGAACCACAGGCACACTATTCCAACCCACTAGCTGCTGGTTGAGCTGCATCCAACAAAGTCATCATGGTGAACCCAGGCTCCAATGTGTCCAGAAAGCGAGACATCAAGCCTTGGCATATAGTGTTATTTGCCCCATTAGGTTTTGGACTTATCTTGGACCTCCTTTTCTCTTTCTTATTTCTCCCTTTTGAAATTGGAATGTGTACCCTATGCCTGTCCCACCATTTTTTTTGTAAGCCCATAACATCTTTGTTTTCACAGGTTCACGGAAAACAATTTGCCTCAGATGAATCATATTTTGACTCTTGCCCATATCTAATTCTGATGAAACTTAGATCGGACTTTGGACTTGGACTTTTGAGTTGATGACATGCGAGGACATGAATTTTGGGCGCTCAGAGGTAGAATGCTATGGACCGAATGTATTGCCTAAAATTCATATGTTGAAACCTCATGCCCCAACTGATGGTATTATGAGGTGGGGCCTTTGAGAGGTGCTTAGGTCATGAATGTGGAACCCTCATGAATTATAAGGGATTAATGCCCTATAAAAGAGGCCTAATAAAGCTCCCTTGCCCCTTCTGCCATGTGAGGTTATAGTGAAAAGATGGGCATCTATGAGGAAATTGGCTATGAGGAAACTGGCTCTCATCAGGCATTGAATCTGCTGGTGCCATGATCCTGGACTTCTCAGCTTCCAGAACTGTGAGAAATAAGTGCTTATTGTTTATAAGCCATGCAGTTTATAGTATTTTTGTTATAGGAGCCAAAATGGACTAAGACAATTACTATAAAAATATTTGTGAGATCTATAATTGTATGCATAGCTCAGAATTGCATGCCTATGGCAAGAACACAAGACACCAATGGGAAAGAACTAGCTATGATCCATTTGTTAGGATCTTGTTTACAGTTCCATCCCGGTTTCTCACCTCTCAGCTTAAGTAAGTATTTGTACCTTGTAAGTACATACATTCCACGAATAAAAACATTATTAATAAAAACATTATTAAGAAGGTCTAAGCTAGGAAAGTAAGCCTGCATACTTAATATAAACTAGTGTAATGCATATATACATTACCAACCAACGGGTAGTATCGGCTGTAATAAAATAAGAGAACTTCTGTTTAAACAAATTTTTATTATGGTTTTATGATACACTCAGACACAAACTAATTTACCCATAGTTGAATAGCTGTTCACTGTACATTTACATTGGCTCACATTTAGGGCTAAATCCTGCCTAATTCAGAATAACAATTTGCCTGAAGCTCTCTAAACGCTTTCTCAGAGCCACCCGTACAGAAGGAAATATAAAAATAGGGCAGAGAGAAAATAAATACTTATATCCTAAAATCAGACATTATAACCTTGTTTCCTAAAGTAAATACTCGTAAATTTCTACCCTTTTTTTTTCTGATGTCAGACTGCTTATATTTCTTTGTTTTAAACTACTTTCATGAGGCTGTAAAAAGCTAATATACAGAAACCACAATTAAATAGAGAGCTCCCAGAAGGGGGAGCTCTCGTGCCCTGTGAAGATAGCAGAGCCCAACAGGAGGAAGAATGACTCTTCTTTCCTGGCAAGAACTCAAGTCAGTGAAAAGCCATGGACTCCTGGTTTACTCTAGCCCTGCCAACTTCCCTTTCCTCTCTAGAGAAGCCTTCTCCTTCCCTTGCCATGTGGGGGACTTGCAATTCTCTGCTGATCCCAAGTAAGCCAGTCTTTGCTGGAGAAATAACTGGCAGTCTATTTGTTTCTGGTCAACAAGGCACACCTCAACTATGATTCCAACCCCTTGCTTGCTTAGATATCTGTTTGCCATCAGACCTATAGTTCATTTAGTAGGATTTCTAGTCAGATATTTGCTTGGCCCAGGTACATGTATGTCTCTAAGTAACAGAGGTGGACTTGAAGGCTTCCCTTCAAGTGTATGTGTGTGTATGATAATCTGCACACAAATTTCATAGAGTAACTCATGATATCATGGATAAATAAGAATGAGTGACTTTGGAACGTGGTTCCTGGTGGAGCTACTTGATTTTCTTGCACCCATATGCTATCATTGATAAAATATTGTCCATATTAACTCTTTTTAAAAATGTCCAAGAAGAATTAATTTATATGCAGAGTACTTTAAGATAATATTTTAAGGTTTATAAGATATTTGCTTACATGTGCATAAAGATAAACCGAGAATTGTTTTTCTCTTTCAAGTAAAACTTGCACCTGAATATGTATACAATATAATTTGCCTTACTCTTAAATACCTGTAATATCAGAAAGTCTTTCACTGATAGGGAACAAAGAGAAACAAAGGGAACAAAAACCACTTTCTTAAGGAGACTTGCTGAGAGGAAGTGCTCTGTCACTGTTTCTGGAGCATCATTTTCATCCAATTTTAGCTAAAACAAGGATAGTATTGTTCAATAATTGCCAATGTCAGGACATAACAATTTGACCTAAGACTTAAGGTTAAACTAAATAAAGGCAAAGTGTCATTTAAAACAGCAATAAATTGTAGTGGCGAGGAAAACAATTTGTTATACACTAAGATGAACATAAAGCATATTTTTTTCTTCCAGAATTTTAGTATAAGTAGCAGTTTATAATGTTCACTTGTCATCACAGGAGTGCTTAATAAATCTACGAAATGAGGCTATATTTGAATTCAGGGTGAGTAAGAGTTCTTCAGTAAACTAGCCTTCTTTTAAATGAAAGCAGTGCATTTGTATTGAAAAGCAATTATTAGAATTTAAGTTTATCAGCAAGGAGGATTAATCACCTGCTTAAAATGATAATATTGGGTAATGAAGCTACTAAGAAAAATATTTCTTTTATAAAGTGCATTTCCTGATTTTATTATGATTTTAGTCAGGAGCTGTTGTTCTAACTTTGCCAGAATTATTAATCATTATTCATAACTTTAGTTTTGTCATTATCATTTATTTATTGACTGTTGAGAGAAAACCCAATTCTACAAACCCTGTAGTTCAAACTCATATAGGTATATTTACCATTTTATTCCACATAATTCAGTTAAAATGAATAACATGAAGTGAAATTTTTCTTTTAACATTATCTACATTCAGAATGCATCATTCATAGTTGAAACTAGATTTACCACTGAAAATGCAGGTTTTTCGTTACTAGAGGTTAATCCAATCTGCCTATTACACATGTATTTGTGAGCTAATTAAAATATGAAAGAAACATTTACCACAAGTACCTATAGGGGATGTGAAAATTAAATTGTAAAAGAATACCCACCGGTCTTAACATCTTATTTTTGATCACGTCGGTTTTTGTGAAAAAAGTGTATTTAATAGCTAGAGTTGTAAATAAGAATATAACCGTATTTTTTTAATCTAACTTTTGTTGATAAATTTAAAATATGTACCATGGAGAAGCACGTTATAATACTGCCATATAAAATCCAGTCTTTGCAGAAGTTCATTTTTACTCAATTAATGTATATTTCATGCCTGCTAGATGATGATTGATTACTTCTTTGTAATTTGGTAATGCTCTTTAAAATTATCTTGCTAGCTGATATAACAAGGGTGAAGAATATGTTAAATTTAAGAGAAAGACATCTTTAAAACAATCTCATACAGCTTTATATGATTGCTATGGTATCAGGTTGATATATAAACTTAGTAATAAATCTGCACAAGGAACAATATGACTTTGACAACAAAAAACGCCATTATTAGTAGTAATTATATTTTAGTGTTTTTATGAATATTACCAGATACATAAAAGCCACAAGATTTCTGAGTATTCAAGACAAAAGGCAGACCTCTTTACAGACTTTAAACTACCTGATACATTTGTGTGAAATTCAAATGTTTGTGGTATATTGTAGAAATGGAGGCACTCAATTGATTGCTAATAGATGTAAGAAAATCCACTCAGTATTATAATTTAGCTCTGGAGTGACAATCTTATCAAAATGCATAGTCTAATTACCAAAATAATTTTACAGAATTTGTCTATTTGCAAGCAAATTTATCTCATTTTTGGTGAGAGAAGATAAAGAGAAATTTAAAACTGTGTCACAAGTTGAAGCAAAAACTTGAAAAGGTGAAGTGACCATTGTTTAAAATCTGAGAAGCAACCTACTGTTGAACGTTCATTCTCACGCTTGAATTCTGCCTATTACACATGTAGTTATACGTCAGATACTGTCTCTGCCTTCCTGCCTCCCAGACATTCATGATCTTGCAGAGAGACCCACCTGTAGACACATACTTACATTGTGGCTTTATAAGTGCTATTACAGAAGTATGTAAAAGCTATGGTGGTGGCACAAAACATGGAATAATCACTTCTCTTTGAGGGGTGTAGTAAGAAAGAATAATCAATTCTTCTGAGGCTTAGGGGATCACAGATATTAGAGAGGACTTTGATGAGGAGGAATTATCGAGATGGTTCTTGAAGAATGAGTGAGACTATCTTAGACGATAAGGAAGGGCATTCATTCTAGGCCTAAAGAGCAAAGTATACAAAGGCAGAGATGTGAGAAAAACCAGCATATGGCATTCAGATAAAGCTGTAATGAGGAGATAACAGAGAGAGATGGAAATGGGGAAGATTATGGGGTGCTCACTATGGAGGGCTTGTACACCATCAAATGAGTTTCATACTATAGTAATGCAGAGCTAAGGATTAATATAACTTCCAGCCACAGTCCTAAAAAATGTTAAAATTCTAAGTTGGCAAATACCTTGTGTATAGGTTTCTGAAATTTTAGTGGATACCAAATAGCAAAACTTTATACATGTTTTATTGCATATTAAAATTCAACATTTCTCTTCAAGGATTGATCTGAAAAGTTTTAAAAGAGCAACTTAAAACATTTTTTTTGGCTAGCATGGAAAGAGTGACATTAGAAGTTCTGGGGTGTTAAGATCTTCTAAACAAATACTTAATGACGTCTGACCTCCCTAGCTAAAATGGATAATCCAATTTAACTCGCAATTCTTAGAGAGTCTTCCCATCCTTAGTGATTATTGTACAATATCCTCCACCATATCAACTTCCTGCAGTCACAAAGTGAGTTAAATAATGAATGGGAGACATGATTGAAATATTCTGTCAAACTCAAAAGCTTGCAAAGTCAAGAATGAGGATGGAGAATGAGGAAACCATTAAGTCTTCTCTTCAGACTCTAATATTCTCTTTTTTTCCAGCTTTATTGAGGCATAATTGGCAAATAAAAATTGTATCTATTTAAGATGTATAACTTGATGTTTGATATACATTGTGAAATAGTCATCACAATCAAGGTAATTAACATCCATCACCACACATAGTTACTGTGTGTGTGTGTGTGTGTGTGTGTGCGTGAACACTTATGACCTACCCTCTTAACAAATTTCAAGTATACAATACAGTATTGTTAACTATAGCTACATTGCTGTACATCAGATCCCCAGAACTTATTTCATCTTGCACAACTGAAACTCTAATTCTTACAGGATTCAAGTCTAGAGTGCTGTCCATCTATGTTCTAATATTCTACGTTATTATGACATTTCCATATGCTCTTTTAAATTCATTCCCCAGTTAATAACCCACATATTGAAGCAATGTTACGCATTACAGGATTTAGAAAAAGAGCCTTATTTGAAGGCTGTTAGTTTCATCTGTGATGGAAATGAAGGGTGATTTCTGGCAGTGAATTTCTGGGCCTACCCTACTTTCGTGTCAGTAATGTAAAAGACACAATACAGTCACCCTTCCCAAATAAACATTCACTAGTAGACATTTGTTAGCTACCTGTCATATGCTCAGCTGTATACACTAGGGTTAGCAAAAAGCTCAATGCAAGAAGAAAACACAGCACAAACCTTGATAAACAGGAGGAGATTATGCACGAGCTGTGAAAACAATAGGCATATTCATGAAAAGGCTGGACAACAGCACAAGATATTGTATGTGAGGTGATTTAATACAGATGATCTTATGGAAATTTATACAGCTTAATAATTTCATCCATGAACCATCACTTTTCCTCTATTGTTCATCCTTTCATGGAGATAGTGATAATAACCTACTACCTTCTTTAAGGAGACATTATAAAGATAAATGAACTAAACTTTGTAAAGGGGTTTGAACTCAGAGAGAAGAAGATATTAGAAAAGTACAATGAAAAGGAACTTATCATATATCAGGGCTGATTTGGTTATAATGGAAAGAATAATAAATCATTCCTTTGTTTACTTTCATCTTCTTCTGTATTTAACATTTAAGCCTTTTAAAATAACTGGTGTTTAAGCTGGCAAGAATAATAGTAAATTGCCTGAAACATCCTAATGCCTAAGCTTTTTAAACAAACACAGTGCCCATTTTTAGCTAGGCCTTTATTTTAAAAGGTTCTTTAAAAAATAGCTTTAGCACTAGTCTGAAATAATAGAGGAAAGCACTGAATGTATCTATTTGTCAGTAATTGCAAAGCATTATTTTGTGGGGGGAAGGAGAGGACGAAAATGTCTTGGTTTTAAATTTTTTGAAATTTCTAAAATAACTTTTCCATCAGGATTCAGTATAAGAGTATTTATCTCTATCTATTTTAAATTAATTATACACTGATTTTTTTTTTTCCCCCAGAGTGATATTCATGGACCTAAGCCCAATATCTCTAACAGTTCTTTTGATTATTGAGGGAGAATGATTCATTTGAACAGGTATGGTGTTCTGAACTTGATTTTTTTTTTTTTTTGGCAGTGTATGCTGTGTGTTCCACAGACATATCAACTTCAGGACTCTAAATGGTGTCTTTGAGCTGTATATTTTCAAACTCAAGGCTTCAATTTATGTATGTGGGCCTGAGCATCTCTTTCTTTAATCATTCCTTTCCTCCCTCCCTCCCTCCCATCCTTCCTTCCTTCTTTCCTTCCTTCCTTTTCCTTTTGCAACTCAGCTGAAGAATGTTGATTTATTCATACTCCTTTGTTCACAGCACATAATCAGTCACCAACCTGTGTAAGGCCCCTTTCCTGTCTGTTTGTACATTGATTCTTTCATTCACTTATTCACTTCATTCGTTCATTCTTACATTCCTTTTTAACTTCATTTTCCACTTCCCTTCCTCCTTATTTACAGATAAGCATTATAATGTATTTAATGTGTATTTTTTGTTTAGAGGTAAGGTATGCCTTGAAAATGTGTGGTGTTATTTTGTATGCGTGTGTTTATAACTTATGTAAATGGCATTAATTCTAAGTAATTGTTGTTAACACTGACATAGCACTTTCCATGTGTCAGACACTGTTCCAAGCAGGTTTACATGTACTAAGTCATTTAATCATCACAACAACATTATGGTATAAGTACTATTATTATCCTCATAAATAGAGGAGGAAACTAAGGCACAGAGAATTTAAGTATCTTGGCCAAGGTCATATGCACAACTAGAAAGTAGAAGCGCTGGGATAAAAACCCATATGTCTGGCTGTCAGATCCACACTCTTAACAACTGTATCAAACTGCATCTTGTCATGTAATATAGTATGTTTACACTTTTTTTTTTTAGAATTTCTATATGTTGCTATGTATACATCTAATCCATTGTGTCTAACTGCATTAGTCTAAGAGCCACTTTTATAGGTTTAGGCAGCTTTTTGCCTTAACTCTCATCCATGGTTCCAAGCTGACCTTGAGTACACTAGCGTGTATGGACCAGGACAGAGATGGCGGTCCAGATGGGTGTAGCAAAAGGGGCCCTGAGAAATAGTGTACAGGAATGTGTTAGTTCCTAGCTCAGTGATATTTCTTAAATTTACCTAAATATGATTATGCCTAATAACAAAGTCATTTTGAACTATTCCAAAATAGGAAATTTCTGGTGATTTATGCACAACTGAAAAAACATTTGTATTAGTTTGCTAGGGCTGCCATAACAAAGTACCACAGACTAGGTAGCTTAATAACAGAAATTTATTTTCTCACAACTCTGGAGGCTAGAAGTCGAAGATCAAAGTTCCAGCAGGGGTTGGTATCTTCTGAGGGCCTCAAGGGAAGGATTTGTTCCAAGCCTCTCTTCTTGGCTTATAGACAACTGTCTTCTCTGTCTTCACATGGTCTTCACTCTGTACATGTCTGTGTCCAAATTTCATCTTTTTATAAAGACTCCAGTCATATTGGATTATGGCCCAGTCTAATGACCTCATTTTAACTTAATTACCCCTTTAAAGATTCTGTCTTCAAATATGATCACATTGTTAAAGTACTTCCGGTTAAGACTTTCAACATATGAATTTTGGTGGGGACAGAGTCCAGCTCATAACAACATGTAAGGGACATAGCTAGACCATGGCTTGACTATGCATTAAAGCTAATGTTGCTCTTATGAAAACATTATAAGATGATTCTTTCAACAAATGTACACCGGAAATCTGTTATGTGCCAAGAACTAGGGTAAGAAAGCACAGAATGAGAATTTGGTGAATAAGTAATTTCCAGATGATGAGGGTGCCGTTATTACCATTATTGCCTAGGAAGATTTCAGAATCACATTGGATAGCATTTTCAAGGCAGAATGGATTTTCATTCGGCTAGACATACTTATTGTAGATATCCTAAAACCAGGTTGTTTTTTCTCCATGATGCTATATTTCCTTGAAATCATGTTTTCTCTCTCCTCCTGGATCTTTTTAAACTTAAATTCCTCATGCACTCTGTTCACCACAATAATCCTGATCCTCAGTCAAATGTCACTCCTTTTTAAACCACTTACTCCTGCACTCTTCTTTTACCAGTAGACCTGGTGGTTGATTAATTCATAAACACCCAGATTATACTTAAGCTCTGTACCAACAGAAGCACATTGTGTCCAGCCTTGTAAGGTAAAGATGCAAACATGCACCTTAGATCCAGAAGAGCAAAGAGCAAGAGTAAAAGATTAAACTTATTTAATATTCCAAGGCAATGGATTTTCACAGCATTTAAACTCTAATCTGTTTCATGATTCAGTATATCCGAGGTTAACCAGAGCCATAATCAAGAAAGAAGAGGCGGTTTGTGCGAGTTGGAGGAAGGTTTAGAAATAATGTAAACAAAGATAGAACCACATAATTGTATATCCCATAAATAACAGCCAACCTGCTACTGGCCTAGCTGATTGAGTGGCAAGGTGGTTCCAGAGTTACACTAGCAAATGCCTGGATTTAGAGACAAATTTATCCATTTCCCACAGGATGGACTCCCCATGGGTTTTACCTGCCACAAATGGAATGATTGTTGAAAAGTCCATGGAGTATCCCAGGAATGCAAGGATTCTTCAATACACGCAAATCAATCAACGTGATACACCATATTAACAAATTGAAGGAGAAAAACCATATGATCACCTCAATAGATGCAGAAAAAGCTTTGGACAAAATTCAACACCCATTTATGATAAAAACCCTCCAGAAAGTAGGCAGAGAGGGAACTTACCTCAGTATAATAAAGGCCATATATGACAAACCTACAGCCAACATCGTTCTCAATGGTGAAAAACTGAAACCATTTCCACTAAGATCAGGAACAAGACAAGGTTGCCCACTCTCACCACTATTATTCACCATAGTTTTGGAAGTTTTAGCCACAGCAATCAGAGAAGAAAAAGAAATAAAAGGAATCCAAATGAGAAACAAAGAAGTAAAACTGCCACTGTTTGCAGATGACATGATACTATACGTAAAGAATCCTAAAGATGCTACCAGAAAACTACTAGAGCTAATCAAGGAATGTGGTAAAGTAGCAGGATACAAAATTAATGCACAGAAATCTCTTGCATTCCTCTACACTAAAGAAGAAAAATCTGAAAGAGAAATTAAGGAAACACTCCCATTTACCATTGTAACAAAAAGAATAAAATACCTAGGAATAAACCTACCTGAGGAGACAAAAGGCCTGTATGCAGAAAACTATAAGACACTGATGAAAGAAATTAAAGATGATGCAAACAGATGGAGAGATATACCATGTTCTTGGATTGGAAGAATCAACATTGTGAAA
Source organism: Monodon monoceros (assembly GCF_005190385.1). NCBI lineage: Eukaryota > Metazoa > Chordata > Mammalia > Artiodactyla > Monodontidae > Monodon > Monodon monoceros. The sequence goes on along the minus strand of NW_021703779.1, from coordinate 105,729,827 downwards.
ATGACTGTACTACCCAAAGCAATCTACAGATTCAATGCAATCCCTATCAAACTACCAATGGCATTTTTCACAGAGCTAGAACAAAAAATTTCACAATTTGTATGGAAACACAAAAGACCCCGAATAGCCAAAGCAATCCTGAGAAAGAAAAACGGAGCTGGAGGAATCAGGCTCCCTGACTTCAGACTATACTACGAGGCTACAGTTCAAGACAGTATGGTACTGGCACAAAAACAGAAATAAAGATCAATGGAACAGGATAGAAAGCCCAGAGGTAAACCCACGCACTTATGGTCACCTTATCCTTGATAAAGGAGATAAGAATATACAGTGGAGAAAAGACAGCCTCTTCAATAAGTGGTGCTGGGAAAACTGGACAGCTACATGTAAAAGTATGAAATTAGAACACTCACTAACACCATACACAAAAATAAACTCAAATTGATTAAAGACCTAAATGTAAGGCCAGACACTATCAAACTCTTAGAGGAAAACATATGTAGAACATTGTAGTCGGATAACTGAGGACATGGAAAGGAGACGTGACCCATGAGCCCCCCCCCCCCCCAGCAAACTGGGGGCTGGCGAATAAGCCAGAGTTGTGAACAGTTCTGAATGCTTCGAGCGCCTCCCCCCCACCCCCGGCAAACCGGGGGCCTGCAAAAGAAGCATTGAGTGCTTTGGGCACTGATCCATGAGATGTCCTCAGTATAATCAGAGTGGTGGGAACGCAAGGAAATGTCCTTGTGCTACTTCAGTATAATCAAAATAATGGTGGGAACTTTGTGCTGTTCTTGCGCTCAAGGACGAAGCACGGCAGGTGCTCACAAAAGCCGATTATTGCTTGTATAATTAATAAAAACATAGGTTGCTGCTTTGGCACTTCTGAAATGTTAAGAAAACAATTCTTAAAGTGTAAACCTAGATAATGCTTTAATAAAAGTTACCACAGCAAGACAGACGGCGCTGTTTTGCCTGAGCGAGCGGCAGCCCTCTACTGCTGTGCTTTGGCACAATTCATCTCATGTGATGAGCTTACTTTCGGCCCTGTCCTAAGAAACTACAACAAACACTCTATGACATCAATCACAGCAAGATCCTTTTTGACCCATCTCCTAGAGAAATGGAAATAAAAACAAAAATAAACAAATGGGACCTAATGAAACTTAAAAGCTTTTGCACAGCAAAGGAAACCATAAACAAGAAGAAAAGACAACACTCAGAATGGGAGAAAATATTTGCAAATGAAGCAACTGGCAAAGGATTAATCTCCAAAATTTACAAGCAGTTCATGCAGCTCAATATCAAAAAATCAAACAACCCAATACAAAAATGGGCAGAAGACCTAAATAGACATTTCTCCAAAGAAGACATACAGATGGCCAAAAAGCACATGAAAAGATGTTCAACATCACTAATCACTAGAGAAATGCAAATCAAAACTACAATGGGTGATCACCTCACACTGGTCAGAATGACCATCATCAAAAAATCGACAAACAATAAACGCCCGAGAGGGTGTGGAGAAAAGGGAACCCTCCTGGACCGTTGGTCGGAATGTAAATTGATACAGCCACTATGGAGAACAGTATGGAGGGTCCTCAAAAAACTAAAAATAGAACTACCATATGACCTAGTGATCCCATTACTGGGCATATACCCTGAGAAAACCATAATTCAAAAAGAGTCATGTACCATAATGTTCATAGCAGCTCTATTTACCATAGCCAGGACATGGAAGCAACCTAAGTGTCCATCGACAGAGGAATGGATAAAGAAGATGTGGCACATATATACAATGGAATATTACTCAGCCATAGAAAGAAACGAAATTGAGTTATTTGTAGTGAGGTGGAGGGACCTAGAGACTGTCATACAGAGTGAAGTAAGTCAGAAAGAGAAAAACAAATACCGTATGCTAACATATATATGGAAGCTAAAAAAAAAAAAAAATGGTTCTGAAGAACCCAGCAGTAGGACAGGAACAAAGACGCAGACATAGAGAATGGACTTGAGGATACTGGGAGAGGGAAGGGTAAGCTGGGACGAAGTGCGAGAGCATCATTGACATACGTACACTACCAAATGTAAAATAGATAGCTAGTGGGAAGCAGCCGCATAGCACAGGGAGGTCAACTCGGTGCTTTGTGACCGCCTGGAGGGGTGGGATAGGGAGGGTGGGAGGGAGACGCAAGACGGAGGGGATATGGGGACATATGTATATGTATATACATATACATAGCTATTACTATAACAAAGTAATAGCTGATTTACTTTGTTATACAACAGAAACTAACACACCATTGTAAAACAATTATATTGCAATAAAGATGTTAAAGAAAAAGTCCATGGAGTCCAGATTTTTTTAATTGAAAAAATATATATACCCATATATGACAATACCAATGCCAAGTTAAATCCTTGAGATTAAACCTATAAAACAGATTATTCTCAGCCAGAGTAGTGTACTTTTTTTTGGCTTTGATATTTCCTGTCAGCTTACAAAGAATCCATTGTGAATGTCCTGCTTCTAACTTCTCTCAGAGAGAATTTGCTGTTTGAGCTCTTTTTGCTGACACTTAGTGTAACTATATTCCATTTAAAGAAAGGGGAATGGAAGAAAAGTTTTCTAGCTAAGCAATATTTATAATATGATACGATTTCAAATACACACAGTACACTATTTTTTTAACTCCTTAAAAACTCCTTAGTTATTAACGTGTTATGCATCTCACGATTGGCTTGATTTTAAACCCAACCATTTGCACACTGCCTTTCATGACACAAAAATGTTGATTATGTAATATTATTTTTAGGTATCCTTTGATTTCAAATAATTGTATGAAAAATATTTGAGCTATATGGAAGGATATTTTCAGACTCTAAGAAGAAAACTTATATTGGGCCAGAGCAGGGGGATGCTGTAATTAAAGGAGCATTTGAATAAAAATAAAAATTAATTTTCTAGTCAGACTTGTTATACTTTATATTGCAATCTTTATCAGCAATACCTTATGGGTATGAGATAAGATAAAAATGATTTGCACTAGGAATATTAAACAGTATCAAAAATTATTTTAAATAGCTGTATTTAGTAAAAAATATATTAAACTACATTTAAAAATATAAGAGCAATGAAGAAGTTTGTAAATATTCTCTTTCTAGCCTTTAACACTTATTTTAATATCTAGCATACCCACTCTCTAGAGTTGGTAATACCTGCTAGAATGGATTAACTTATGATTGTTTAAATTGATTTTGCTGTTTATCAGCTCTTATTCAGCAAATGGCAAGTTTGCTGACACAGCACTGTACCGTAGATTCTCCTCCCAGATTCTATCAGTCCTTTAATTCAGTGCAGGTCTATCTCAGGTGTTTTAATGGGAAGACCTTTAATGCAGCACTGTAAAACTTCTAGAAATTACATTAGGGACTTTCTGTTGTTTCGGGGGCTTTGAAAGAAACAACCAGATAAGAATAAAATGCAAATAGCCTCACCTAGTCTTTGAAGAAATTTTTACTTGATTTTTATCAGTGCACACAATATATTAGGAGTTGGAGTACTAAGGCACACTTACATAACTTTAATACTTCTGAAGGATTTCCTTTTTTTACAAAGGTTAACTTCTGCATATAGTTTGTTTGTTATTCTAAGTTTCTTAATTCAAAGCAATCAATTCCTTGTCATCTCTTTTAAAAGCCTGCTCTCATTTATAAAGGCTACTCATTTTTTCTACTCTATGGATTATTCTTCACCACTATTCTACCATAGCCATCTTCTCAGCCTTACAGTTTGATCAAGTGGAACACAGATCTTTTGTTTATGTTCAAATTGGGATTCGCCCTATTTCTGTCCTTTGTATGTTATAACAGAGAATTGAAAATTGGCAGTTAATAACATGATAGAGTGGACTAAGTGTAACAAAATTTTTAAATAGCTTTACTTTCATCCAGAGTATAAAGCTGTTGTCTTTTCTACAGCTAACTCTTCCTAATGTGTTCTTTTCCAATTCCCTCAAGCCTACTCCAGAACATTTACTGAATTGTTATGCCCTCTTATTTTCGATTTCTTCCTTTCCACTGATTTCCTCTCGTTGGCATGTAGGAATACATAGGATTGTCCATTTTAAAAACACCTTCTCCAAGCTGGTAATTCCTCAAGCTAGTGCGCTGTTTTCCTCTTTTCTTTCAAACTTTTTGAAAGACTATTCAGTTCTGGAACATTCTCCACTTGCTTTCACTTTCCAATCCACCACAATAGTTTTTGTCTCAACTACTTTACTGAAACTGTTAGTTGTCATTGGCCTCCTTTTTAGTTTTAAACCAAAGAAAGACCCCTTGATTGCTAAATCCAGTGGCCCCTTAAGTACCTCCCCTACTTGATCTATCTTCAGCACTTGATAAGAAAGTCCTCCAATGTATTTCTTTCAGAAATTCCTTCTCATATATTTTTTTCCAGGTTACTACTTTCAAACTCACTCTCCTACCATTCCGTCTTATCAATGTTCTTTGCTGAATTCTTTTCCTCCAACTTCTAAATATCAATATTTGCCAAAAGTTTTATCTTTAGCCAGCCATTCTTGCTATATATGTTTTTTGAAAGAACTTATGCAACCAAATCACATTATATGCAATTTATGTACAGATAGCTTGAAAATCTATCTCTGCACACTTGATCTATATTTCAGACATACATGAACTTACTACAAGTATCCACCAGGTGCTTCAAATATAGCATATCGCAAATCAAACCCATATTTACAATCAAAACCCATTCTTACTCCTGTATTCCACATCTTATATACTGTCATCTATTTCTTCCCCTCTCAAGCTCTTAGATTTATCATTGACTCTTCACTCCCCTTTAATATCCACATCTAATATGTCCTCTAACTCAACCAATTTTACCTCTTAAATACCCTTCAAATATTTTTATCCTCTCCATTCCTACTTTTACTATTGAAGGAATTCCTACTTTTGCCACCCCAAAATATGCTGCTTTGCCATATTGATTATTTTGAGCTGAAGGCATTTGAGAAAGGGTAAATGCAGAAAGCGGTCTTTGACCTCGCCCTTTTTACATAAAAGCAGGTCATAAAATACTTCATGAGAAAGGCACCCTCACCATACCAGGAAGAGAAGAAAATCTTATCACCTAAGACTGGGAGTTGATGCCAAAATGGATCTGTACAAACAAAACTACTAAAATAATCTTTATCTTCTGTAAATTTCCCCCATACATTTTTTACTCACTGTCCCCAAATTTACTGCCCTTAGCTCAAACCACTGTCCCCAAACTTACTGCCCTTAGCACATGAGTAGGTAAAATAGAAGGTGGAGAAAAGATGTTTCTGGGACTCTGTGACATGGTTCCAAAATCTGTTGGATAAATCCTAATGCAGGCTACAATTAGATTGAGAGAATATAGAAATGCAAAAATTGATTGGATTAAGGTGGAAGTTTGGATGAAAATTGGAATGTTTAAACAGACTTCATGAAAAGGAATCTTGTCTCCTTTACTTGAATGTTTTATGGGAAAGGACATTGTGTCTGACTGGGGAGCACTTATTCTACCTAGTACTATAACACCAAAACCTGTTGATGAAGTACAAACAGAGGCTACAGTTAGAAATATAAGGATGGATGGGATTAAAGTGAAAGTCTGGAGAAAAATTGGTATGTTTGAATAGGCTTTATGTGAAGTGGTTGTGTTTCTTTCACCTGAATATAATATGTAATACAGGGATGGGTACTGTGGCTGACTGGAGAACAGTTCCTCTACCTAGCATTGTAAAACAGAAGGCATGCAAATCTGCCCTTCAAACAATATTAATTGGACATGCTAAATAAGAGTGAATAAAGTCACCTGAGCCCACAAAGTACAGAACAGAACTTGAAGTGCTGGGACAGACAAGTTCTCTGTACAAGAGCCATACATGGAGCCTAGACTGGGGCTCATGGCAGAAGTGCCTCCCAACAATGATTACTGGAACTTTGGACTGGAGAATTTCCATTTGAGGGGCAATTACTAGCTTGTAATCTGACACTAATTGAAACTGCCCTTATGATTGCAGGACACAAATAATTTTGAAACTGGAAATATCCATAATGTCCTGGGTGATATTGGAGAAATGCTTTTAATGGGAGGGCGGTGCCCAGAAAAATTCCATAATAAAATGGAAATGATTTATATAGGAACATACTACTGAGGAAACGCAGGGAGTTTACTCAGTGTATCAAGCAGGTAAACTCTTTTCCCCCAAGACTGACTCTGGAACCATGTGAGGATCTGCCGAATTTTATTGTCAGTTGTAGGGGGCCTTTAAGCAGCTCTTAACTGAACAACAAAGAGCTGTTTGGTTTATGGATGACAGTTCCAAAGTGAGTGAACAACAACCTGTTTGATATGCCACCACTGTGATCAAAGAAGAGAAAACCACAACAGCTCAATGGGCTGAGTTTTATGCTGTTGTCATGATGTTTTGTATTTTACTGAGTCACAGGCAGTGGTCAGTGGCCTGGCTATTTGGTCAAGAAGAGTGCAATGGAAAACTGCTAGGAAAGCTATGCCTGTATGAGGCATGGCCCTATGGAAAGCACTGTGAGAATTGGAGGGGTGCATTAAAATAGGGTATGTCAATGCCCATCTGAAGAATCCTCTTCTAAGTTTGGAAGGTGATTGGAATCAACTAGTAGATATTTTGGTCTGCTTACCTAAGGTCTTATTTGAGTCCATGAAATGAATGGATATAAGGCAATTGCAGCAACACAGAGATAGACTGAATCTAGACATGTTCCTCTTGCAGCCTTTGAGGCCGAAAATGCCAATAAGAGCTGTTTTGTTTGCCAGAAAGAGAGACACAATGCAGATTCTGGGGGTGGTGAGGGGGAGAGGGGGCTTAAAGTAGCTGTCAATTCAGACAGGGTCCTGACAGAAATAGACCTCGAGTCCAGACTGGGCTTTGCTCACCCAGTATTAGATGCACATGCTTAGAATACTATAAAAGAGCTGAAACAGAAGACATTGCAACAGTTTGGACCTCTGAGTCACATTTCTTCAGGCAAGGAAAACACTTTACAGCCCATAATGTCCAAAAATGGGCAAAGAGATAGTCTCCTGAGAGTAACAGTTTGATAAAGATTTGGAGCTGGCAACTGAAACATCGGTTCCCTAAAACAGGAGGAGATACAGGCATGAAAGGCTGGCTTATGTGCTTTATGAGTGTGTGTTCACCCTCAACATGAGGGGTGCTAAGGGAATGTCCCCATTAGATATTCATCTGTTTCTCTGGATCTGTGGAAGAAGGGAAAGGGGAGGATGCTGGTATGACTATGCAATTCTTCTCAAGAGGGGAGGATGCTGGTGTGATGACTACACTTTTTCTTCCCCACATCAGTTCAACTCTCTTTTTCCTACCTGATACAGTGGTCACAGGGCCAGAGCTGAAACTGCAAGTGCCAGGAACAGGGATGATTTCCTAAGCAAAAAAAAAAAAAAAAAAAAAAAAATATATATATATATATATATATATATATATATATATAACTATATATTCAAACCTTCATGTCAAAATTCCTAAGCACGTTATTCATTTACCCCATCTGGCAAAATTGGATTTTATAATTAACGCAGCTATATTGCCTAGTGATATAAATAGCCCATTAGTTCTGTACCTATGTAACCCTACCCTATATGAATGGGAATGGACTGAGGGGGAGGTACTTGCTAGACTAGTACTGCTGCCTGTAGTCTAGACCAGCACAGCGGCTGAACTTAATATCCCTTCGAAAAGTGGAAAACTTTGGGTATAAATAGAGATAAGTAGGAATAGTAGCTAAGGATAAAAGATTGAGTAAATGTGTTAAGAGGGAGATTCAGTATTAGATTAATACCTTGAAAGAGGCTCAGAGCAAGAGATGACATTGACTCTTAGCTCAAATATACCAGACGCTTGAAAAGGTAAAAATATATATTACTGAGTCTACGCTTGCGTTTGGAACTTGACAAGATCAAATGGAAGCCTGCAGATCTGACTGGCCCACCCTGGGAGACATTTTCATAGGATATAAGGAACTGAATTAATTATTAATGAGTGAATGGACTCCAGTAATGTGCCAGTATCTTTTGACTTTGATGATACTTTTACCATATGGGCACTGTGGGAAAAGATCAGCGGGTTGCCTGTGGTATGATAAAATATATATATATATTTGGTCTATTTATTGTCCCTGGCCCTTGAACAGAACTCCTCAAACACTTGGAATTTCCTGAGTGATCCAGTGTCTTTTGTTATTTATAACAAGCTGCTTTCCACCACACCGGAGGAGTTTATGCTAACGAAGTGACTCTTGGCAGCCCTTAGATAGTTTCAGGATGGGGGCTAGCTGCCAGAGAAATGAAGTACATGATTAGAGGTTAACCTTCAGCCCCACTCCTCAACCTCCACAGAAGATGAAGGGCTAGAGATTGAGTTTAATCATTAATGGCCAATGATTTCATTAAACATGCTTACATAATAAAACTTCATTAAATACTCTTGAACAATGGAAGTTCAGGGAACTTCTGGGTTGGTGAGCATCTCAATGTTCTGGGAGGGTGGTGTGCCTGAAGAGGTCAAGGAAGCTATGTGCCCCTCATCCCCATCTCTCCATACCTTACCCTGTGCATCTCTTCCATTTGTCTATTCCTCAGTCGTACCCTTTATAATAAAACTGTAATCATAAGTACAGTTGACCTTTGAACTGCATGGGTCAACTTATACATCCATTTTTTTTTCAAAAGTAAAGCCTACAGTACTGCATGATCTACAGTTGGTTGAATCCACCGTTGGAGCCATGAATGTGGAAGAACCATGGGTACAGAGGACTGACTATAAGTCATTCTAGGAATTTTGACTGTGCAAAGAGTTGGTGCCTCCAACCCTTGTGCTGTTCAGGGGTCAACTGTATAGTACTTTCCTGAGTTCTGTGGGTTGTTGTAGTGAATTATTAAACCTGAGGGGTGGGTTGTAGGAATATCCAAATTTATGGCTGGTTGGCCATAAGTTAGGTGGCCCAAAGGATTTATGAGTGGCATCTGAAGTTAGGGCAGTATTCCGGAACTTGAGCCTTAATTTATGGGGTCTCCATTAACACTGGTTAAAGTCAGATTTCCACTGACTTCTGGGACACACAGATAGTGTTACAGAATTGAGAACTGTTGGAATGACAAGGTATTTGGTGTCAGATAAAAACAAATAATACTAAATGAGGGACCTCTATGTGGCACTGTGTCCTCAGTAGAAAGAATACATATGGGTCCAGGAATGAAGGAGTAGAAGCAGGACTGGACCTGCGTATCATCATTGCCAATGACCCACTAGAGGACTTTGTGCTTTCTGTCCCTGCAACTCTGGGATCTTCAGAGATAGAGGTCCCAAAATGGGTGTATTTTTGCTCTGTGCCAATAAATTTTAACCTACAACTGCCACCAGGGCACTTTGGACTCTGTGTTGAGGGAACAACGAGCCAGAAGAAGAGTTATTATTTGGGGCAGAAGTAATTGACACGATAACGAGAGAGGAAATAGGTTCACTCTTACACAATGGGGACAGGGAGGAATATATGTGGACTCCGGATGATCCACTTGGGTTCCTATTGGTATTTCCTTGCCCCATTGTAACTAAATGGACACATGCAGCAACTCCTACCAGGCAAGGATCTGATTACTAGGGCTTAGACTCTTCAGGCATGAAGTTTTGAGTCACACCACATTGACCCCAAGACCTTTGAGATGATAGCTAAGGATGAAGGCAATTTAGAAGGAATAGTGGAGGAGGGAGAGGATGAGAATCTGAGACCAACTACAACAATAGGAGCTCTAGTTTGTCCGACTAGTGTCTCTCTTCTAAGTATCTCATCAGGAATAGAGGTTCAAGACAACCGTGGAGGAGCTGTTTCCCTGAACTTTCATGGAGAAGTGCATCTGCGCAGTATAAGTGGTGGACTGTGGCCTCGTTGGAGGTGCAGTGATCACACTGTCCCTTCAAGAGAGACTGCTGCAGGATAGTGACCTCAGCATCATGGCAGCGTGAGATGCTCCCTCTTTTAATCTCTCCTTTTTAAACAACAAATCATACATCCTTCCACAAACAAAACTGCCTTTGTGAAAGCTGTTGGATCTAGTACATATGCCAAGGGACCTACAAAGTGTCTCACCCACCTGTGCATCAGGTAATAGGCATACAGACATTGGTGAGGACTGTGGAACCAGCAGAGCCAATGAACCAGCCCAGACCCCTCTCAGGAAAAAAAAAAAAACCTCCACAGCAAAAGAAACAATCGAAAATTAAAATGGTAACCTATGGAATGGGAGAAAATATTTGCAAACAATATATTGAATAAGGGGTTAGAACCCACAATACATAAAGAACACATACAACTCAGTAACAAAGAACACAATCCTGGATGTGGAGAAAAGGGAACCCTTATACACTGTTGGTGATGCAAATCGGTTCAGCCACTATGGTTGACATTCCTCAAAATATTAGAAATAAAACTACCATATGATCCAGCAATTCCACTCTGGGGTATATCCCAAAGTATATACCCAAAGTAGGATATTGAAGAGATATATGCACTTCTATGTTTACTGCAGCCTTATTCACAACAGCCAAGATATAGAAACAACCTGTGTCTGTCAATGAACGAATGTATAAAGATGTGGTGTATATATATATTCAATGGAATATTATTCAGCTATGAGAAAGAAGGAAATCCTGCCATTTGCAATAACATGGGTGGAACTTGAGGGCATAATGCTAAGTGAGATAAGTAAGACAGAGAAAGACAAATACTGTATGATATTTATATATAGAATCTTAAAAAGCTGAACTTGTAAAAACATAGAATGGTAGTTACCAGGGGCTGGTGGGTAGGAGAATTTGGGAGATGTAGTTAAAGGGTACAAATTTGCAACCAGTAGATAAGTCCTGGAGATCTAATGCACAGCATAATGATTACAGATGACAATACTGCATTGTAAACTTCAAAGTTGCGAAGAGACTAGATCTTAATTATTCCCACCACCAAAAAGAAATGATAATTATATGACATGATGAAGGTTTTAGCTAACGCTATGGTGGTAATCATATTGCAATATATAAATGTATCAAATCAACATGATGGACACCTTAAACTTATTCAATGTTATATGGCAATTATAGCCAATACAAACTTTTAAAAAGAAATAAGCTAAGAAGCCATAAAAAACACAAATGAGGGGCTTCCCTGGTGACACAGTGGTTGAGAGTCCGCCTGCCTGCGCATAAAGAGCCTGTGCTCCGCAACGGGAGAGACCACAACAGTGAGAGGCCCGCGTACCGCAAAAAAGAAAACCAAAAAAACCCCAAGAAAACACAAATGATCTTAATGTATATTGTTAAGTGAAAGAAGCCAGTCACAAAACGCTACATACTGTATGATTCCAATTACATGACATTCTAGAAAAGGCAAAGTTATAGAAATATTAAAAAACCAGTGGTTGACATGAGTTGGGGTTGGGGGCGGGGATTTGAAAAAGTGAAGCACAAGAAATTGTTAGTACAGTGAAACTCTTCTGTGTGATACAATAATGGCGAATACATATCACCATACATTTGTCAAAACCCGTAGAACATTACAGTACAAAGTGCAAACCTTAACGTATGCACTCTTTAAAAAATAATTTAGGAGTTCATGAGGATGAAATGAAAAATGTGACAAATATTAGTTTATTACAAATGTATGAAACTAATTCACTGAAGGGAGTGGGGAAATAAGATACTGACCTAAGTAATTTTAGAAATGACTGGAATCTGTAAGATTAAAGGCAAAAGGAAATGTTCATAATCAGTGTACTCTAGTTGATAACGATTTCCCCCACAGGGGTATGGAATAACAATGCTGGGGTGTGTGTGTGTGTGTGTGTGTATGGGAATTAGACAAGTAAACTCATGGATGTTGAATGGTGGGAGCCAGGTTTCTCACAATTGAAATGGGAGGTTACAGATAAGCAAGGGGAGGAAGAATGATAGATATGGTAACAAACTAGAGTCAGAGACATCTGTATGAACCCATGTTTAGCATAATATAGTTATAGATGGGTTACACACAGAAATATTTACAGTTATGTGTGTATATAAAATATAGTATACACACATATATTTCCTTTCTCTTTCAGCTAAGAAGGCCTAGAAGCAATGACAGCCTAGTAACAATGAGTACACCCAGTACCCAGATCTTGGTTTCTTGGAGAAAGGGCTGAAACTTGGACTCGGGAAGGAAATGTACAACATGAGTTGAAGCACCTTGTACTGCAAGAAATGAAGAAAGGAAGTTGTCAAAAAAAATCTATATCGATGAGTGTATATTAAATGGACAGAGGAGTTTCCTGAAATGGCTCCTGAAATGGTCAAACTGGATAAATTTGAGCAACAAAATAAATTAGTGTTGGGTTATAACCCAAAGTATAAAATTAAAAGCCATGAGTTCATACTAATATAAATAAATGGGGGAAGACATCGATCTTCTCTGAAGTATTCCAAATAATTTATGCAGAAAGTATCCCCTCAAGGAGGTACAGAGGTCCCTACTCCTTAAGTATGGGCCACAGATAGTGACTTCCTTCCAAAGAGTACAGTATGGAAAGAGCTTTTATTTATGTTTTTTTTTGGAAAGAGGTTTTAAAAAGAAACTTTACAGAGCAGAAATTGAGACACAGAAGTAGAGAACAAACATGGACACCAAGGGGGGAAAGCGGCGGGGGGTCGGGGTGGTGGTGTGATGGATTGGGAGATTGGGATTGACATGTATACACTGATGTGTATAAAATGGATGACTAATAAGAAAATAAATAAATAAACATTAAAAAAATAATAATTAAAAAAAAAGTAACTTTACAGTGGAAAACTCTGATAAACACCACCTCAGCTAGATAATCAAGACTACTGTAACAATTTACCATCAACTTAGCAGCTTCAAACAAGAGAAGTGTACTCTTTCAGTTCTTGGAACCAGAGTCCAAAATGAGTCTTATGGGGCTACAGTCAAGTGTTCAACAGTGTTGGTTCCTTCTGGAGGCTCCGTGGGATAATTTGTTCCTTATCTTTTCCAGCTACCTGTGACTGCCAGCATTGCTTGACTTCTGTTTCTGTTGTCACATTGCCTTCTCTTCTTCTGTAGTCAAATCTCCCTCTGCCTCCCTCTTATAAGGGCATTTGTGGTTACATTGAGGGCTCACCAGGTAAGAGAGATAATCTCCCCATTTCAAAATTAACTTAATGACATCTGCACATTATTTTTTGCAATATAAGGTTAACTTCTCAGGTTCCAGGGACTAGGACATGGATATCATTGGGGCCATTATTCAACCCAGCACACTAACCATGAGAAAAGACATCATATATGTCCCAGCTGACAGATATTCTACAAAATATCTGGCCAGTACTCCTCAAAACTGTCAAGGTCATCAAAAACAAGCAAAGTCTGAGAAACACAGCCAAGAGGAGTCTTAAGAGATGATAACATGTAGTAAAATATCCTAGATGGGATCTCAAAGAGAAAAAAACCATTAGCTAAAAACTAACGAATCTGAATAAAGTGAGATTCTGTTAATAATAATGGTTGATACAGGCTTATTAATTACAAAAAAATACTATCAATAGATTAATGTAAAATGTTAATAATAAGGGAAATTGGATGTATTGTACATGAGAACTCTGTACCATCTTTGCCATTTTTTAATACATCTAAATATATTCTAAAATAAAAAGTTTACTTTAAAAGTTAAAAATGTTTTATTTATAGTCATTTCAATTATGCCAAAAACAATGTAAGTCTCAACGAAGTCCAGAAGGAAGCACATAAAACATCCAAGGTCAATTTTAATGACGGTTACTGGTCTGAGACATGATTTTCATATTAAAAACAAACATAATTATTATTAATATAAATTACAATTTGCTTGAATTTTCAAGCTAAAAATGAGATTCCAATATTGATGGTCATTGTGGATCTGTTTGTGATCATAAATGATATTGCAACTGGCCACCTTGTGCTTAAATCTTTGTTGCACTTCAAATTGTTTCTTTAGGACAGATTCTAAGAAGCAGATAGAATTACTAGTAGATATGATACTTTAAAAAAGATTATATATATTTATTCTCCCATAAGCCAGTCCTTTGCAATTTATTCACCGTTTTTCTGTCTAGCAAGTTTTTCCAAATCTAGAGATTAGTTAAATATATGCCTATACTTTTTCTGATATTTAAGTCATATATATTAAACTTTCCCATCTTGTACTCATACAGAAGAATTTAAAATTTCTGGTTGTTAAAAAGGATGGAATTTAGGAGAGTAAAATTATCTTTCCATAATGTTTTGGTTATTGATTCTTAAGTATATTTAATTGCATCGAAAATCTGAAATCACGAGTAGCTTATTTTTCTTGATCTTTAAACTGAAGAGAGATTCCCAAAAGAGTACTTGCAGAGATTAAAGGCTATTTCTGATTTAGGTAACCTCCTCCAGCTTCAGATTGAAGTACTCATCGGCTGGGAACTAAAGAAAATATGTCCTTACGGGAAGTGAGGTTAGGTTCTTATGATAGCTCTGGCAATACCTTGATTACGTCCCCAGTGAATATATACCCAAGACACAGGAAAATATTCTTTTAAAAGAACAATATTTGATCTACTACAGTTTATGATATAAACATCTTATAACCTATTTATTTTCAATTTATATTTATTTAAGAAAAATTTAGATGTTTGACTAGATCTTTATTGTATTTATTAACAACTCTTGACCACATGAAATAATTATTTTAGTAAGTGGCCTTGCACAGCTAGAGGACTAGGTGATTACTCATGCTACTGGAAGAGATTGATTTGAATAACAACAGACCATCTCTAAATAACTTTTTTTGTTGTTGTCACTTCTTGCTCTGGTAACAGTAAGAGGTGAAGGTCTCAAGAATCTTAAAAATGTTAGATTTGTTAAGGCTTAATGGAACACTTTTTTATCATGATACAAATAAGCAAATTACAGAATCATACAGTGAGAATGGGATTCTCCTTTGACAATGTTAATTACATCTGTTTTAAAAGACTTTATGCAGAAGTTTAAAAAATAATTCTATTTTGGAAAATTTATCTCGTATACTTGAGGGATAAGAGCAAAGATTATTTGCATGTAAAATAAAGGGTAGCTTAATGGCAGGTGAGAATTCTACCACTGAACCACCCAGGCACCAAAATGGTAGCTTAATGATCTATCATATAACAGTATCAAAATATTCCATTCCCACATTATCCTTATTCTTTTCATTTAAATCATAAAAGAATAGGTTATGTTTTCTCAGGATGGAGAGTGGGGAAGGCATCATTTAAGAAGAAAACTCAATGTATTTTTAAAGTTATATTTAATTTTCAAGCATGCTAGCTCTCCTCAGTGTGAATAGGATCAAGCCCACTAATTCTGAACTAATTAGTGCTGATATTTCAAGTAAGGTAGCATTGCATTAATATCCAGTGACTTTATTTTTTCATACAGATTATATGTTAAAAAAATTTTCCTTTTACTTTCTTTAAGTCTAAATCATTGAGTGTATTAAATATTTCTAGTAAGAGAACATTTTTAAAATATTTTAATTTAATGGGAGTATAGTTGATTTAAAATGTTGTGTTAGTTTCAGGTGTTCAGCAAAGCGATTCAGTTATACATATATATATATATATATATTCATTCTTTTTTAGATTCTTTTCTCATATAGGTTATCACAGAATATTGGGTAGAGTTCCCTGTGCTACACAGTAGGTCCTTTTTGGTTATCTATCTATGTATAGTAGTGTGCATGTGTTCATCCCAAGCTCCTGATTTACCCCTCCCCCCACCTTTCCCAGAGAACATTTTCTTTTCTGTATATTCTTAAAAACAATATGCCAACATATTACTGAACTCAGATTTTGTGTTCACTCCCAAAGGAACGGTTGTACTTTGTAAAGGGAATAAGAAACTGGGAGACAGAATTATTGTTATAAGAGTCAGGAGATCTGGACTTTAGTCTTATGTCTGCTACTAATTCTCTGGTTGACTTTGGGAAGGTCACTTATTCATCTGACTCTGGTGTCTTCTTTTGGAAAAAAAAATTACAAGAATTATTTTTTAAGTTTCGTTATACCTTAAATACTATATTAACCAGATGTTTAAGTTGTCGCTAAGGCCAATACATCCTCACGTTTCATGTGGACTACAACAATGATCTAACTGGTCCCTGCTTGGTGTGCTGGTCCCTCCATTCCCTTATTTCCATATCGCAATAAAATGATGTTTCAAATATACATTGGATATATTTATATCTGCTTTCCATTGCATTTAGAATAAAATCCTAACTCTTTTATCATAGCCCATAAAACCCTATAGGAACTGTCCCCCAAACTTCGACTTGTATCCCACTCTCCGTTTCAGATACATATACCTCTGCCAGTTCCTCACACATAATAAGCTAAGTCCTGCTTATGGCCTTGGCAAATGCTCTTCCCTCAACCTGAAACACGTTCCTGAAATCTTTACATGATTGACTTGTAGTTATTCACATCTCAGTTCAAATATCACCTACCCAGAGAGTCCTTCTCCAATGTCCCCTCAAGAAAATACCACCACCTGACCCTAAACCTCTTTATCACAGAACCCTGTTCACCTCCTTCTGAGTACTTTGCGACACTCTATAATTAAGGCATTCATTTAATTACTTGAATTATGCCTGTCTTCCCCACGAAAATGTACAACCTGGCTTGTACACTAATGTATCAACAGTGCCTAGAAGGGTGCTTGGCACAGAGTTTTAAGTGCTCAATAAATGTTTGTTGAACTAATGGATTTAACCTTTTTAGTATTGTCTTTTGTATAAAAAAGAATGTAAGTCAGATTTATTCCTAATTAAAAAAATACATTTCTTATCATTAAAAAATTCTACACTTCAAAATTAATATTCATAATGTTCACTCTTGATATTTTTACCGGCAAGTTCTATCACTTGAATGCTGCTTATTTCAAATTGCCATTCAGAAAATATGAATACTTTGCATTATAAACTAGTAGAGATTTAAATCATATACTAAAATGCTGTAAACTTTAGTATAGCAAATCTGTCATTCATTTATAGGAAATCACTGATGATATGCCACGTGTTTTTTCCCAACTGTACCCATAATTCACTGTTTGTAAAATATTTACACTTTGCTAATCTCTCAATAATATTTCATTTTGGCATGATAAGAAAAAATGTCAT
Organism: Monodon monoceros; assembly: GCF_005190385.1. Taxonomy (NCBI): domain Eukaryota; kingdom Metazoa; phylum Chordata; class Mammalia; order Artiodactyla; family Monodontidae; genus Monodon; species Monodon monoceros. Next base: position 105,712,519 of record NW_021703779.1, on the reverse strand, counting down.
TGAAATTGAATACCTTCCCATAGTCAATGTGCTCTGATGAACATGACAAAATATTTTAATCCTGCTTTTCAACTCCTTTAAAAATAAACTCTAGATATGCCTTAATTTCTAAGCATTTCTTATAACTATATTAAATATAACATAGAACCATATTATATACACAACAAAACTTAGATGTATTTTATTATATATAATGCATAGCTATAAATATATACAATAAAACGTATGCAGTTCTAAAATAACATTTTTTAAACAATCTAAATTTATATTAATGTAAGAAACTTATTTTTTGTTGGGGTTTTATTGTTGTTATCTTTTAGTTATCTATTTCTAATTTATTGAGATGTGGTCAGAGAACGTGATCTCGTGATATGGATTTTTGAAATCTATTGAAAACTGCATTTCTCAAATATTATATATACGCACTTGAAAATAATGGGTATCCTTTGCTTGCTGGAGTTTATCAATGCTTATTAGATTAAGCAGATTAAGCTTATTCATTGTATTTTGAATTCTATATCTTTACTGATATTTTAAAGTTTTTTGATCTATCTTTTATTATCAAGGTTATATTATATTCATGCATTTTTCAGCCAATTTCTCCTTGAAGAAAGAAAGCATTTTACTTCAAAACACTCTAAAATAGTGGTTCTCAAATGTTAGTGTACACCAGCATCATCTGGGGCTTCTGGTAAGCCACGATTGGTGGTCCCACTCCCAGAGTTTCTGATTCAGTAGGTCTGGGGTGGGGCCCAAGAATGTGCATTTCTTACAAGTTCTCAGGTGATGCTGATGCTGCTGATCCGAGACCACATTTTGAGAACCATTATCCTAAAAGTGGATTTTCATCCTGGCTGCTAATTATAATCAACTGACGGGACTAAAAAGTAAAAATACCAGTGTTTGGACACCAAATATGACCAGAAAATTTAAGGGTAGGACCCAGGCTCCAGAAACTTTTTAAGATTCCCCAGGTTAATTCATTATGTAGCAGGAGTTGAGAACCATTAATCTAAAACATGTTTGAATCAATCTGACTTCACAATGTGTGATTAATATTCATCAAAGAGTAGTTTCTCCACACATGGTTACCTCTAATTTGTCTAGAAATGTCTCCTTACTAGGAGCCTTATACCACTTTCCAATCTCCTTAGATTTTTCACTTACACAGACTTCACTGAATGACCATTACATGTAAAGCACTATACCAGCTTGCTTTGTTTATACCTATTTTTGTGTTCCTCTTTTGTGTAGTTCTTTATCCTTAATTCATTATCATCTGAATAATAATCACAACAACAATAATAATGATAGTATTAACTATGTATCAGGCACTGTTCTAAGTGCTTTCCATGTATTAACTCATTTACTCCTCATACAACCTTATGAGGTAGGAATTATTATTTCTATCAAACAAATGAGGAAATTGAGGCAAACAGAGTTTAAGCTAACCAAAGTCACCATAGTATTATAATAAGTGGCTGGAATATGAACTTAGATATGCAGTCTGCTTTGAGCTACTAAGAATCAGAAATTAAAGTATCTGTAAAATTAGAGACACTGGAAAAATATTGTTTATCCAAAAACTGATTTGCAGCTTTGCTTAAAAATTTTATCTCCCATTGTTTGTTTTAGTATGAATGCTTAGCAGAGTTTTTCATTCCAAAAAAAATTTTTTTACTCCAAAATGGAGACCATTCTCAATCATAAGCTGCATAAATCATATTCTTTGATTCTATACATTTGAACAGGTGACATAATTTTTTATATTAATCTGCAGAAATCAATGCAACACTATCATATATTTTTATACTGCAATTTTCAAAATTCTTTGTATGACAAATAATTATTGTACACATAGAACACAGGTTGTGTAGGAAACCTTTTAACTTAAGTCTTTGATTTATATAAAATGCCCAGAATATTGCTAATCAGTACCTGTATTAGTCAGCTTGGGATGTTGTAACAGAATACCACAGACTGGGTGGCTTAAACAACAGGAGTTTATTTTCTCACAGTTGTGGAGGCTGGAAGTCCAAGATCAATGTGTGGCAAATTCAGTTTCTGGTGACAGCTCTCTTTCTGACTTTCAGAAGGAAAGCCACTATGTGCTCACATGATCTTTCCCCTGATTTCTGCGGAGGGGAGAGGGGCTTGAGGTTGAAGCAATTGCCATTGGCCAATGATTTAATCAATTATGACTATGTAATGAAGCCTCCATAAAAACCCCACATGACAGCTTTTTGGCCCTTTTTGAAGAGCTTCCATGTGGGGGAACCAGAAGCTCCTTTGTTCCAGACCTCAGCTCTGTGTATCTCTTCATCTGACTATTGATTTGTATCTGGTAATCTAGTGAGTAAACTGGTTTTCCTGAGTTCTGTGAGCAGTTCTAGCAAATTAATCAAACCTAAGAAGGGAATCATGGGAACCTGTCTTATAATCAGTAGGTCAGGTAACAACCATTGGAATTGAGTCCAGGAACGCTTTTCAGGTATCTTTAAATTCTGTCTTAACTAAATATAAATAATAGGCTCTAGTCATTAAGGATGTCATATATTTTGATATTGCTAGAAACGTTTCATGTATAGATTGACAACATGCAATAAATCAGTCGAAATAATTCCAAACCAAGCAATTTATTTGTTGAATGAATCTCTGTCAGGGTTGAAATTAAGAAGGTAAAGATAGAGAGAGGTGATATTCTAGTCACGATAGATTAACGTTCTAAAATTCAAATGAAAACCTTCCATTCAGCTGAGAAATTTGAGCATTTTAATTCCTCCCATTCCAATCTCAAAATTTCCATTCAAATTACCAAAATAATATAGAATATATTTAAAAAGTATCTGTACTCTCTCTGGTACCAATGACATTCATATGTCAGAAATGTCTGAGTCAAGAGAAGCTGGATTGAGAGAAAGGTCCCCCAAAATATGGTCCACTTAATGTAAAGAATAAGATTCACTCTTTGCTCCCACATCTCTATACTTTGGAAATAATTGGAAGAGGCCTCTTAGCTCACAGTGACTAGATTTGGAAGCAGTTATAAGATGGCAGGCCAATCTTGATCATGTCAGCAATTCTGGGAAACAGACCAGGTGCACAGGAAATTCAGAGAAAGCACCCTGTAGCTCTATACACATTGGACCAACTCTGTGCTACGTAAAAGCAGGGGCACTGCAGACTGGTAAGATGACTCTATTCTGGCTGACCTTTTGCTGTTCTAAGATACACAGATAGCTATAAAGACTATAAGCTCATTTTATATCTGGCTGAGTTTTTACTTAATCCCTTTTTGTTTCTGACTTCTAATATTCCAATGAAAACAACGTTTGTAAGGCTCCATTTTGTGTGAAAAGAAAAACGAAACCAACTGCAGTGTGTGTGTGTGTGTGTGTGTGTGTGTCTCAAAATAATGAATCCCAAAACGTTCAAAAAAGTTCATTTCCAGGTGTTGGGGAATGGAGGACACAGGGATTGGTGGGGTATTAAGTTTCTATATTTTCTTTTTATATTCCTATATTATTACATTTTTAAAATTGTCTCTTAAAAGGAAAATAATAGATGAAAGTTTATATAACTTTGGAGTAGGGAAATCCTTTTTAAGCCTAACATCTAGGGTAACAATGGCATTGATATTTATCATTTGAATAACTTGACATCAAAATATAAAATAATATAAAAGGAAAGAAAAGGAAGGGGAAATAATTTTTAAAAATTGAAAGGCCAATAAAAAATTGGGGAAAAAATTTCCATGATATGATGAAGAAATATTTTCCTTAATACATACAGTGTTCTTAAAAATCAATAAAACAACAAATACCTCAAATCTAGCTCCTAGCACATAGTATGTATCTTAAAATACTCTTATAAGTGAATTTTTTTCACACAGGTAGAGAAAATGAGCTCATAAACAGATAAAATATTCAAGCTTAAAAATCAATTAAATAAAAATTCAAGAAATTATCCTTCTGCCTGGATTATCTATCCATCTTTTTGTGTACCTAGAAAATTCCTCAAGCCTCAAGATGTATACCAAGTATCATGTCATCTCTGAAGTCTTTCCTATTTCCCTATTCACATCATCTTCAGTGTTATCAGGTCACCGTTTATTTTATCCTGTCATTGAGTTTTTATTATAATTTGAGGGCATGTTTGTCTTCCCAGCTGGACTTAATTTTAAAAGACAAGGAAATTTTCTTTTTATTCCTTTTTTAAAAAATTGAGGTATAAGCAACATACAGCACTACATTAGTTTCAGATGTACAACATAGCGATACGATATTTGTATATACTGTGAAAAGATCAGAAAATTTCTCATTGCTAGAGGCATTTATAATATCTAACAGTTCCTAGATTGTGGTAGGTGCTCAATATTCATTGTACTGAATGAAATTGTTATACGAAAATAAAGTGGAAAACTGAATATTCATTTACATAGAAAAACAGAAAGTGAATTAATTTTTCTTTATCATAGTATGCAAGTTTACTTTAAAAGTATATATTCGTCTTTGTGATTCTGTTAGTCTTAAAGTTAAGGTTTTAAAATTTATTTTTAATTTAGTTTTAAATTTGCCAAACCATTTTCAATAGTGTCATATTAATTACACTAAATCTTCTATTCTCACTGTAGTCAATGTAGATTGATCCTATCCCAGAATCCTCTCTGTGGTTTCACTAGAGAGAGTGGTAATGGTAGTGGTACTGGCAAGTTTTATATTTGTACTGACTCACTATGTATATCTGGGACTATTTGTTACAAATTAACACAAGGAAGTCCCCAGTAAAACATTTAAAATTCTTCCGAAAGAATGTCAATAGGGTTTTCCCATCAATAATCAATAATGATATGGGGGATAGCTCTGTGAGTTATCACACACTTGTAAGGAGGTCAAGGTCCTGAATTATGGTCCTTTTATTACAACAGTTAACATTTTTCCCCACAGTCTCAGTGTGTACCCCTAACCTCAGTCTTTTAAAAATGTCTATGGGGCTTCCCTGGTGGCGCAGTGGTTGGGAGTCCGCCTGACGATGCAGGGGACACGGGTTCGTGCCCCGGTCCAGGAGGATCCCACATGCCGCGGAGCGGCTGGGCCCATGGGCCGTGGCCGCTGGGCCTGCGCGTCCGGAGCCTGTGCTCCACAGTGGGAGAGGTCACAGCAGTGAGAGGCCTGTGTACCGCAAAAAAATAAAAAATAAAATAATAAAATTTTTTTTAAGTCTATGATTTTATTGAAGAAATGAGAAAAGATCTGTCCTTTGATAATGAATAAAAATAGAAGGTACATATAAACTGAAGATCCAATTCTATTTCTTTTCTACAGAGTATCAGGCATGTTTACTGTAAAATAAACTTTAATATTTACATAATTTTAAATGTAAAATGCCTATTAAAGTAGGTTATAGATAGTAAAGAATAAAGTAGACACATAGCTCTGTGAGATTTTTTTTCTGATTACTCATCAGACTTTGGGTTCTTCTATGATTTAGTTGTGGCTTTTGGCTTTTCCTTCACATTTCAGATTAAAGTAGATTTTATATTGGTGTAACTTTAGCATATTTTCAAATCTTCTGTTTATTTTCTCTGCTATTTTTGAATTTTTCTCATCTTTTAAAAACAGAACTTGGCTTTCATCTGGTGCATTAGAAGACTTATTTAAATGTTATTAAGTCATTAATATAAATAGTATATTTTAGCCGCTCCAAATAAGAAATTTTCTGCTCAATGTCCATTTAGTGAATTAATGTATGACCTGACAGGGAACTAAAAATAGATGCAACTCATATTTACCTCAAATCATTTTGGTTTTAACTCAATTTATTAAGCCTTAGAAATGTAAATTATTCATATTTATTAAGTACTTAAATCAATATACCAAGATGATGGGCAAAATGTGTATTTATATTATAGTACAGCTTTCAGCTGTTTGGATGAATTCATGGAAACTTACTCAAACCTGCCTCTCACATTTTCCTTTAAAAAACCACAAGTTTAATTTTAGAGGGAAAGAGTGCCTCGGTCAAATGTAAGTTGAATTTGGCCAGAGTGAAAACTCTCGATTACTTCATAGAGGACACTGTTGATTGCAAAACATCCCTAATATCTGAAGCATCAGAGAATAAAATTTAATCATAATGCCATGTATTTGTCCATCTTTTCTCTTGTCACACTGTGGTTCACATTATGTACAATTGGAATGATTTTCTTGGGAAATTTTGCATTCTGTAAAATGAAACTAATGATTATTCCAGCCCAAATCAATTTATGGAACAACTGTGAAGCAAAAATGACATGTGCATGAATGCACCTTGAACATTGCTCCATGATTAAAAAGTATTATCAAAGATCAATCAGTTAAAAAAATAAAAATAAAAAAATAAAATAAAAAATAAAAATACAGTAAAGATCAGTCCATTACTTTTTCCTCTTTTGTATCTTAACATTTATTTAATTTTTAATTTCTTTATTTTTTAATTGGCATGATTATATACTTATATATGAAATTCATTTAAAGAAAACTTTTCCTTTCTGCAAAAAAAAAAGATCAATCAGTATGTATAACATAAATTATATTTTGAAATGAGAATGGTTTTATTTTTATGAAAGTAATATATAATCATTGTTAGAATCAGTTAATAAAGAAGAAAGGCAATCTAACCATAAAACACCTTCCAGAAATAAGCACTGTTAACATCTTGTCACATTCTCTTCTCTCACTATGTTTCTGTGTGTGTGTGTGTGTGTGTGTGTGTGTGTGTGTGTGTGTGTGTGTGTGTATGCATGCTAAGAATGGAGAACTGCATAAGCATTTTGGATATTCAAACTGTATAATCTTTGATTTAGGATTATCTAATAAATGCAGAACAATTAGGTTAAATATGTATGTAACTAAATTACCTTACCTAAATTTTTTACCAGCTTACTTTCTTACCAATAATGAATTTCTACTTCCTGCCATCCTTGCTAATATATTAAAAAAATTTTTTGATAGTCTAACAGATTTTTTAAGGTATCTTGTTGTTTTAATTTAATTTACAGTGAGGTGAATTTTTTTTCAAATATTTATTGATCATTTGCATTTTTATTTGCAATATTTACTAATTTTTGGTCCATTTTTTTCTCATTGTTTTGTAGGCTTTCACATACACTTAAAAGATGTTTTCAAACTCTTCCAAAAAATTAAAGAGGAGGGGACACTCCTAAACTCATTTTACAAGGCCAGCATCATCCTGATACCAAAGCCAGACAAGGACATTACAAGAAAAGAAAATTATAGGCCAATATCTCTGATGAATATAGATGCAAAAATCCTGAAAATCTATTAAAAAACTGAATTCAACAGCACATTAAAAGGATCATACACCATGATCAACTGGAATTATCCCTGATATGCAAGGATGGTTTAACATAAACAAATCAACAAATATGATACACCACATTAGCAGAATGAAGGATAAAAACATAGGATCATCTCAATAGATGCAGAAAAATCATTTGACAAAATTCAACATCCTTTTATGATAAAAAAAACTCTCAACAAATTAGTTATAGAAGGGATGAACCTCAACATAATGAAGGCCATATGTGACAAGCCATAACTAACATTATACTCAACAGTGAAAAGCTGAAAGCTTTTTCTTTAAGATCTGGAACCAGACAAAAGTGCCCCCTCTGGACATTTCTATTCAACCTAATATTGGAAGCCTTAATCAGAGGAACTAGGCAAGAAAAAGAAATAAAAAGCATCCAAATGGGAAAGGAATGAATTAAATTATCTCTGTTTGCAGGGTACATCATATTATATAAAGGAAACCTAAAGACTCCACCAAAAAACTGTTAGAATAATAAACAAATTCAGTAAAGTTGCAGGATACAAAATCAATATACAAAAATCGTTTGTGTTTCTATACACTGACAAAAAATTGAAAAATAAATAAAGAAAACAAACCCATTTACAATGGCATAAAAAAGAAAACAATACTTACTAATAAATTTAACCAAAAGGTAAAAGATATAAAGTTGAAAGTTATGACATTGATGAAAGAAGCTGAAGACACAAATAAATAGATGTCTCATGATCCTGGACTGGAAGAATTAATATTGTTAAAATGTCCATAGTACCCCAATGTGATCTACAGATTTAATCCCTATCAAAATTGCAATGGAAATTTTCATGGAAATAGAAAAAACAGTGGTAAAATTCATATGGAACCACAAAAAACCGTGAATAGTCAAAGCAATCTTGAGAAAAAAGAATAAAGTTGGAGGCATCACACTTCCTGATTTCAAACTATACTACAAAGCTAAGTAGTCAAAACAGTATAGTACTGGAATAAAAAGAGACACATAGACCAATGGAAAGAATTGATAGCCCAGAAATAAACTCATGCATTTACAGTAAACTAATATCTGATAAGGGCACCAAGAACACACAATGGGGAAAGGACAGTTTCTTCAATAAATGGTACTGGGAAAACTTGGTATCCACATACAAAAGAATAAAATTGGACCCCTATCTTATACCATATGCAAAAAAAATAATGCCAAATTCATTAAAGGCTTAAGATTTGAAACCTAAAATTCCTAGAATAAAAGGAAAAAAAGTCCTTTGAATTGGTTTTGACAATGATTCTTTGGATAAGACACCAAAAGCACAGAAAACAAAAGCTAAAATAAACAAATGGGACTACATCAAAAAAGCTTCTGCACAGCAAAAGAAACAATCAGTAAAATGAAAAGTCAATCTATGGAAACAGAGAAAATATGTGCAAACCAAATATCAGGTAAAGGGTTAATAACCACAATATGTAAAGAACTCATCACTCATTGCCAAAACAAATGAATAAACAAACAACCCAATTAAAAATGAGCAAAGGATCTAAATACACATTTTTCAAAGAAGATATACAGATAGTCAACAGGTACATGAAATTATGCTCAACATCACTAATCATCACAGAAGTGCAAATGAAGACCATGAGACATCACCTCACACATTTTAGGATGGCTATTATCAAAAAGACAGGAGATAAGTGTTGGGGAGGATGTGGAGAAAAGGGAACCCTTGCACACTGTTGTTGGTATTGTAAGTTGGTATAGATATTATGGAAAAGAGTGTAAAGTTCCCTCAAAACATAGAAAATAGACCTACCAGATGATCCAGAAATTTCACTCCGGTATATATCCAAAGGAAATTAAATGAGTATCTCTAAGAGATATCTGCAATCCCATGTTCATTGTAGCATTATTCACAGTAGCCAAGATATGGATACAATCTTAGTGTCCATGGAGAGACAAATGGTTAAAGAAAATGTGGTATATGTATACAATGGAATAATATTCTGCCATACAAAAAAGGAGATCTTGCCATTTGCAACGACATGGATGAACATGGAGGACATTAGACTAAGTGAGATAAGCCAGACACAAGAAAGATAAATACTGTGTGATCTCACACATATTAAAAAAGTTGAACTCACTGAAGCAGAGAGTAGAATGATGGTTGTCATGGGCTGGATGGAGGGAAAATGGGGAGATGCTGGTCAAAGGGTGTAAACTTTCAGTTGCAAAATGAATAAGGTCTGGGGCTTTAATAATAGCATGGTGATTATAGTTAACAATAGTGTACTCTATACTTGAAATTTCCTAAGAGAGTAGATCTTAAGTGTTCTCACCATACACAAAGAAAAGGTAACAGTGACGTGATGGATGTGTAAAAAATTAACTTGATTGTGCTAATCATATCACAATGCATACATATATTAAATTATCATGTTGCAAACTTTTTAAAAAGTCACATTGTACAACCTAAATATATGCAATTTTGTCAATCATGTTTCAATAAATCTGGAAAAAAATGATTTTCCCTCTGTCTGTCATAGGTATGTATTTTTCCAGTTGTTCGTTTTAAACCTTGTTTTTAAACTTTGTTCTTGGTTGTTTTTAGACATATAGAAGTGTTTCTACGTTTGTTATATGGTCACTTAATTAATCTATAGCTTAATCATTTTTGGTTTTGTTGTCAAGTTTAGGAAGGCCTGTCTCATTCCAATTGAATAAAATACATTCAATATTCTAGTACTTTGGTTTGAATCAACAAAAATTTATTTTTGTTTGAAGAAGGATTTAAGGGTTTTTTTGAATATATCATTAAGTAACATCACTAGTATCATTTATTTAATATTTTTTTTCCTAACTGACCTTAAATGCCAGCTAAAGCTAAATTACTGTTTATATACTTGGGTTTCTTTCCAGATTTTCTATTCCATTCTATGAGTCTCTTTGTTCTGGCAACAATACCATATTGTTGTAATTATAGTAGCTTCATAAAAATGAAGACAAATTTCTCCTCACTACTTTCCTTTGTGCAGATTTTTTTAACTTGGAGAGCCTCATACATTTATTTATTTTTTTGATGTACATGGATGAACTTTGAAATTACATTATCATATTCCAAAGTTTTCCATTTTTGCTAATTTATCTTTTCCTAGAAATTTTCATCCAAATTTTCAACTTTATTTGCATAATTATGTTCTTAATTTTTAAGTTCCTCTGTATTTGTGATTATATACTGATCTTGCTCTTTCCCTCTGTAGGCTGTTGAATATTGATCTTATAATATAAACACATGACCTGGGTATGATGGGTTCAGGGGATGGATTTTTTGATATAAGCACTTTCAGTTATGTAGCATTTTCTCTTTCTCCTGTCCTCCTTTCCTTCCCCTCTCTCTCATGGTAGGTGCTGTATGGGGGATCATCTTTTATCATCTGATTATCTGTTCCACCTGATCTGTATTCCAGGTATAGACTCTAGCTCTGCTTGATCTCCTTCTTTTAGTTTTTACCTTGTGAGTTGAAGGAGTGTCCTCTTGTTTCATTGTCTGTCTCATTGTGACAGATGCCCCAGAGAATCAAGATTACACCCTTGGTACATGGTGGCCTAGCAATGTTGGTAAACACAAAGATATAACAAATGAAGAACAAACACAACTCACAGTCTTTTTCATTTGTTACTGAAATTGCCCATCCCTATCCCCCAACACCACAACCACCAATTTTTTATCTAAGTGATAATTTTAGTCAGTTCCTTGGAGGTAGGTAAACATCAGCTCTTACACTCTCATCTTTGCCTTATCTATTTGTAGAGATCATAAAATGTTTATTGGATGAGTTAATGAGTGAATCACTTTCTCTTTGGTCTCTGTTATGCTCACTTCTCTTAAGTTTGAAAATGTTCAAGTTAACATAATAACATTTCCTAATGTTTTCGTTTATACGTGATGTTAATTTCTGGTGTCATTTCCTACCACTTGTTTTCTTCCCTCTCTTCAACCCCACAACACACACAACACACACATTCACACACACACTCTTCCTGCTGGTTCCTTCCTGTTGCAGCCAGTGCTTACCTTCCCCAAATTTATACTAGTTACATAATAGGAAGAACATTCAAGCACCCATCCCTCCCTCCAGGTTTGTTTTTGAAAGGTAACTGTGAATAACAGAATAAAACATACAGGAAATTTTAAAAATAGAAGGAAGCAAATCAGTATAATCTCAGCCTCCTAACACATCAGCTATTAGGTTTGTGAGTTTTCTCCATACATATGTTTACATCATAGTAAAAATACCATTTTTATTAAGCATTAACTATATTTTTAGCAGCTTGTTAATTGTTACCATAATCATTTTGATTTCTGCTTAATGGTCAATCAAGTGAAGATACTATAATTTGCTCAATTGCCTCTTTATCATTGCACCATTTGAAGGCTATTTTCACATGTTCACTACTATTAAAAAATCCAGTGGTGATTAACTTTGTGTATTTATCTATATCTAACTTCTGAATTATTTTCTCAACATAAATTCCATCTTTTTATTCTAAAATAGCAGTGCTGTCTTTAATAGTGATTGGACCAGTTTAAAGTATTATTATGGGGTTAATATTTTCATAATTTATCTCTACCATCGAGTTATTATCTCACACCATTTAATATATTTCGCAGTGAAAATAGATCTCTAAGTTTTCTTCCAGATTTACATAGCCATGAGTCTACTGAGTTCCCCTGGTTCTAAGGCAAAACCATTTCTAGACTAAAATTGTAAATTACTACAGTAGGGAACCTTTTAATTATATGAGTTACATCAACAAGAATAAATGGAGGGCTTCCCTGGTGGCACAGTGGTTGAGAGTCTGCCTGCCGATGCAGGGGACACGGGGTCGTGTCCGTGGCCATGGCCACTGAGCCTGCGCATCCGGAGCCTGTGCTCCGCAACGGGAGAGGCCGCAACGGTGAGAGGCCCACGTACCGCAAAAAAAAAGAGTAAATGGAATTCACCTTACATAAATTCACTACCCATGCTAGAATGTCTTTAAAATGTAAGGCAGCTATATTTTGCAAACAACTTGTGGCAACATGTCCAAATAATTTCCATCTTAAGGAATAATTATAGGGTGTCTCTAGAAACACTGATAGGAAAACAGAATTTTAAAATTTACTTGTTTCAAAGTAGGATTAGTGGTAATAGCTAAACATGAGGGATGGGACAGATAGTCGAGCTATCTGAAATATTTCCGATAATAATAATACACCTGCTGTTTACAGCTTACATTTGGTGCAATTTTAAAGTACTAAGAAATTATAAATATTATAATGCATTTTAGAACTATATATTGTAACATATATCCGGACTAACACTTCTTTCTACCTACTCCTCTGCAAATAGATACAAAAAATGTTCATATGCCATGTAAGATAACCTAATTAATAACTAAATGAATTTTTAAAGTTAAAGCATTTATTTTACCTGAAAACTTGATCTTATATATCCATTAGTGTTTATAGAATAAGCAGCTATTGGTCCACCCAAGTAATTTTTGATGGAACATGTCTAAGTAGTTACCCCTCAAAAAAAAGAAATAACACCATGAATTTCACTTTGGCAATCAGCAATGTAAATTATGCTTGATTGAAGGGCACATACTGGGTTCAGTTGTAGACCTTGTTTCCAAGTCTATAGGAGAAGTGCTACTAAAATATTGTATAAGATTAGCCTGATAAAACCCAAATTTATGGTGCTATTCTATTATTTAAGTGATTTTGTATTTAGTAAGAATTTTTTAAAAAGAATTGGGGCTGAATGAAGTTGAATCTATTTGCTCTTCCACCACTGAAATGTGACTACACTGTTTTCATGTGTTCATTCATTCATTCAGTAACAACAGCCACAACAAATATATATTTGGAGAGAGAGACAGAAACACAGAGACAGGGAAAGAAATAGAAATTCCGAGGATACACTGGTGAAAAGTGAGGCACAGCCTCTCCTTACATGGAGTTTACAATCTAGTTAGATGAAACAAGTTAAAAATGAGAAAGTTTCTCTTTGTTATGAGTGCTACAAGGAAGATAAAGCAAGGCAATATGACAGTGATTATGGCGAGGGTTGACACAGGTAACATAATGTTCAGGAATGGCTTGAGGTCTTGGAATTTTATGAGAGGCTGAGTGAAGAGAATAATTCAAGATGGGAACATCTGGAGGGAGAGTGTGCCATAGGAAACATCTAGTGAAAAGATCCCGGGGGCAAAAATGAGCATAGAGTGTGCAAAGGATAGAAAGAAACCTAGTGTCACTAGAGCATAAAGAAGGCGAAGCAGAATGGTAAAAGTAGGGCATCAGATTATGCCGGCCTTTGCATGCTATAATGAGCATTTTGCTTGACCTTCCAAGCATATCAAGGGATACTGCATATCATATTATGTAATTATACATATTATATAAGTAGTTTCCTAACAGATGTATAGTACTACCTTGTAGTTATTGCAGTGAAGCTTATTATTCTGGTACATTTTTATTATTATATGTTAATATATTATTATATTACAAGATGACTGAATTAAGATTGCACATATAACTTTTTATTCATTGAGGTCTTACATTGTGCCAGTTACAACACTAAGCATTATGTAAAATATTTTATTAAATCCTCACAACAGCCTTTCTGTGTCGGAATTTATTATTACTCTCTCCCATTTTTTCCCCCACAGATGAAGAAACTGTGGAAATTTAATGGCTTGCTCAAGTTCATACTAATAAGAATTGGATCCTGGATTCTAAGAGTTTTTTACTCCAAGGAACCCACACAATCTGTAGGAGATTTTTGCCTCCTGAACATGTCGAGGTCTGGGTAGCTTGCAAGTCAGGGTGTTCAGCTGATACATGGGTAGTGGTAATATCGATAACTCAAATTCAATATTACAAGCCTTGTTCTAAATGCTGTAAATGTATTAACTCATTGAATCCTTACAACTTTATGAAGTAGGTGTTACTGTAATTTCCATTTTATAGATGAGGATACTGAAGCACAGAGAGGTTAAATGATTCACCTTACATTATAAAACTAGTAGAGGGGCAGTGCCAGAGTTTGAAGCCAGGAGTCTGACTCCAGAACTTATGCTCTTAACAATTATTCTTTAAATGCCTTTCAAATGTAAAATTTAAGAAAGGTAAAATTCAAGGCAGCAACTGAGGACAACAGACCAAGAACTGCTTTGGTCTTTTGCATCAGTTTTCAGACCAAAGCAAGTAGTGCCTGGAAGCTTCTTGCAGGGAATGAAATCTTTCTGAGGGTCACTGCCCTCAGCTCACCAGAGCTAAACAAATGCGCCCTCGTTGTTTTTCCACAGGCGCATATTTGGCATTTTAGGAGGGTCATTTTCTTTTCTTTTTTCTTTTCTATCTTTCCTTCCTTCCTTCCTCTCTCCCTCCCTCCCTCCCTCTCTTCTTTTTTTCACCTCTTTCTGATATATTGTAGAGTGGCCTCTGGCCACTAAATGACAATAGCACTGCCCCTCTCTGACCCCTCCACTCATCAGGACAACTAAAAAGAGTTCCAGGAAAAGTCCTTAGGTCCACCAAAGTGCTTTTGCATATCTACATCTATAGCTGATGGCAGGCCTTTTTATCTACTAGGGTAGAAGGGAAGTACCAATCCTTGAATGTCAGCTATGTGCCAGACATACATTGTGCAAGACTATATTTGTACGAGTGTGAATACACATCTTTTAAAAATTTACAGTAATTTTATAAACTTGTGAGGTAGGGATATTATCTCCAACTTGCATATAAGGGATGTGAGAATCAGAGAGATAATTTACCTAAGGTCTTACAGTGGTAGGGAGGGAAATTTAATTGAGGTCTGAATAACAAAGGCACTGCATCAAAATGCGGGAACACTTGGGATGTTTACCACACTGCTTCAGCTGTCTTGGTCTTTTGATATTTACCCTAGGCATGGTTTTCCCTTTCAGGTGAGTTCCAAGAATGGAGAATATGGGGTCTACCTTCTTAACTCATGATAAAGAGTTTCATCTGAGAGATATGTCTTTAGAAGTTCCCAGCTGGTCAGGGATTATCTTTTCTTCTTTAGTATGTGACTGATTCTTAAAGTTCCCATCTCTTCCAGAGCAAGAATTCAATTTAGGACTAAGGGCTCTGAAATGCTAGTCTCAAAAAAGGCTGTGAAACATAATCTCTAGAAATTTTAGATAATAGGATTGTTTGCTATTTTTCCAGATGGAGTGACATTCTGAAGCAAGGCATGGAACTAGATTAACTAAAAAGAAATAATCTTTTGACCATGTGATTAGCTAAAAAATGTATAGAGAAAGTAAATTGCTATGTGTTAATAAGATTGTCATTAATTTTTTATCCTATACGTTTCCCCGATAACAACCTTTCTGTTAATTTAAATGTCAATTGAACATATTTTCAACTTCATTAATTAGGAGCTAGGAATAGACTATGCTACAAGAAGAAATTTATTTTCAAAAGTAGAGTACTGACTAACATGATTTGAAGATTATTGTGGCAATAAAATGATTTTTTTGAGAAGGTCTAAAAGTGGAAAGCCAAAAGGCTAGCATTTCAAAAACAGTCAATTACAGAAAACAATCTAATTTTGTTTGCAACTTCCTTCCATACTGACATCATAGTATTAGTTTGAAAATAAGAATTTTTTTATATCAATATTGTTTTTATGTTGGTTAAGAACCAGTTATTAGTTAGTCCTCTACATTTTGAAGCGGGTACTATTTCATATATTTCTCATTGATAGGTTTGCTCCTTTAATGTTCTGCCCATGAAACTCAGTCTTATTTGAGCAACAATGATAATGATGTCAGGATAATTATGACAATGCTGTAGGTTATTTATGTTGCGTAACTCTTTTATAATGTTTATAAAATACTTCCAGATTGAATTCCAGAAAAGTACCAATTTATCCTCCATTTCTCCTCACTCTTGCTAACATTACTATTATATATTTTAAAAAATAACCTCTGCCAGGGTGTGGAGAAAAGGGAGCCCCCTTGCACTGTGGGTGGGAATGTAAATCGATACAGCCAATATGGAGAACAGTATGGAGGTTCCTTAAAAAACTACAAATAGAACTACCATAGGACCCAGCAATCCCACTACTGGGCATATACCCTGAGAAAACCATAATTCAAAAAGAGTCATGTACCAAAATGTTCATTGCAGCTCTATTTACAATAGCCAGGACATGGAAGCAACCTAAGTGTCCATCGACAGATGAATGGATAAAGAAGATGTGGCACATATATACAATGGAATATTACTCAGTCATAAAAAGAAACGAAATCAAACTCTTTGTATTGAGGTGGGTGGACCTAGAGTCTGTCATACAGAGTGAAGTAAGTCAGAAAGTGGAAAACAAATACTGTATGTTAACACATATATATGGAACCTAAAAAAAAAAAAGGTTCTGAAGAACCTAGGGGCAGGACAGGAATAAAGATGCAGACGTAGTGAATGGACTTGAGGACACAGGGGTGGGAAGGGTAAGCTGGGACGAAGTGAGAGTGTGGCATGGACATATATACACTACCAAATGTAAAATAGATAGCTAGTGGGAAGCAGCTGCATAGCACAGGGATATCAGCTCTGTGCTTTGTGCCCACCTAGAGGTGTCGGATAGGGAGGGTGGGAGGGAGACGCAAGAGCAAGGAGATACGGGGAAATATGTATATGTATAGCCAATTCACTTTGTTATAAAGCAGAAACTAACACACCATTGTAAAGCAATTATACTCCAATAAAGATGTTAAAAAAATTTTAATAAAAATAAAAAAAAAACCTCTGCCAATGCACTAGAGAAAATCGTATTTTATATAAATATTTGCATTTTTTTGATTCTTTGTCATCCTTGTATAGTGGAATATTTTAAGTATGCTGAATAGTCATTTATTTTAGGAATTGCATTTTCCCCTCTCTTGCCCGTTTTTGTCCTATTTTGGATTTTTTTTCTAATTCAGTATAAAACTTTTATTTATAGTAAATATATTAACTTATTGTCCATCATATGCAATGCAAATTATTTCCTAATTTAGTTCTTTGACTTTATTTTTGTTAATAGTGGGTGTTTAAAACAATTTGCATGTAGTTAAATATATCAACATTTCACATGTTGATATCCTTCTATCTTCACATCGTTTCATTTTAATTATTATAGCTGAATTTTATTAACTGAAGGTAAAATCTGATCATAACTCTACTTTCTGGCTAAATGTACTTATGTTTTCTTGCTTATTGATTCCTCTATCTAAATTACGGCATTGCTTTGCCATTTTTTTTAGAGGGAAGAAGGGAGGGAAGAGATTTTTGACTTCAATTTTATTATATGTGTAATTTTGAGGAGAGTTTGTGTAACTACAACGTCCACTCTTACCACTTTTCTCTCAATTTATTTACATCACTTTTTTAATCTATTCCATTATTAAAACTATTTTTAAGGTCATGCAAATATGGGTACTTTACATTTTCAGTTACAATTATTCCAAGATATTTTACATTTATAGTAATGTTGCTATTGTCAATAAAATATATATGTGTGGTTGTTTACTTCCCACTTTTTTTTTTGTTTGTTTTTGTTTTTGTTTTGCGGTACGCGGGCCTCTCACTGCTGTGGCCTCTCCCGCTGTGGAGCACAGGCTCCGGACGCGCAGGCTCAGCGGCCATGGCTCACGGGCCCAGCTGCTCCGCGGCATGTGGGATCCTCCCGGCCCGGGGCACGAACCCGTGTCCCCTGCATCGGCAGGCGGACTCTCAACCACTGCGCCACCAGGGAAGCCCTACTTCCCACTTTTTACACCTTTTTAAAATTGTATTGTCATGCAACTAGGTCTACAGTGTTGTGCTGACGAAAAGCGTTGATAGTGGCCTTACATGTCTTGTTAATTTTAATGAAAACATTTTTAACATTTGACCATTATGTACTATATTATATTTGTTATAGTTTTTTTTAAACTGTGTTTTGAGGTATAATTTACATATCATACAAGTTACTTATTTCAATTGTATAAGTCAATGCTTTTTAGTAAGTTTACTGATTTGTGCGACCAATCACCCCAATCTGATTTTAAAATGTTTCAATCACCCCACAAAGATCCCTCATGCCCATTTTTAGTCATTCACTGAACACTATTCAGCCATGAGAAAAAGGTAATCCTGCCGTTTACAGAAATATGGATTAAATTTTAAATTATAAGGTGGTATATTAAGTGAAACTAGCAAAACTACTATATGCTCTCATTTATATGTGGAATCTTAAAAATAGTCAAACTTGTAAAAACAAAGTAGAATGGTGGTTACTAGGTGGCATTTGGTGGGAAAGATAGGGAGATTCTGTTCAATGAATACATGTCTTCAGTTATAAAATTAATAAGCTCCGGGGATCTAATGGTGACCATAGTTAATAATACTGTATTGTGTTGTTGAAATTTGCTGAGAGTAGACCTTAAGCATTCTCGTCAGAAAAATTAACAAGATAAGTATCTGAGGTGATGGATGTGTGAATTAATCAGATTTTGGTAATCATTTCACTAAATATATTTATATCTAATTGCCGCTTTAAATATATACAATTTTATTTGTCAATTATACCTCCATAAAGCTGGGGGAAAAGAAAGATTGCAACATAGAAAGGCTGCCTTGACTTTCCGGCCTGCTAGCCTGCCCTGTGGATTTCAGACTCAGGACTGTGTCATCAGCTCTTCCCTGAATTTCCAGCTTCTCAGCCAGCTCTACAAATTTCAGACTTGCTAGATCCCATAACTGTGTGAACAAAGTCATCAAAATCAATGCCTCACTCCCTCTGTCTCTATATCTGTCTCTGTGTCTCTTATACATATATATATATATTTTTTATATATGATATTTTTGAGTAAACTTGTCTTATTGTTGCCCTTTGGGTGTATTTTTCTGTCTAAATATTTCATATTTAAAACCTTTTTAAATATACTTCTTTATTTTTAAATGTTTTTATTAAGCCATTTTCTCTGCATTCCTGTTATTTTTCTAAGTTTTTAGTTAAATAATCCATTTGTTTCTTTAAAAGTAATTTAATATTTGCTTGATTTTAAACTTAATATATATGTTTAAAATGTATAGAATCCCATTCTCATCCATGTTGAGTTGGCTGCTACTCTTTCAGGCTTTCATTAAGCTCTAAATCTTTCCCCCTTGACCACAATTAAGAAATTACTGGTGAATTTTTACCAAAAGGTTGACATGCTTTGATTTGTAATTTATACTGTTTATATCTGTCTAACATCAGTATGGGGTATGTACCGTCTGGGAGTAATGTTGGAGTTAGGGAAGTCTGTCAGAGAGTAACGAGATAACCATCTGTTTAGATAGTAGAAAGAAGAAGAGATTCAAGTGAATGCAGGAGATAGAATCAAGTATGGTGAATGAGAAAATATCAGGTACAAGTAGGTTGTAAGTAAGAAAAGAAAATTTGAATTTACAGGATCTGTATGATAGCTATATGGCTATTAAACCATTAAACCAATTTGTAAGAAAGGTTTAGGTTTAAAGATACAGACTTAGGAAGAAAATCATCAGCTCTGAGAATCAATTAAATGACGTAGAAAATTAAGGGGAAAAAACAGACAGCTATGGTTGGAATCCTAGGGAACACCTAAATCTGAGACACAGAGAAAGGAAGAGTAACCCTTAGGGGAGTGTCTTCATCAGTATGGGCTGCTATAACAAAAATATAGACTGGGTGGCTCAAACAACAAATATTTATTTCTCCCAGTTCTGGAGGCTAGAAGTCTGAGACCAAGGAGCTGGCAGATTGTGTGTCTGATGAAAGCCTGCTTCTTGGTTGCATACTACCAACTTCTTGCTGCATCCTCATGTGGTAGAAAGAGAGCTAGAAATATCTCTGGGATCACTTTTATAAGGGCACTAACCCCATCCGTGAGGATTCCATCATCATGACCTAATTATCTTCCAAAGTCCCAAAAGGCATTAAGTTTTCAACATGTGAATTTTCGGGAGACACAAACATTCAGTCCATAACAAGGAACTTGAGAAGACAAAAGTTGAGTAAGGGGAAAATCAGGAAATCATGGTGTCACAAAGTCCAAAGGTAGAGAGCATTTCCAGGTTTGCCCTTTAACTCTGAGTGTTTTTTAAGTAGCATCTTGATGTAGTGTGAGAGAAGCAGTTTATGAATGCCTTCATTTGGCACCATTGATCATTAAATATCATCTTTGTAAGATCTGATTCGCACAGAGTTGGTCTGTGTTATGAACTTTGTGTCCCCCCTATTCGTTATAGGCCTTACTTGTCTCTCATTCACAGAATTTGATGAAACAGGGAACTAGTCTGCAGAGGACGTTTAGCAATGAATTTGGTAATGGAATCTGTTCTAGTCATAGAATTTTTACAGGTTCTCTTGGAAAAGTTAATGGGACAATAGCACATTACATCTGTAGTAGTTTTATTTCACTGCTGAATGAGTTGCACTGTATTTATTCTTTCCATGCCTTAAAATTCAACTATTACTGAGTTCTTTGCTGTCATGAGCTATGACCAAACATTAATAATATTTCACATTCTAAATATTTTGTTCACTAAAATTGCACATGAAGAAAAAAATTGGTTTTGAAATATTATTTTGGTCCTAACTCAAATGCCAGTGCAGTGGTATGAAAACTATAGACACGACAAAGAAAATATAGTCAATGTAATTGCCCTCCTCTCATTTACCATTTCCCCCCCCCCCCGGATTTAATTTACTCATCATTTTCATTTTAATTGTTTTTATACCTCATTTGCAAACTGTAATAGTTATAAAAGAAATAAAAGACTTACATATTTCCAGGAGCTTTAATTTTGGAGTGTCTGCACACAAATTCCTTTTGACAGTTCTAGAAAACAGTGGAATATTCAACTGATCTAGTTGAACTTTCTCCTAAAATCTATTAATACCAAATGTCAAAAGATTTAAAGACACTAGGTTGTGTATGCCCTTGGGTACGTAGGGGAGAAAAAAATCTTTTACCTCTACATATCTTGTATTTCTGGTTGGGGCCCTATAACTTTAATAAAAGACCAATGAACAAGAGAAAAACAAACAGAAATTTATTAACGTGTGCATTGTGCATATGCATGGATAACTCAAAGAGGTAGTTAGAACTTGGGTTTGTCTAACAACAAAAGAACAATAAATTTTTAGAGATGTGACAAGACAAAGGAAAAGGACTTTGAGCTTCTAGGGGTAGCAAATTATGGGAAGGCAAGTATTTGGGGAAATTAATAGTAGATAAGGGTAGCTTTAGCAAGGTTTGTTATGTAGATTCCTCTGGTATGCTCTCTGGGGCTGATAAGGGTCTAGAGTTTTCTCTAGTGATTAACTTTTGTCCCTCCTGGTAGAGAGGAGAGTGCAGAGACTTTTACAAATTTATGTCCTGGTTTCAGGCAAATAGGAGGAGAGCAGAGAACTTTTCTTGTATCTGCTTCTTCTCAATTGCCTTTGACTCAAATAATCCTTATGCCAAAGTGGCACATTTTGGGGTGGCATGTTTTGCTACCTTTCACTCATGTCCATCAAAGAGAATCTGGGTGGCATGGGAGGATCTTATCTTTTAGGAACTGCCTTTCTGATGAAGAATTTTTTTCACCTCCAGATGTAATTCTTCTCTTTGCCATGCATGATGCTGTATAGTGTATATGGCATAGGACTTCTGGGTTTTCTGAGGAAGGATGTAACTCTAGATTAACTTTAAGGCTTCTAGCTTTAAAGCAAATGGGTAGATGGTGATTATACAAATTACAGAAGAAGCAGATTGTGTGAGGAATGTGATGAGTTCAGACTCACACACATTCACGTTTTCAGTTTGAGTTTAATATGGGATGTTCAAGTGGCAATATTGAGTATGCAGCTGAAGTTTGTAGTTTAAGGAAAAAACTTGGAGATGCAGCATTGGGAAAGATTAGCTTATAGGTAGAAATTGAAGCCATGAATATAAAAGATATTTTTCCAGGAAGACGGTGTAGAAGATGTGCAAAATAGTACATGAGGAAAATCCACATTTACTGGTTATTTAGTAATTCAATTAAAAATAGTTAATATTTCTTGAATGCTCATTATGTCCAAATTTTGCTGCTAAGTATTTAACAATGAAAATCTCATTTAATCTTCATAAGAATCGTACGAGATAGATACTATTATTATTATAATTTTCATTTAACAGGTGAAGAACAGAGGTTAGGTGACTTGACCAAATCACACATTCAGTAAGTGGTACAACCAGGAATTTGACCTAGTCTATGCTCTTGACCATTGTCATATGCTTTTCAAATACTTATTTAACAGCCAAGCACAATACAAGGCAGTTGAAATACAGCAGTGAAAAGGACAGATAATCCTGCTTTCATGGGGCTTACTTCCTTGTGGTGAGAAAAGCCTTAAACTTATAAAACCATAAGTAAAAACATAAGCTAAAATTGTGTTAAGGGCTATAAAGAAATAACTGGAGTAATATGACGATGGGTGTAGAGATGGGGTGAGAGCCATTAGATAAGTTATTTGAGGAAGACAGTTTTAAACAGTATTTAATCTGAGACTTGAATAATGAAGCCAGGGGAAGAGCTTTACAGGAATAGAGAACAGCAAGTGAAAAGACCTTGAGATGAGATAGGATGAACAAAGGGAAAAGTGGCATCAGAGGAGACTGGAGCAGGCAGGAGTCAAACCACATAAAGCCTTGCAGGCTGCAGGGAATAGTTTAGACTTTATTCTAAGAATAATGGGAAGGCAATAAGGGGTTTTAAGGAGAGGGGTCATATGATCTAATTTTTACATAAAAATAGCACCTTAGCTGCTCTCTGAATAATATATTGGAGGGAGATAAAAGTGAAAGCCTCAGGAAGGCCAAGAGGAAGCTATTACAATAGCCCATGCAAGACATGATGGTGCCTCAATTTAAGGTAGTATCAGTGCAGATGAAAGGTAGACATGTTTGAGATATATTCTGGATATAGATACTACACAACATGCTGATTGATATGGAAGGTAAGAAAAAGGGAGAAATAAGTTATTTGCAGTTTTTGGATCTGAACAGCTATGAGGATGGTGATTCCATTTACTGAGATGGAGAACATTGGGCAAGGAACATGTTGGTGGCTGGGAAATCAGTAATGTTGTTTTGGCAATGGCTGAATTAGACTTGTCCAACTCAGTGGAGAGGTCAAGTAGAAAGTTGTAAATATGTCTGTAGCTCTGGAGTAAGTTCTAGATTATAGTTTTAAATTTAGAAGTCATCAACAGACAAATAAAGTCATGGATAAATAAGGTCACTTAAAAGGAAGAGAGATTTAAAATGAGAAGAGAAGAAGGTACTGAAGTCCCTGGAACTCAAGGTTAGGGTACATCATTGGGGATTAGATACATAGGAAGAGCTAGCAAAGAAAACCGTAAAGGAGTAACAAGTGCAATAAAAATACTTGACAATTTAACAACTCTCTTCTTCTTGGGATACACCTCTCTATTGGCTTTAATGATGATGTACGTTTCTGGTTTTCCTTCATTGCACAAAGTAAGTGATTGGCTTTCAATACGAAAAGGTGAACTTCTTCCATGATAAGAAGAAGAAAATAGAAATATGAATACTGACACAGGTAAGTTTGTAGATTTGGTTGTGAGAAGATGATGCAGTTCTCTTCTGATGACTCTTATGATCTCAGTGAAGCATAAGGTGATGCAATAAACTAAGGGTAAAGATGGAACAGGCTGGGGGAGAGAATCACTGAATACTATCAAGCAGGAATGATATGAGAAGGAGGGTAAGAATCAAGACAGAATGATATTATGGAAACTTGAGGAAAGAAGAGTTTCAGATAGACGGGAAAAATCTGTGTTATCAAATTTTTTCTGTAAGTTCATTAAGGTAAAGAAAAGGCTTTACATCAGAAAGTTATTCTTAATGAAAGCAGATTCAGCAGAGTGGTAAAGTTAGAAGCCAGAGTACAGTGCCTGGGGAAGTGTGCAACATAAGGGTATAGAAAATGCGAGGGAGGACAGATTTTTAAAGATCAGTCAAGAAAAGAAAGAAAGTAAAAATAGCAAGAAAAAGTGACTTCTTTGAAGGAGGGCTTTATTTCATATTATTGTTTAGATTTAGCTTTTTTTCTAGTTTTATTGGAAAATAATTGACATGTTTGAGTATGTGAGTATAGGTCATAGGAAAGTATCCAGTAAAGAAGAAGAAATTGAAGAGAGAGAAAGGAGAGCAGATAATTGATGGAGAGAAGTCCTGGGGGAAACTACCTGGGATGAGGTCAAGAGCACAGGTGGAAGTGACTGTAAATTTGACAGTGTGGTTACAGACTATTCTAAGAACATTTATGAAAGACGGTTGACCTCTTGACATTTTCTGACATTCCCCACTGAATAGAACCATAATGTATTTTGTATGCTTAAAGGTGTTCATTAATATTTCAATGCAACTGAATGCTTTTTATGTTTTAGGTTGTCTTACAGAAAATTACTTAAGTAGCTCCTTATCCCCCCCAAATTTATTCATAATGGCATATATGTGACTCTTCTTTAAAGATCTCTCCTTTAATTAGTATTCCTTTCTTATTCCTTATTTATGTCATGATGAATTAAATATTAACATATTGTCTTTGATTTAACCTAGAGTGAATATAAATGGTATTCTGGAAAAAGAAAAAAAAAAACTGACTTCAATTTTACACGCTACGCCTCTGCTGAATACCTCATTAGTGCTTTAATTCATGCAGAAAAGGTTAAAATGTACTGGAAGCGACAATTCCTAAATGGAAAACACTGTGCTTCTGGTTCACTCTCGCAGTAAAGTACAATCATTCTGGGGAAAGGAAAGTGCTAGAGAAGAGTTGTCAGAGTTGGTAGCTGAGTTGAGTTACCATGTGACCCTCTGAGAGGCAGGGACATTAGAAGCAAAGGGCCCTGAATGAATATGATCACATCACTTCTTTGGGAAATAGATGAATCGGGCAGGAGAGGATATTGTAATGTCCACTTTCACAGGCTCCTTTAGAACTTCCGTACAACTGAAATATCATTTCTGGAGAGACTGTAATATGGTATGGGCTTATGAATGCAAAGTAAAATGAAAAATTGAGAGGGTAGCTGTTTTCATTCCTCACATCATTTGTTCTTTGGTTAGTTGCCTATGTTGGCAACAGAGGATCCTCTGAAGAGATAATCAGAACAACTGATGATGTGTGAATGACCCCATTTGTATATTTAAGAAACCAAACCCTTCCCTTTACAGTCACATTTTTGCAGCTGTCATATGAGGATTATACACATATATATGGAAACAAGAGAATCCAATCCTCCAAAATATTTTCAAGTTCAATTATCTCTACCTGGCCCATGTACATGGAGCCATTGTATTTCTCTCTTAGAATTGTTTGTCATTGACTCCTCACTATAAATGAACTAATTCAGTTAAATGTCAGTGTTAAAATAAATTTCATATTATTATACATTTCAAATCGCAAAGGAGTATCCCTTCTCCAGGTAGTTTCTCCAAATATTTTATTTTCTCTAGTATTTGCGTAACTGGAAATTTACCTTTCAAGCCCTAGACTATGGGTCCAAATGAGTTTTCTTGGCTGCCTTGAGGTGGAACAAGCAATGAGACAGATGAGCAGAGGCCTTGGGAAGTTACATTGGGAACACTTGTCTTCCTGATTGCTGTTTATAGTGTTTGGCCAAGCTGATAATATTCTGTTTTAGGCAGCTCAATTGATGTGAATTATACACTGATTTTTACCATATGGACAGCTACGCCATGAAATAATTACATTATTTCAACAACAGTATCATAATATGTTTTAATAAGAAAATCATGCTAGCTTCTGGATAAAAGGAAATTATGCAGATGCAGTCACTGTCCTCATGTGCAAAGACTTCATTTAATTAACAAAAGTCTATGTTATATTGATAGAGAACTTTGCAGTTTTCAAAGCACTTCACATACATCTATTTGATGTTTACCACAACTATATGCTGTAGAGATATGGGCATTAAAAAATAGTAAGCCAAGTCAGAATCTAGAAAGTAAAGTGAATGTCCAGTAGAGATGGTCCATATCCAAGTAAGAAGGCTGAGGTAATTAAGTACAAATTCCTTGGTTCAAGCAATTTTACTTCTAGGAATTTCTCTTACGGAAATAGTTATTGTTTTGGGGAGATCACTGACCAAAGTTGAAGTAAGAGCCTTCTTTTTTTTTTTTTGCCAGGCCACAAATTAAGTAGTAGGTTATGTTTATAAGACAGTGAGTCAAAGATTCAAAACTTGAAAAGCAGACTTTAGTTGGATATTTTCCCCAAATGAGTAATTTTAATATACATTCAGGATAACCTTAAGTAATAACCAGATATTATCCTCAATGTTTTTCAGACCTCTGCTGATGTGATTTTTTTTTTTCTTCTTGAACAGTTTCAAATGTCCAAGCCCAAATGTAATCATTGTATATTTACATTCTCAGTCTTATGAGAAGCAGACAAAAAGATGTTTTTCCACATGTGAGCAATGGGTCACAACTTGCTCAGTGTGTCCCCTTCATTCAATGCCCTGAAAAACTTCCTTATATGCAGGATGATTAAGAAAACATTCAATGAAAACTTCATTCTATCAGTGGGAGCACTGAGGGACAAACTTCTTATGTTTGATAACAGAAATATTACAAAGTTTTAAGGATGTGAAAAATTTCAAACATCTAGTGCTGTCTTTCCTTCTCTTTCTATAAATTATCTCATAGGACATATAAACATCTAAATTTTGCTATACTAAGCCCTACTGACAATTTACTAAGTCTGTATGTTCACAGATAAAAGAACCACTGTCACATGGGTAAGAGCCAAGGTTTGGCCTACAGAGGCAGTATTGTCCAGTTTGATTCCCTTGACGCTTATACAGCTACGCAAGGATTACACACATACACATGTGCACGCGCGTGCGCACACACACACACACACACACAAACAATTACAAACACTGCAATTAATATCCTTATATCCTTATTTATCCAGATGCCAAATTCAGTCTGATTTGTAATAATAAACATTGATATCACTCTAAATATTTGTAAATAGGGAATTAAATAAATGTGATAGGGCATATAGGTAAATGGAACACTATGACCCCCCCCAAAATAAAAGAGATCTACATTTACTGAAATGAAAAGATGTCCACAATGAGCTAAATATGATATAGAAAATAAGAAAAATATATACATACGCATCCATATATTTATGGAAAGAAGTAAAATATGCTGTTAAAAGTAGTTATCTTGAGATTATGGGACAAATTTCAAAGTCATGTAATAAAATTTTTACAAATGTTTTATAACACACATGAATTATTTACTTAACGAGAAAAAAGTAAATATATAAAATAAATGAGTAAATTGAAGAACAGCTATGCATGGTATAATTTTACCTACATAAAACATATACATATATGTTTAACATTCATATATGTTTATATATGAATGAAAATGCTAGGAGGATACATAGATAATTCTTAATAGTGATTCTCTATCGCTATTAAGTGATGGAGTTATGGTAGAAATTCCACTTTCTTCATACCATTTGAATGTTTTACAACCATTATATATTACAGATTAATCTGTACATAGTGATGCTAGCTATAACATGGATTCAGTCATTTTTATTATATAGTAGTATTCTCTAGGCAATGGCAAATCTTTCCCCCATCAATTTATAATCATTAGAGAAATATGATGCTCTAATATTCTAAGGACTTGATAACCTTCTAAAATAATACAATTACTAATTAAAATGTATTACCACTTCTGAGGAATAGTAAAGCAGTGTTCATTATTTTGAAATTTGCTTCAGAGTGTATAATTTGTCCTTTAACAGTTAATATAATTTTTATTTTTTTATTATTTTGGTCATAAAACTGATTCAGAGAGAACGATTAAAATAATGTGCTTCAGTAAATAATCAAGAAGACATTGGATGAATGAATATGATGTATTTTAATGGGAGTCACTTCTGATAACTAAAATCCTGATTCTCACATTTAAAATAAACTTGATAAAACACTACTCTTACAAATTTCAGTATCTTAATTCTATTTACTTTAATTTCATATTTACTCTAAAAACTGAAATGTTTGATAAACAGCAAGAACCTACTTTATAGTACAGGGAACTATATCCAATATCTTGTAATAACCTATAATGGAAAGAATCTGAAAAAGATTATATATATATATATATATATATATATATATATATACACACACACACACATACACATGACTGAATCACTTTGCCATACACCTGAAACGTGAATCAACTATACTTCAATAAAAAATAAAAATTAAAAAAACTAAAATATTTGATTTAGATTGGAAAAACTGTAAAAGAATGATTGAATAGGCAATATAGTTAAATACTTCACTTTATCCAATCCTTGGAAGCAATTATGGAATATTAAACTTGTACATACAGGTGAAACAAAACAAGTGCATCTCATTTTTAGGGCAAGTAAGAAATAATCAGCTCTTTTTTTTGCTTTTTAACTCTTTGTTTTGTGTTCTGTGGTCCTTTTGAACAGCCCACTGATGCTACCTAGGACTATAAGGGGAAAAAAAATGACTATGGAAAGATAAATCCTACTTTATACCTGTAAAAAATAAAAGGATATTTTTGATTTACCAAAAAGGAAAATGCATTTTCTTCATGATATCTTTATTTAAACTTTGTCACATGAGCACATATCATCACAGTTCTAAGGAATGAAACCACGTTAAAGCTTAGTTGATTAACTAAAGAAAGAAATATATATCATATAATTCCTTGTTGTGTAATTAAATAGGCATTTCCATATAAATAACATGAAGGGTGCCCTTTAGGTAAAGTTTAATTATCTGAAAAATAACTGCAGTTACTGTCATTAGATTTTTTTAAGTAAAAAAGAAATTTATGGTAAATCATAAGACTACGGTCATTAAGCATGATCAACCTATCAGAAAATGTTTTCAAAATGATACCTAAGATTAGTGACGTTGGGCATCTTTTCATGTGTTTGTAGTGGGAAGATGCTGCATAACACAGGGAGATCAGCTTGAGGCTTTGTGATGACCTAGAGGGGTGGGATATGGAGGATGGGAGGGAGGCTCAAGAGGGACGGGATATGAGGATATATGTATACTTACAGATGATACACTTTTTTTTTTAACATCTTTATCGGAGTATAATCACTTTACATTGCTGTGTTACTTTCTGCTATATAACAAAGTGAATCAGCTATATGTATACATATATCCCCATATCCCCTCCCTCTTGCGTCTCCCTCCAACACTCCCTATCCTGCCCATCTGGGTGGTCACAAAGTACCGAGCTGATCTCCCCGTGTGATGCAGCTGCTTCCCACTAGTTATATATTTTACATTTGGTAGCATATATATGTCCATGCTGCTCTCTCACTTCGTCCTAGCTTACCCTTCCCTCTCCCAGTATCCTCAAGTCAATTCTCTATGTCTGTGTCTTTATTCCTGTCCTGCCCCTAGGTTCTTCAGAACCATTTTTTTTTTTAGCTTCCATATATATGTGTTAGCATACGGTATTTTTTCTTCTCTTTCTGACTTACATCACTCTGTATGACAGTCTCTAGGTCCATCCACCTCACAACAAATAACTCAGTTTCATTTCTTTTTATGGCTGAGTAATATTCCATTGTATATATGTGCCACATCTTCTTTATCCATTCATCTGGTGATGGACACTTAGGTTGCTTTCATGTCCTGGGTATTGTAAGTAGAGCTGGAATGAATATTGTGGTACAGGACTCTTTTTGAATTATGGTTTTCTCAGGGTATATGCCCAGTAGTGGGATTGCTGGGTCGTATGGTAGTTCTATTTTTTGTTTTTAAGGAACCTCCATACTGTTCTCCATAGTGGCTGTATCAATTTATATTCCCACCAACAGTGCAAGAGGGTTCCCATTTCTCCACACCCACTCCAGCATTTATTGTTTGTAGATTTTGTGATGATGGCCATTCTGACCAGTGTGAGTTGATACCTCATTGTAGTTCTGATTTGCATTTCTCTAATGATTAGTGATGTTGAGCATCCTTTAATATGTGTGTTGGCACTCTGTATACCTTATTTGGCGAAATGTCTATTTAGATCTTCTGCCCATTTTTGGATTGGGTTGTTTGTTTTTTTGATATTGAGCTGCATGAGCTGCTTGTATGTTTTGGAGATTAATCCTTTGTCAGTTGCTTCATTTGCAAATATTTTCTCCCAATTCTAAGAGTTGTCTTTTTGTCTTGTTTATGGCTCCCTTTGCTGTGCAAAAGCTTTTAAGCTTCATTAGGTCCCATTTTTTTGTATTTGTTTTTATTTCCAGTTATCTAGGAGGTGGGCCATAAAGGATCTTGCTGTGATTTATGTCATAGGGTGTTCTGCCTATGTTCTCCTCTAAGAGTATTATAGTGTCTGGCCTTACATTTAGGTCTTTAATCCATTTTGAGTTTATTTTTGTGTATGGTGTTAGGGAGTGTTCTAATTTCATACTTTTACATGTACCTGTCCAGTTTTCCCAGCACCACTTATTGAAGAGGCTGTCTTTTCTCCACTGTATATTCTTGCCTCCTTTATCAAAGATAAGGTGACCATATGTGTGTGGGATTATCTCAGGGCTTTCTATCCTGTTCCATTGATCTGTATTTCTCTTTTTGTGCCAGTACCATACTGTCTTGATTATTGCAGCTTTGTAGTGTAGTCGGAAGTCAGGGAGTCTGATTCCTCCAACTCCATTTTTCTTTCTCAAGATTGCTTTGGCTATTCGGGGTCTTTTGTGTTTCCATACAAACTGTGAAATTTTTTGTTCTAGTTCTGTGAAAAATGCCAGCGGTAGTTTGATAGGGATTGCATTGAATCTGTAGATTGCTTTGGGTAGTATAGTTATTTTCACAATGTTGATTCTTCCCATCCAAGAATATGGTATATCTCTCCATCTGTTTGTATTGTCTTTAATTTCTCCCATCAGTGTCTTATAGTTTTCTGCATACAGGATTTTTGTCTCCTTAGATAGGTTTATTCCCAGCTATTTTATTCTTTTTGTTGCAATAGTAAATGGGAGTGTTTCCTTAATTTCTCCTTCAGATTATTCATCATTAGTGTAGAGGAATGCAAGAGATTTCTGTGCATTAATTTTATATCCTGTTACTTTACCAAATTCATTGATTAGCTCTAGTAGTTTTCTGGTAGCATCTTTAGGATTCTCTATGTATAGTATCATGCCATCTGCAAAAAGTGACAGTTTTACTTCTTCTTTTCCAATTTGGATTCCTTTTATTTCTTTTTCTTTTCTCGTTGCTGTGGCTAAAACGTCCAAATCAATGTTGAATAATAGTGGTGAGAGTGGACAACCTTGCCTTGTTCCTGATGTTGAAGTAAATGATTTCAGTTTTTCACCACCGAGTATGATGTTGGCTGTGGTTTTGTCATATATGGCCTTTATTATGTTGAGGTAAGTTCCCTCTATCCCTACTTTCTGGAGAGTTTTTATCATAAATGCGTGTTGAATTTTGTCAAAAGCTTTTTCTGCCTCTATTGAGATGATCATATGGTTTTTCTCCTTCAATTTGTTAATATGGTGTATCACATTGATTGATATGTGTATATTGAAGAATCCTTGCATTCCTGGGATAAACCCCACTTGATCATGGTGTGTGATCCTTTTAATGTGTGTTGGATTTTGTTTGCTAGTATTTTGTTGATGATTTTTGCGTCTATGTTCGTCAGTGATATTGGCCTGTAGTTTTCTTTTTTTGTGACATCTTTGTCTGGTTGGGTATCAGGGTGATGGTGGCTTCGTAGAATGAGATTGGGAGTGTTCCTCCCTCTGCTATATTTTGGAAGAGTTTGAGAAGGATAGGTGTTAGCTCTTCTCTCAATGTTTGATAGAATTCGCCTGTGAAGCCATCTGGTCCTGGGCTTTTGTTTGTTGGAAGATTTTTAATCACAGTCTCAATTTCAGTGCTTGTGATTGGTCTATTTATATTTTCTATTTCTTCCTGGTTCAGTCTCAGAAGGTTGTGCTCTTCCAAGAATTTGTCCATTTCTTCCAGGTTGTCCATTTTCTTGGCATAGAGTTGCTTGTAGTAATCTCTCATGATCCTTTGTATTTCTGCAGTGTCAGTTGTTACTTCTTTTTCATCTCTAATTCTATTGATCTGAGTCCTCTCCATTTTTGTCTTGATAAGTTTGGATAATGGTTTATCAATTTTGTTTATCTTCTCAGAAAACCAGATTTTAGTTACTGATCTTTTGTTTTCTTCATTCCTTTTTCATTTATTTCTGATCTTATCTTTATGGTTTCTTTCCTTCTGCTAAGTTGGCGTATTTTTTTTGTTCTTCTTTCTCTAATTGCTTTAGGTGTAAGCTTAGGTTGTTTATTTGAGATGTTTCTTGTTTCTTGAGGTAGGATTGTATTGGTATAAACTTCCCTCTTAGAACTGCTTTTCCTGCATCCCATAGGTTTTGTGTCAACATGTTTTTATTGTCATTTGTTTCTCCGTATTTTTTGATTTCCTCTTTGATTTCTTCAGTGATCTCTTATTGTTTAGTACTGTATCGTTTAGCTTCCATGTATTTGTATTTTTTACAGTTTTGTTTTCCTGTAATTGTTATCTAGTCTCATAGCGTTGTGGTCGGAAAAGGTACTTGATACTAATCAAGATATTCCACCTCACAGATAAAAGCAATTGGTCCACGAGTTGGTCATGTTGTCCAGAGTCCTTCCCTGGAATTTATAGTATGACTCTAGAATAAAGAAGCTTCTCTCCACTGTGGTGTTTGGAGAATATGAATATGAGCCTACTGGTGGCTATCTTCCCTGAAATATGGAGAAGATCTGTCTATAAACGGAAGCCAAGTAGAGGGAAGCAGAGATGGGAAATAGCTATCTTAATAGTAGTAAATCCTAGTTTCAGCCCCTAAAGTTCTTGCTGTTTCCCCTTGTTCATTGTTCTTGCTATTTTCCCCTTGCCTTATTCTGGGGTTGAGTCTAAGAATGTATTATTATTAATCTTAAAAATCCTCAGTTGATTATGATGATTGGCTATGCATGGCAATTATGGGACATGTTAATAATTCATCCCTTTTGGTTTTTGATCTATGTCAGTTTTTCACTAAAATTTTTTCTGAAACACGTGTCACTCAAATACTCCACAGCAAAAAAGAGTTTTTCAGTGCTCATTAAAGGGTCTGAAAAGTCCTTCAGTAAAACTAATTAATTGCTGAACCCAGCATTTCTCAATTGCCATTTTTTAGTTAGGTAGTTATTAACATCTTACAAAACACAGTTTTGGAAATGCTGAGTGATATACTATATTTATATATAATAATTTGCCAAGATTACGTTCATTTTATCAGCTTAGTATAATTGAAAATTTATCTCTTTTACATGAACTTTTCCCCAATTAACTTTGTGATTGATTAAATCTAAATTCATATCACTGGACTATCCTGCAATTTCCAGCTAGTCAAGATGATTTTTAATTTCAACTGGAATCCAACATATTTCTCTGCCAGCTTTGGGTCATTTGAATATTTGATAAGAAGGACTTCTAAAGCTACATTAATGTCTTTGTTCACTATGTTGAATCAGAAAGGGTTAATGATAGAGTCTCAAGTTATTCTGCCAGAAACTACTTTTCAAGTTAACACTGGTTAATTATTTGATATATTTGATATGTTATTCAACTGCTAATCCACCTAACATTTTTATCCTTCAGGCCACAGTTTTCTTTCAACTACAAGTATGCCACAAGAGATTTTGTCATTTGGTTCCCTGAAATCAAACTTGATTTTCATACACAGTTTGTTGTGGTCTTTAAGTTGAATACCAAAAATATTTCAGTTAGAAATTTTCTGTGGGAGTACAGCCCAAGGGCCCCTATCTGTAAGTTGGCCAAGACCAAACCAGATTGAAATGGAATATATTAAATTTTATAGAAAAATAAAACAACTCTGAAACAAGAAAACTGATGATTAAAACTTTCTGTTATGCTATATGTTTTTAAAATTGGTGGCCTGTTACCCAGAATTCCCTCTAATCAAGATATTTAAAATTTCAAAATTAGAAATATAATTTTTGTCACCTGCAAATATTCCTGGAAAATATCACTAAAAATAAGGTTCAAAGTATTTTTTTTAATTTTAATTTGATATATATAAAAGAACACATATCATAGCTGTATATCTTGAATTATTCTCACAAAGCTGACATAACTCATACCCAGATAAACAGAACCCCGTACCCAGAAGCCTTTTGCAGGGTCCCTTGCACTTACTACCCCTCCAAGAATAACCACTATCCTAACTTCTAACTCCATAGATTAATTCTGCCTCCTGAAATAGAGCACAGGTCCAGGTTCATTAGATAAATTACAGTTCACAGAATTATTCTAAATGTTCAAGTTGAAGAAACTCAATGTTTTTCTTTAAAGTTTCTTGAACTTTCTGGTTGTACAATCTTGGCCAAATTGTTTAACCTCTCTGAACCTCAGCTTCTTCAACTTTACAATGGAAATAATTATAGTACCTATCTCACAGGCTTGTGAATAGTAAATATTTTATACATATATATGTATTTACATCTATCTATACAAATATTGTGTAGTAAATTTGTATGGATATATAGATAGATTTTGTAAAGTGTAGCACCTGGCACACAGTAAACACTCAAATTGTAATTATTGTTGGAGTGCTTAGAATACCCTAATATATATTTAAAATTATTATTAGTGTTAATTAAAACCATTGCTAATTAAATCAACTTTGCTTTTTGGGTTATGTTTTTCTTTCTTTTTTTTTTTGCTTACCACCAAAAATATATCTTCCATTAGTTACCATACAGCTGATCCCATTTACCCATTTTGAGCCTCTCACACATACCTCTTCCTCTCTGGTAACCACTACTCTGTTCTCTGTATCTGTGTGTTTGTTTTAGTTTGGTTTGTTCACTTATTTTGTTTGTGTTTGTTTATCAACTTTTTATATTCCACATGAGTCTTTCTCCATCTGACTTATTTCATTTAGCATAATACACTAAATATCTATCCATGTTGTCACAAATAACAAGATTTCAACTTTTTTATGGCTGAGTAATATTCCATTGTATATATATAATTTCTTCCTTTAGGTATGCTAATAATTGTTTTATATATATTGGTGCTCCTATGTTAGGTACATGTATATTAATCATGGTTATGTCTTCTTAATAAATTGCCCCTTTAATATTATATACTGTCCATCTTTGTGTCTTGTTACCTTTTTTGGCTTGAAATCTATTTTGTCTGATATGAATATGGCTACACCTACTTTCTTTTGGCTACCATTTGCTTGGAGCATCATCTTCCATCCCTTCACTTTTAACCTTTATTTGTCTTTAGAGCTAAGGGGTGTCTCTTGGAGGCAGCATATATTTGCATCTTGTTTCTTAATCCACGTAGCCACTCTGTGTTTTTTGATTGGTGAATGCAATCCATTTATATTTAGGGTGACTACTGACAGATGAGGACATGGTATTGCAATTTTATTTCTTGTTTTCTGGTTGTTCTATATTTCCATTGTTTATTTTTCCTTGTATTTCTGTATGCCATTTTGTTATTTATTTACTTATTTTATTTTTTGAGCTGTTTTGGGTCTTTGTTGCTGTGCGTGGGCTTTCTCTAGTTGCGGTGAGCAGGGGCTACTCTTCATTGTGGTGCAGGGGCTTCTCACTGTGGTGGCTTCTCTTGTTGCAGAGCATGGGCTCTAGGCACGCAGACTCAGTAGTTGTGGCACATGGGCTTAGTTGTTCTGCAGCACGTGGGATCTTCCTGGACCAGGGATCAAACCTGTGTCCCCTGCATTGGCAAGTGGATTCTTAACTACTATGCCACCAGGGAAGTCCCCTGTGTGCAATTTTGGTTTGGTCATTTTCTATGATATTATTCTGCCTTTCCTCATTTTTATGTTTTGTGTCTCTGCTATATGTTTATGTTTTGTGGTTACTCTGAAGTTTGTATAAAGCATCTCATAGATAAAATAGTCCTTTTTCTGCTGATAGCATCTCATCTACATTTACCTATACAAGTTCCATCCTTTTCCTCTTCCCCTTTTATATTTTTGTTGTCTCAAATTATCTTTTTCTATGTTGTGAGTTTGTTACCTGAGATAGCTATAGTTTTTTGCGTTTTTTTGAAAACCTATTCTGATAAAGAGTTGCAATTTTCTAGTTCTATTTATTACCTAGCTCAAAGTTTTGTGTATTTTTGACGTTTTGCTTCTGGTAGAAGAGGTCCTTTTAATGTCTCTCATAAGGCAGATCTAGTGTTAATGAGCTTCCTCAGCTTTTGTTTTTTTGTAGTCTTTATTTCTCCTTCGTATCTGAATGATAACTTTGCTTGATAGAGTATTCTTGGGTGACAGTTTTTATCTTAGTATTTTTCAGAATGTCATCCCACTTCCTTCTGGCTTATAGAGTTTCTGCTGAGAAATCAGCTGATACCCCAATGGGGATTCCTTTGTAGGTTACCACCTTTTTTCCCCAGCTGCCTTTAAAATTCTTTCTCTGTTACTGACTTTTGACAATTTTAATATTATGTGCCTTAGAGAAGGTCTTTTTGCATTGAGACAATTAGGTGTTCGGTGTTCTCTTAGCTTCATGGACTTGTATATCCAGTTCCTCCCCCAGATTTGGGAAGTTCTCAGCTTTTATTTCTTTAAATAATCTCTCTGCTCCCTTCTCTCTTTCTTCTCCTACCAGGACACCCATTATCCTAATGTTGCCCTTCCTGAAAGAATCAGATAGTTCTCATAGAATTTCCTCATTTTTCTATATCTTATTTCTCTTTCTTCTACTTATATCATGTCTAGATTTCTATCTTTGTGCTCACTAATTCTTTCTTTCATATGGTCTGCTATATTTCCAGTGCTTTTGGATACATTTTTCATCTCAGTTATTGAATTCTTCAGCTCCACAATTGTGGTTTGGTTCTTTTTTAGAGTTTCAATCTCTTTGGCAAAATATTCCTTCTATTCATTAATTTTATTGCTAGGCTCATTAAATTGCCTTTCTGAGTTTTCTTGTATCTCATTGAGTTTCTTCATGACACCTATTTTGAATTCTCTATCAGTTAAATCACAATATTCTGTGACTTCTGGAAAACTATCTTTTTGTGTGCGTGTGTGGTGCTTTAGTGTAACTGTGGTTCTTCATGGTGCTTGATGAATTGTTCCCCAGTTGGCGTATTTGAAGTTGAATGACAGGTTAGAAGTTAGTCTTTCTTTTCTTTTGTAGATGGTGCTGTAACACAAGTCTTTGGTTTCTTTTACCTGAGCTACCTTTGTTTATATTTGAGAGTTGGCACTTTCCAACCTCCATCTTCTCTGTAAAAGGTGTGGCTGCATGTCTTCTTTGTCTCTTCTTGTGCCTCTGGGGTCCTTGCTGCCTTGCTTCTGCCAGAATCACTGTCAATACTGGGCTCTTCCCTTATGTTGGGGATTCCCCTGAGACAAAGGGTCTACCATGGCAGGAGGGGGAAGTGTGGGGGAGGGAGCTGGTGTCATGCAAGTGCCTCTACCATGTCCAGTATTATAAGGTTCACAGCTCCGCCACTGCCAATGGGCGGGGGGCTGGGGTCATAAGTGCTTTAGTGGCTAGAGGGATGGGATCCTAGGCTGCAGAGGCTGGTGTGTTTGGGAGGCCAGGATAATGTACATGGCTTCCCCTGCTGTTACTGGGGTTTCTAAGGCTGTGGGCTCATCTGCTGTAGTCAGAAGATCAGGATTGCAGGCAGCAGTCCACCCATCTTTAGATGTACAGATTTGTGAAGTTCTCAAGCATCCTTTTGTGTTGAGCAGAGGCACTTTTGTTGAGTTGTGGATGTTTTACACATTGCAAGATTGAAAGGAGGAGATAAAAGTAGCTTTTCACTCTGCCATGTTTCTGGCATAACCCCAAATCTACTGTTAAGAAACAGAATGTTTTAAATTTTTTTTAAATAAAAAAATACTGTTTTTATTGAACCTCATTATAAACACTAAAATAATGAATATCATGTTCTTGAATGATTGATTCACCTGTCATACGTTTCATTTTGTGGTAACAGTGATTAATTCTAGAGTGTTTGCAAGTTTATCTTCTGTATTATGGTGATTTTAAAATTCCTCACACTGACATTGAAATATGTCAATAATCTGTCAGCACATTCATGACTCACATAAAGTTCTACATGAAAAGCCATTGGTAATTTTCAAACATTTTAGAAAAGGTCTGAATAAAGCAATTAACCATGAAAATTGCTTTTGATTTTTTAGTAGTTTTAATATTTTCTGATTACATCAGAATATGACTCTTCTATCATTTTTAAGTCATGGTTATTGAGAATTCATGTAGGAGTCTAATTCAATAGGTATGGGATTATAAAATGAGGATGTGTCACAATTACACAAATATATGCTTAAAAGCATGTGGGTTTTTTTGGTCATTGTTGTTATTGTTTGTTTTTCTGTGTTCCTGATATAACAGGTTTATTATCTCAAAGCTCTATCACTGAAATACTGGGAGTCCATACTCATTGACATGGACATTAAAAAAAAAATTATTTCATTGAAGTATAATTTACATACAATGCAATTCACTCATTTTAAGTGTGTATCTCAGTGGTTTCTCATACATTTAGAGAGTTATGCAAATATCACTACAATCCAGTTTTAGAACATTTTCCTCAGCCCCAAGAGATCCATCATAACTTTGCAGTCAATCCTTGTCTGCCACCTCCAGATGCAGGCAACAACTAATTTACTTTTTATTTCTATAGATTTGCCTGTCCTGGACTTTCCATATAAATGATATAATACAGTAGTATAGTTTAGATAAAGTTGTGTTACAGTGTTGTTTAAGTCTCCTATGCTCTTGCTGATTTCCTATCTAGATATTCTATACATTAATGAAAGTGGGGCATTGAAGTTTCCTAGTATGATTGTTAAACTGTTTATTTCTCCTTTAGTTTCTGTTCCTTTTTGCTTTATGTTCTTGGGGGCAGTGTTGTTATTATGAACATAGGCTTTAAAAATTATAATTTATGCAATAAGCACTTCCAGAAGTTTAGAGTAATGACCACAAAAACACTCCTCAATGAAGGCAACAAAATGACAGCAAAAATTGTCAAAATAAATTTTTCATCACTTTGGAAATTAACCAAAATCTTGGGAAAATCTGAAGAGCATTTATTTAGGAAAAATGACTAAATCTCAATAAGAACAGTGAGAAGTTTTACATTTAACTTGACCTGTTTCTATCCCTTTCTCTTTCGTTTTGTGGTAGACTTAAAATCCAACAGCATCACAATGAGTTTATCTGTGAAAACCAGCACACTGTTGGATATAACTGGTTTAGAGTTCCCCAAATACACCATCCATTGAGAACTGTCACTATTCAATCTGTTTGGCAGCTCCCTAAAAAGCTCCAGTGTCAGTGTTTGCTTTTATTTGACCTGACTCAGAGATAACTTTGCATGAGCATCCCTAAGTTGTGGAAAACAATCAGCAGCAACTATTTAACATGTCAACTGACTGAAGTAACAATACTACTTAAGACTAACTAGAGGCTAATCAAAAAAAATTTTTTTTAAACTGAAGAATAAGATATTCATAAAGGAGTTTTTAAAGTCTGAAACATTCCTGGGAATCTAGACAGTCACATGCATGTGTTAAGATGTTTGCATGCCGAGGAAAGATCTGAAAGGACCGTAATCTCCTACCTTTGGCTGACCTTGTGTCACTATACAATCAGGAAATAACGGCTAAGGCAGAGTTGTAAATTTCCTACCTAAGCATTAGAAACGTGTCTCGACAAACATACAGAGGCTCTTGGTAAGGACAGAAGAATTCTTGGTTCAACGAGTTTAGGTATATCTCTGTCCAACCATTAGCTGTCAACTAAGATACATCAATGACCACACACAACAATGAATACATACTTTACAGAATGATTCAAGGGCATCACAGAAGAAATAAACAGGAGAGGAACAACAATAACTGATTTTCAGTTTGGCCACATCACTGTATTTAAAATGTCCAGCTTTAAAGAAAAAATTCGAGACATGAAAAGAAACAGGAAAATATGTCCCATAAAAAGGAAAAGCAAATGGACACAAATTATCCCTGAGGAAGCAAAAATTTTGGACTTACTAGATAAAGACTTTAAAATCATTTGTTACAAATTAGTTCAAAGACTAAAGAGAACAATGTCTAGATAAATAAAAGATATGAGAATTATGTTTCACCAAATATAGCATGTCAATAAAGGCATAGAAAGTATATAAAAAATAAATAAAATGCTGTACTTGAAAAGTACAATAACTGAAATGAAAAATGCACTAAAGGGGCTCAATATCAGATTTGAGCAGGCATAAGAAAGAATCAGTGAATTTGAGATAGGTCAAATGAAGCTATCCAGTCTGAGGAAAAGCAAGATAACAGCATGAAGAAAAATGAACAGAGCCTAAGAAACTTTTAGAATACCATCAAAAATATCATATAGGCATTATGGGAATCTGAGGAGAGAAGGGAGAAGAGGCACGATGAATATTTGAATAAATAATGGCTGTAAAGTTTCCAAGCTTGATGAAAAAATTAATCTAAAAGTCCAATAAGTTCAATGAACTCCAACCTGGATAAATTCAAAGAGAAGCAAACCTGAACACATGATATCAAACTGTTAAAAGACAAAACCAAAAAGATAATCTCTAAAGCAGCAAGAGGAAAGCAACTCATCATATACAAGGGATCTTCAGTAAACTTAACAGTAGACTTCTTGTCAGAAACCGTGGAGACCAGGGGACTTCCCTGGTGGTCCAGCTGTTAAGACTCCATGCTTCTACTGCACGGAGCAGGGGGCGTGAGTTCAATCCCAGGTTGGGGAAGTAAGGTCCCACATGCCACACGGTGCAGCCAAAAAGTAAAAAAAAAAAAAAAAAAAAAAAAGAAAAGAAACCATGGAGACCAGAAGGAAGTGGAATGACATATTCAAACTGCTGAAAGAGACTGAATTCTTTGTCCAGGGAATTAGCCATCAAAAAATGAAAGAGAAATTAAGACATTCCTTGATATACCAAAACGGAAGGAATCTTTTACTCATAAACCTTCCCTACCACAAAGACTAAAGGTAGTCCTTTAGGGTGAGATGAAAGGCCTCTAGACAGTAATTCAAAGCCACACAAAGAAATGAAAAGCCTAGTATGAGTAAGTACATTGTTACCTCCTGGCACAAATAAAGAAACACTATAAATACCTTTCTTTTTGTAAATCTTTTCTTCCAAAATCTACTTTAAAAGACAAATACCTAAAACAATAATTGAAAAATCTGTGTTGATGGGTTTAAAAAATATACATGTATATATAAATGTAATTTGTTTTACAATAATACCATAAAGAAGGGTATTATACAATGCCATATATTTTAGCAAAGTTTTTTTATGATATTGAAGTTATGTTGATATCAATCCAAACTTGTTTTTTTTAAGTTAAAATGTTAGTTGTAATTGTAGGGCAACCACTAAGAAAGTAACTCCATAAAATATGGTAAAAGAGACAATAAGGGACTTAAAATGGTTTGCTAGATAATATAAATTTAACACACAAAAATCAATAATGGAGGAACGAAGGACCAGAAAGATACAGAACATATAGACAACAAATAGAAAAATGGCAGAAACTAATCTTACTTTATCAATAATTACATTAAATGCAAATGGCCTAAATACTGCAAGCAAAAGGCAGAGACTAGAAGAGTGGATAAAAAAATAATCATGATTCAACTATATACTGTGTAAAAGAGACACTTTAGATTCAAAGACAAAAATAGGTTAAAACTAAAGGATAGAAAAAAAAAGAAATAAGATGAAAACTCTAACTCAAGAAAGCTGGAGTGGCTATACTAATAATAAAGATAAAATAGACAATAAGATAAGAGTCTGTACTAGAAACAAAAAGGATATTATGATGATGAGTAAATCCATTGATAAGACATAACAATTACAAATTTACATGCATTTAATAGAGCTCCAAAGTATATGAAACAAACGTAACAGAATTAAATGGAGAAATAGACAATTCAACAATAATAAGTGGTGATTTCAACATCCCATTTTAAATAATGGATAAGGCAAATAGGCAAAATATCAACAAGAAAACATAAGATTTGAAGAACATTACAAACCAATTAGACCTAACAAACATCTGTAGAACATTCCACCCAACCATAGCAGAACACACATTTTTCTTAAGGGCACATGGAACATTTTCCTGGATAGACCATATTTTGGGTCATAAAATAAGCCTCAATGAATTCAAAAGGATAAGATTATACAAGTTGTATTCTCTGATTACATGGAATAAAACTAGAAATCATTAATTAAGGAAATTTGGGAATTCACAAATATGTGGAAATTAAAAGGCACATTCTTAGACAACCAGTGTATCAAAAAAGAAATCACAAGGGAAATGGAAAAAACTAAGATGAATGAAAATGAAAACATTACATAGCAAAACATGGTGTATAGCAAAAGCAAAGCTTAGAAGGATATTTGTAACTATAAACCCCAATGTTAGGAAAGATGAAAGATATCAATTCAGTAATTTCAGTATTCATGTTAAGAAACTAAAAACAAAAGAGCACACAAAATCCAAGCAAGAGGAAAGAAGGAATAAAGATCTGAAATTAATGAAATACAAAACAAATAATAGAGATTTATCAATGAAAGCAAAAGTTGGTTCTTTGAAGAAAGCAACAAAATGGATAAACTTTTATCTATAATGAACAAGAAAGAAAGAGGGTAATTTCAAATTACTTAAATCAAGTATGAAAAATGAAACATCAATACAGACCTTACAGAAATAAAAATGATTATGAGGGAATATTATGGTCAACTGAAGGCCAAATAATTAGATAACTGAGACGAGATGGACATCTTCCCAAAAAGACACAAAATCCTGAGAGTGACATAAGAAAAAATAGAAAATCTAAATAGATATATAACAAGTAAGGAGATAGAATTAGTAATAAAAAACAAAAATGGGAAAACCTTACAGCAAAGAAAATCCCAGGCCCAACGAGTTCACTGGCAAATTCTGCCAAACATTTGAAGAATTAACACCAATCTTTCACAGATTTTCCAAAAATTAGAATAGGAGAGGGACTTCCCTGCTGGCACAGTGGTTAAGAATCTGCCTGCTAATGCAGGGGACACGGGTTTGAGCCCTGGTCCAGGAAGATCCCACATGCCACGGAGCAACTAAGCCTGTGTGCCACAACTACTGAGCCTGCACTTTAGAGACTGCGTGCCACAACTACTGAGCCTGTACTCTAGAGACCGCGTGCCACAACTACTGAGCCTGTGCGCCACAACTACTGAAACCCACGTGCCTAGAGTCCCTGCTCCACAACAAGAGAAACCACCACAATGAGAAGCTCACGCACTGCAATGAA
This sequence comes from Monodon monoceros, assembly GCF_005190385.1. Classification (NCBI taxonomy): domain Eukaryota; kingdom Metazoa; phylum Chordata; class Mammalia; order Artiodactyla; family Monodontidae; genus Monodon; species Monodon monoceros. Next base: position 105,668,621 of record NW_021703779.1, on the reverse strand, counting down.
GAGTAGCCCCCACTCGCTGCAACTAGAGAAAGCCTGCATGCAGCAACGAAGACCCAACGCAGCCAAAAATAAATAAATAAATTTATTTTTAAAAAAAGAATAGGAGAGTACACATCTCAGCTCTTTCTCTGAGGCCAGTGTTAATCCTGATACTAAAACCAGACAAAGACATCACATGAAAAGAAAACCACAGACCAATATCCCTTATGAATATAGATGCAAAAATCCACAACAAAATATTAGCAAGCTGAATCCAGTAACATATAAATAGGATTGTACACCATGATCATTTGAGATTTATCATAGGAGAATGCAAGGTTAGTTCAACATAAAAAAATCAATGTAAGTGTCATATTAATAGAATGAAGGAAAAATATCAGAGGATCATCTCAATAGGTGTAGAAAGAGCACTTGACACAATCCAACATCCTTTCATGATAAAAATAATCAACCTAAGAATAGAAGTAAACTTCCTCAACCTGATAAATGCCATCTAAGAAAAACCCATAGTTACCCGTATAGACACCAAGGGGGGAAAACCGTGGTAGGGTGGGGATGGTGGTGTGCTGAATTGGGAGATTGGGATTGACATGTATACACGGATGTGTATAAAATTGATGACTAATAAGAATCTGCAGTATAAAAAACCAAACAAACAAAGAAACAACTAATACTGAACTTTCTTTGGGTTATTTGTATGGAAATATGTTAATATAAATGTTTCAGACATTACATGAAATTTCTGAAAATCTTAAAAAAGAAAAACCCATAGTTACCATCATACTTAATTGTGAAAGATTAAATGTTTTTCTCCTAAGATCAGGATCCAAATAAAGGTGTCCACTCTCACTGCTTTCTTGTCAAAATTGTGCTTGAGGCTCCAATCAGAGCTATAAGCAACAAAAAGTTATAAAAGGGGTCACTGGATACAATGAGACTGGTATAGGTAAGTCGGAGTGACAGCATGTTGGATTTTGAAGGTCATATTAAGAACATTTGGATTTATTGGGAGAACAATGAGAATATAGAAGAAAGTAATGATATTTAATGGAGAAGACATTCTTTTGCACTTTACTGTTCAAAAATATTATGCATTCTTTTTAATTGTAGTTAACCATATGTTTAAATTTTAAAATGTTGAAATAATTTAAATTTTAAACTGACATTTCTGATTATGTGTCCATCCTAATATAGGTTTAAAATCTGACTTGAATCAAAAACATTCAAAATAGATTTCTCTTTTTGTCACTCCTAGAAACATATTGAAACATGAAAGGAAAGTCCCTGGGAAATTCTTACCTCTTCATTTTAACTTAAATTGAAAATGCAATGCATAGTCAAAGAATATCTGCTGTGATTATTTTTTCATCCTGTGCCCAGAATTCTCCATTGAATACTATGCTGTGAAGGTTAATACCAGCAGGCTTAGTATCGGCTTGGGCTTTATTATTGAAATAAGAAATACTTGCCTGGCACTGATCCCTGGTCAAGGCATGTATTTCTTTTTTTTTTTTTTTTTTGTCACTGTGGGTCCAAGGAGTTTCAGGGAGCTTTGTCTCTGATTTTCAGCATTGGTTATTGTTAACACTGAGATTGATGACTTGCACCTGGTCTCAGTGAGGACCCCAGGGTCTGTGACACTGGGGTTGATTACACAGCAAAAATGGGTCTTAAAAGGGAGCATAGTTGAAACCTGTGTCCAGCCATTTCAGACAAAACACTGTGAGACAATCTTTGATTGTCATTCATTTATTAACTTTAATGTGGTTTGTATGTTGTATCATGCTTCTGCAATAAACCACACGTTTGTAAGCATTGTCATTTTGGATCCTGCTAGCATTCATTAGCAATGGAACCCTATCTAACTGCCACTTTCAGTGCAGATACCTATTTTCTATTGCCTGATTTCAAACTCTTTGGTACAATTAACAGGCCCTTCCCAAATGGCCTAATTTATCTCTCCAAATGTGTATGTGTCCCTCCTGCTGAATATAATTTTATTACCCAATATAATTTTATTTTTTCCTTTGTATTTTCATAGAAGTGGTTCATCCTGTCATTGTAATACTATTGGATTGAATCATGACTATCTGTTAATACTTTTGTATCCACCCATCCTTAACACACTGTCTGAAGCACAGTAAGCGCTCAACAAACTTTGGATGGATGCATGCATGCATGGATGCATGAAAGATTGTCCTTAGGTTTAGCCATACTGCTCTTGAAGTGACATTTCTCTAACAACAAATGACACAAAGTGACAAAAACGGTGTGTTTGTAGAAATATATGAAAGCATAAAATCAAATAATATTCCTGACTATCTACTTGACCTTGCTAGTGTTTATAACTGGTTCTATTACCAGCTAATTCTATCCCATTGTTCATTTATTACAATAATCTAACTTGGTCATCACATATAGAAGAAGGCTTCATTGAGCTGCAGTGAAAGTATGGCTCTAAATGTGCCAGGGATAGTTAACTGAATTATAATGTGATATTGGCCAGGGGCTCAGCCTAAAAAATAATGAATGGACAGTTAGCTGATCTGAAAGGAGAGTGCAATGGAAATTTTAAACAATTCACTGATAATCACCCAGGAGGGATTTGGAAAGTATGCTTTTATAGATAACATTCACAAAAAATATTTAAAATTAATGCTTGAAAACCTTCAGCCAAATTTGTTTTAATCCCTATAATATGCAGAGTATTACGATTTGCTTTACCAGTTAGGCTTTGCATCAGGCTTTCATGTTCATGTAGAATACTAAAATGGAATGGAAATTTATACAGCCACTTTTGTAAGAATAACTTCAAGACATTAACCTGGCCAAGAAATGACTGCATTCAGCCAATGAATACACTCTTGAAGTTATGATTTGATACAATCATTGACCAAGAAGCCAGGCTCCATTAAAAAAAAATGTCTTTTCTTCCCATCCCACAGCAATCTGATTTTTAAGCTAATGGAGCTATTGACAGTAAAAGAGTTTTAACCCTCTGCAAAACAACAGCAACAACAAAAATGTTTGCAAACAAACTCCTGTGTTGAGTTATTATAAGAGGAGTTTAAAATTAAGTGTTGTTGCAGAAAAGCAATAGGCAACTGTGCCGATAAAATTGAACAAGTTCTATCCATAAATCAAGGACTTGCTGATAAAACGTTACTTTTTAAGCTCTTGAGTTTACTCAGGTGTTTTTATTGCATTAACATATTTTGAAAACTACAGTTCAATTTGTACTAAGTAGAGTTCTTGCGGTTTTCACAGTGTATTCCACAGAAATATGCACATACTTTTTCCCTCTGAATCCCTGAAATACAAAAGTTTAATTTCAACTTTATCTTCAGTAATTTAATGACGTTATTACTCAATACATAGGAGAATAATGTGTGTGTGGGTTTTGCGGGGCATGGTGCTACTTCTCTTCCTTGCAAGTAATAGGGAATAACATCAAAATCCTGAACATTCATTCTTTAATACATGCCTCATACATCAATATGTACTATCCAATATTTGAATACAAATATAGTTAGCCCTGGTTATTTTACTTCTCCTATGTAAAGAGCCTGCCTAAAAATCTAACTACTGTTTATAACAGCATATTTCACCTCTGCCATTTAAAATTTCCTGATCTCCCACTGAGAAGCTGGGTCAGCCCCCTGTGCTCCTACTGCTCTACCAGCGTCTATAACACATTGAATCCAATGACCTCTTTACTCATCTGCCCCCCATACTGAGGAAGTTTCTACAGGGAGAAGGACATGCCTTATCCGTTTTACTGTTAAATTCCCATCACTTAGAGAAAGCCTCACAAATGATAGCTACTTTCTAAATGCTTGAATGGAGTTGGTCATTAAATCAATTATTCATTTGCAAAACTTTATACATTTATTCTAAGTTCATCTTAAATACATTTTAAGAGTTACACCTACAATAATCAATGCTTGATTTGTAGAGCTGGGTAGAAAATTAAATATGAAAGAGATGAAATAAGCTTCATGTCACAACTACAGATTTAGAGAATTTTTGCTCATAGTGTAGAGAAATTGTTTTTATTTCAATTACACTGGACTTATTTTTCCAATTAATAGTAGATTATAGCCATTCTTTCATTACGTGTAACTTTTTGAGAAGTATAAATAAATTTAAGAAAACGAATTCTCTCAATGTGTCAATAGCTCTCACTATTTATATATTCACTATATGATTGTTCAAAGTAAAGAATCAATACTTTTTATCATTGTCTTAAATAACGGAGGCACACCTTTACTTCTTTGAAACAATCAAAAAGTTTTATTTTTAAGCACCGATTGCATGTGCATAAAATTCTGAATTGATTATTGTAAGTACACTCTTCAGAGAGAACTGGAAGAGGTAGCCTTGTGGTGTGATAGGCAGAACAATACCCCCCTCACCCCAAATATGTCCGTATCTTAACCCCCCATCTGTGAATATTTTATGTTACCTGGCAAGTGAAACTTTGAAGATGGAATTTAGGCTAAAAACTTTAAATATAGGGGGATTATCCTGGATTGTACATGTGGGCCCAATGTAGTCACACTGGGCTTTATAAGTAGAAAAGGGAGACCAAGGAGTCAATCAGAGAGATGTAATGGAAGGATAGAAGGAGAGATCCAAAGTACGAGAGGGACTCAACCGACTACTGCTGACCTTGAAGATGGAGGAAGGAAGCCACAAGCCAAGGAATACCAGTGATCTCTGGAGGGAGAAATGGCCCTCAGCTGATAGGGAGTGAGGAAACAGTATCTTCAGCCTTTTAACCACAATGAACTGAATTTGCCAATAATATAGATAAAATTGGAAGAGGATTCTCCCATAGAACCTCCAGAAAGGAACAAAGCCTTGCCAAAGCCTTGATTTTAGCCCATGTCAGACTACAGAGCCATAAGAAAGTAAACTTGTGCTATTTTAACCACTCAATTTGTGGTAATTTTTTTCAGAAGCAATAGGAAACTAATACAGATGGCCTATGTTGAAGGAAGGATAACAATAGGTACTACTTATTGAGCACTTACTATAAGCAAGGAGCATTATACATATTATTTCACTTAATAGTAATAATAATATCCTCATTTGTTAAAATGAGGAAATCAAAGTACATAAGGTCTAAATAACTGTCTAAACTCAGCCAGCTAGTAAGTAGTAGATTTTAGGTTATTCAAGAGTCTACCTCTGGGCCATCTTTTAACCAGTATGCTACTCTGCTTTTCAACAGGACTACAGGAACTATCTAAGGAAAGCATGCTGGGTTAATGCTAAAATTATAAAAAATAGTCATTTATTGAAACTATAATCTATAATTAAATATATACATATGCTCACAGAATCTACTATGTAGTTCTCTACTGAAGTTGCTATATTTTATGGAAATAAGCTTAGAAATAATACTGTATATACAAGTTTTGGTAAAAATATAAAATATATTATTTTTCAGGGCATAAGACACTATCTAACATGTATCGAGCACTTATGATGAGCAAGGTGCTATATTTCATGTTATGTACATCATCTCCTGTACTCCGGATAACTCTGTGATGTAGGCTTTATTATATACCTCTATTTTGAAGATTAAGAATCTGAGTTTCAGAAAAGTTTTTTAAGAAATCAAACCACCCATGGCTGATTTGTGGCAGAAGAGGGCCTAGTATCCATGAATGTGACACTCCAAAGTATACCACCTCCTCATGGGTGAGTCAGTGTGAAATGTCACCTACTAGCAGTTTACTTGTTCTACAGAATGGGATAATAATGCAATAGTTGCCTAGTGTGGCTTCAGAGATGATTAAGGAGACAGTAGACATCATATACAACGTCCTTAACATAGTAGTGAGTTATGGTTCTCAGCCCAGAGGCCCTAATGTGCTAAGACTACCATTCCTGCCCTGGTGACCTCTGTTTCATTTTGGGCTATCTCTAGACAGGCTGTGATCCCAAGAAATTGTGGAGCTTAAAGTTGAAGGTGGAAGGTAAATGTGGCAGGGATCCAATCAATCATTAACTGCAATATTCACTGAACCCCCATCATTGCTAACTCCCTTAGGTGTGTTTGCGCACCTTTATGTGGCTCCTTTTGGCAATATTTCTACCTACTTATTGCCATTCCTAACATTTACCCTCTTGGCTTTGAGTGCCAATTGTTTCTACCCATCCATAACCAATAAGTTGTATCCCCAACCTTGGCTCCTGACTGAACTTTAAATCAAATCTTAGTACCCTTTCCTGCTCTGGCTTCATTATATTACCTTATGAAAAATAGGCAAATAGATTATTTTATGATGTACAGTTCAGCTGTAGGGTAGCTAACAATGCACTCTCCATGCAAATCATTTATTTTTAAAAAGATCTTTCTCAGGTCATTGGATGAACTGCATATGTAGCTTACTTAAAACACTGAATATTATAGTAACCATATGTGTTTCAAAGGCACTCTTAAAAGCTTTACTTGAAGTTGTTAAGAATTCTCAAAATCATTAACACATACCCAGCTTAAAAGATTCTTAAAAGCATATGCTTGACAAAGTAGAAAGATTTAAATGAGAGGTTTCCTTGATCATGAATACCTTTGTTAGATTTGTTTGAAGATATGCTCTATGAATTTCCTCAGGAAAATTAAAACAACTAATTATCTTGCTTGTAACCTTGCTTACCCCCAAATTTTAAAAACTCTAAAAGCTTTATGTATCTCACATGTGGAGTTTTCTGAATTAAGTTCTATACCATCATTCTTTACTTCTTGGTCTCCCACTGGCAAAAGCGGAATTCTGTCAGTGTATACATTACTTTTCCTCATGGAAGTAACTCCCATTTAGTACAAGCTGAAAGAAGAAGCGATTTCAGAAGTATTCAAGTACTGAGAATTTGGCATACATTTGCCAGGCTGGAAGTATGTAAAAACAAAAGAAAACAAACAAAAAACACAATAGTTTCCTCTGTAGCCAGAATTACAAGATATAGTCTTAGTTCTGTTTCCCAGTATAGATCAAGGCATAACGTTAAGCAACATCTAGATCTGAATGGTACATATCAATTAGTGTATGCTAATAGCCGTGATATTACACATATTAATATTATATATTGCTTGTGATTCATTTTTATGTTCTTTACTAATATTTCAACATACATTGATCTTACTTACACTAATACTAAATTAAGCCAACACACTCATTGGAAAAGTGAGAACATTCGTTATGTCAGCCTAATATCAAACAACTTGGTTAGACATCCACATTTCCTATCCACCCCTCAAGACCACTGAATTAGCTGATTACCTTGGTATTGTGTAAAAATAGTTCATATTTTAGTCTATAATTAGATATGTTACTTCCTTTCACCTAATGAGTTAGGCTAATTGTCTCTAATCATTGTAGAAGAAAGCTTATAGAAAGTGTTTCACTTGGAGATTAGGAAACTATTTCTCACTAAGTTTATTGTATGAGTTCATTATTTTAGCCATGAATTAAGATAAGTATCTGATGCATTGGTTTTGACTTGTAAAAGCAGGAATACAATTGTCCTAAGCAGCCATTTGTGTCATTTATGAAAACAAAAGATATAAATAATAATTGTTGTTTGTTTCTCAAAAATCAATATCATTTAATTTTTTGTAATAATAACTATATTCAGCAAAATTTTGGTGTGATTTAATAGGTTGATTTTATATTTTCTCCTGCTTTGAGATATAATTGACAAATAAAAATTATTTATATTCAGGGTGTACAACATGATGATTTAATATACATATGCATTGTGAAATAATTACTACAATCAAGCTAATTAACACATCAATCATCTTACACAGTTACCTTTTTTTTGTGGTGAGAACACAAGATCTATGCTCTTAGCAAATTTCAATTATAAAATACAGTATAATTAACTATACTCACCATGCTGTACATTAGATCCCCAGAATTCAACACCTTATAATCAAAAATGTGTACCCTTTGACTAGCATCTCTCCATTTCCCCCAACCCTCAGCCACTGGCAACCACCATTTTACTCTCTGCTTCTATGAGTTTGACTTTTTTAGATTTCACATATTAGTGAGATCATAACAGTATTTATCTTTCTCTGAAGATTTCCTTACTTCTTATGGCTTAATATATAATGTATATATTACATTTTCTTTATCCATTCATCTGTCAGTGGACACTTAGGTTGTTACCATATCTTGGGTGTTGTGAACAGTGCTGCAATAAACATGAGAGTGCAGATATCTCTTCAAGATATTGACTTCATTTCCTTCAGACAAGTACTCAGAAGTGGGATTGCTGGATTATATGGTAGCTCTATTTTTAAATTTTTGAGGAACCTCCATATTGTCTTCTATAGTGGCCACACCAATTTACATTAGCGTCAACAGTGCACAAGTGTTCCCTTTTCTCCACATCCTTGACAACACATTTTATCTTGGCTTTTTAATAATAGCCATCCTAACAAATGTGAGGTGATATCTCATTATGGTTTTGATTTGCATTTCCCTGTTGATTGTGGAATAAGGAACTCATACAACTCCATAGCAAAACACCCCAAATATCCTGATTAAAAAATGGGCAAAGGACTTGAATAGACATTTTTCCAAAAAAGAAATACAAATGACCAACAGGTATATGAAAAAGTGGTCAACATCACTAATGTTAAATTTAATAACGTTAAGCTTAGTATGCCTGTTTATTCAGTTTTTAAAAAACATTGTGTGTGTGTGTATATATATATATATATAATATATAAAATTATTTAAATGTGTCTTCTTCAGAATAATCTACATGTTCTTCAAGAAAAACAATGGTTACGAAAGACCAAAGATGTATAGAATTAATCAGATCCCATATTTGATCTCTTTTTCAATAACTCGTCTGGCATTATAAAGTGAAGACATTACAAATACCTGAAAAATTACATTATTAAAAATGAGTTACATATTACTGCAAAGGGTTGGGCAAGCAATCTAGTTCTGGGATAAGCAGGACAATTTAATGAGCTAGGCCAGCATTTCTTAAAGCATGCTGCCTGGATCACTAATTTCATGGGATGCTAATAGGTATTACATGGGAAAAAATAGCTTTACAGGGTTATCTTCTGTTTTAAACAGATTTCATTCCTGAAAGATTGTTCAAAGTTTTTAGTATGCTAATGTTCATTGTGAATCTCTAAGAATGTGGTATACCTTGCAGCATTTCTCAAACTTATCTGGCTATAGGACCTTTTGTTTCGAGCATTTTTTAAAAATAAGTGACCCATGAATCACCCATTGTGAAATACTGTTTTACGCATAGTTGAAAGAGAAGCCAGAGTGGAAAGGGAAGAGCATAAGAGAGTACAAAAATGGAACTGTAAATAAGCAACCAACAAGCATCCTAGGAATAACGTGGTGCCTAGCACAGTGCTTGATATATAGAATATGTGTTTGTAAATATTCATAAAGTGAATGGAAGGGTGACTATGTGACTTTAATCCTATAATCACTCTTCTTTTGTGATTAGAGCATTACATTTAAGAAATCAAAGTCTAGTATTATAGTGAAAAAAGCATTGGTTTTTCAGTTAGACATACCCAAACTTAAGTCTACAATCAGATGCCTCAGGCTAATTATTTCATGAACCCAGTTAATTGTCCTGAGCCTTAGTTTATCTGTGAATTACAATTAATACTATCTAATTTGCAAATTTCATAAGGATTAAAATTACTATTATACTTTAAAGTTGCTTGGCACAGAGTAGGTATTTAACAAACAAATGTTGCTTTCCTTCCCTCCCAAGTGAATTGAACTTTGGTTCCAAAGTATCATGGAGGAAATCTTACATGAATGGGAGCCACTGTGAATCTGATTCCAATCCCCACTCATGTATACTTGCCAGCTGTGTAGCCTTGTGCAGTCCTTAATTTCTCTAAGCCTTGCTTATTTTAACATCAAAATGAGAATAAAAAATACCAAGCTTGAGGGATTATTTTGATGCTGAAAATATAAGTGCTTAGCAAGCAGCTTGCACAAAAGTAGGCTCTCATAATTAATAGCCATTAATCTTGATTTCTGAGAGACTCTGCAGTAGAAACCCTATTTCATAAGCAGCGAACCCATTGTAAAAATCTTCGAGGACTGTTGTAGCTCATGATTTGTAGACAACAGGTTTTCAACTCACAGAGTATAGTCAAAAAAAAAAAAAAAGAAAATACAAAGATTATGACCACATAAGCAAAGAGGTATTTAATAGAACTTGCAGGAAATTCACTACCATTCAGAATGTAGTCAAATTAGAATTCTATTTCTTTTTTCTAACCCAAATAACAATATTAAGTTTAGAAAATATAGTAATCATAACTAGATGATCTGGGACTAGAAATGAGGACTGTTGGTAAAAGGCAAGCAAAGAAATGTGACAATGATTATAAAGCTATAACTCTGACTTAGATCATGATTTTTCTCTGTCTTTTCTCCTTTGTTTCCTAAACTTTCATGTTTTTAAACATAACTCATTATTATCTTCCCCTTCAAACCAAGTCCTATAAGATCACATCACAACTCTCCCTAAACACACACACACACACACACACACACACACACACACACACAAAATCTTTCACTGTAGCATAATAGCCAAAAAGATTTTATTAAGTGTCTATCAGGTTAAAAAAAAAATCTTTGAAAGACTGACACTTTCTCAGCTACTCTATTGACTGCAAGGCAAATTCTGTCGGTTGAGTTATAAAGTGTAGGAAATAGACGTTTATAATGGCAAAGATGACAGACTTTTAACTAGAATGGCACTAGCACACCACTATAATTTTACTTTTTGTCTAATTCCGACAAGAGCCTCAGTAGATCATGGTTAATAGCGCTCTGGGGACTTCAACATTTCCGAGAGGGGCCACATAATTCAGTGAGTGTCTGGTGAGTATCCAGTATACATGTCAGGGAAGGAGGAAAGGAAGAAGTTGGCATTTTCCTCAAATGCCACCAGTCAGAGCTGTACTGAGAACAAGATGAAAACACTGAGAACAAAATAATGGCCAGTGGCACAGCACTCTGTATGGAAAATTTTTCTGGCAGCCTTGCAAGTTTAGCTGCAATGTCAATTGTGGGTTGTGATTGATTTATCTAAATTTTTTTCCTATTAATCCTTTCAACATTTTTGGTCATGCAGTTTTCCTGAATACAGAGGACAATGGGCTCTAGGGGATAAAAGAAAATACTGACTGTTGATATTTGAGGTGTTGGATTCATTAGCATCGTTCCTCCAAGCTGTCCTAACCTCACCAATTTAGAGCTGTCTCATCCTTCTCCAAGAGAGGTTAAAAATAAAGCATATTATGAGGAAACTGAATAGTTATCTATGCCTATGTTTTTTTTTTCCCTTGTCTCTCAAAGTAGAAAAGATCTTCAAGTGAGTGCGTAAACTTAGTTGGCACTTTGTCCCCAAGAAGGATAAGCAAAACTTTGAAGGTGAGAAGTTTGGAAGCTTGGTATTCAGAAGAAATAAAGTTTTTTGGTAAGGAACAATTGCAGAATGGGTATGTTAGGGTTCTGTAAATTCAATAATAAATGATTTTTGGACTTTGATTCGTGGTTTATGAAGTGCAATACATGACTTTTTTTTTTTACCTCTTTATTGGAGTATAATTGCTTTACAATGGTGTGTTAGTTTCTGCTGTATAACAAAGTGAATCAGCTATACATATATATATTCCCATATCTCCTCCCTCTTGCGTCTCCCTCCCACCCTCCCTATCCCACCCCTCTAGCTGGACACGAAGCACAGAGCTGACATGGCTTTTTAGAAATAGCTTCCTTTCATGAAATTCAGATCTTATTCAAAGAAGTGATGCGATATTTTAAATTTTTATAGGACCGAAGGATGATGATTGGGAGAGGGTATGAAGGAATGAGACGCTGATAATGTTCTATTTCTTAATTTGGATGATAATAGCATGACCAGGCTCACTTTGTGATCATTAGTTGAACTGTACATGTATGATTTAGGCACTTTTATGAATATGTATTATATGTCAAAAAAGCTAATAATTTATTTGCATTGTAGGATAACAATGGAAGTTTAGACTACAAATTGTGCAAGGGAAAACTTAAAAGCACAGCTGATTGATAATACAAACGGAACTTTATTTCCTACATATTAATAGGAGATAAGTTAGTTTTAATTTGAGTTGTACTTTATAAGATAAATGAAAATTACTTCTTTCCTGATAGACTGGTATTAATATCTCTTTAATAACTAGCTATGTTTAAATTCTATAACTTAGTCTCATGAGTTGTGTGAATTTCTCAGGTAAGGTGCTACTGAATGCCAGGTTTTTGTGTTGCTGTTCCCTGTAATAGCTAGAAGAAGTAGGACATATAATTTAAGTTAGCATGTCTCAACCTCTATATCATGACATAGTTGTGTGTTACAAGTAATCTGTAACTGAGCAAAGTTAAAATATAAAGTTTACAAATATTTTACCTTATATAGTATTCAATCTTATGGTTATGTTATCCTCTTTAGTGTATATTCTTTTATCCTTTTTTGAGTGGAAGAGAAAGGGATAGAATATACTAGGGAGAATACATGACTGAAATACATACAATTTTATGTATTTCATTGTCCATAACTGAAATTAGAATCCATTTATGGGAATGTGTTGAGTATGCAATTTTTATCCATCCTGTGAGATACAGCAAAAACAAAAAAAACAACAAAATTTGACAACTACTGCTTTAAATCACAACCAGAAAATGTATTTGGTGTCTGGCCTTGGGAAACAGAACTGAGAGTTATCTTAGAGTGCTGGCTCCAATCTATGATTTCCTTATTCATATTATTGCTAAAGCCAAGTCCCACATCTTGATAGAAATCCCAACTATGTTTTCATGTCATTAATGAAGCCACATAGAGATTCATTCCATAGTGACCTCTCATCCAAAATCTTTGAGATATCAGAAGAGAAAGAATCAGTTAGGAGACTGTAGGAAAAAGTTACGACACTCTAAGCATATGTGTATGCCCAACTAATATAGACAAATTCAATTAATGATAGAGAGAAGAACTAACAGGTCAGTATTATGTTTATATTTCTATGATGAAAGATAATAACTTTTAACTTATATAATATAGGATTGACTTGCATCTGGAATTGATTGTGTCTGATGCCTGCTCTGAAATCAAATACATGCAAAAATCAGACATACTCACAGACATTTAAAAGTAGTTTGACTTTTCACAGGCCTCACCAGTTTCTGAGAATAGATGAGGTCACATATTAGGTAAGCATTCACATTCCACTGGCTCTTGTCCACACCTGCTTACAAGATCTCAGCCTTCTTTCTGTAGAGTCCCTTAAGTATTTCTGGGAATCCTGGGGAAATGCCTCACATGTAGTTACAGAAAAAAAATCGTCTGATCCTGCTGGACTGACAGACTCAGAAGTCTCTGCTAGCTTCATTACTTCTTACTGGGCAAAACAGACTCCTGCTGCTTCTCACTGCTTCTCCAGTATCTTATTAACTCTGCCACTGCTCCATCAGGAACCAGCTTCCGCTAGAGTCATTACCAATTTATTGGCATTCTCAGCATGCCAACGTTAACTACTATTTTGTGGTGATGTATGGGAGAAAACTTCCCCCAGCCTCATATGTCATCTTTTGTTAGGAGTAGACTGTAAGTTCTATGAAGGTAGGTACTATATCTCTTTTTTTTAAACAGAGATTTTAGCAGACAGCAATTTCAAGTTTTAATTATAATCCTTGTAGAGGACTCTGACACGATCCAAAGTAGACCAAAAGCATCATGAGGGAAGAAACTATCTCTTTCATTCATCATATTGTTCATTAAATATTTGCTTAAACAATGAATGAGGGCTAGAACATGGGATGAAACACTACACTGCACTTGGAATTGCTCTTCCTAACAATAGCCAAGGTTTTAGCACAATGTCAATTTCATGCTGGACTCTTTCTTGCCTTACGTAAGGTCTCTCCCAGAAAGCTTTGCAGTTGTCATGCCAGTAGATTTTGTCAAGTTCGCTTCATTTTTTTTCACCATATATTTCTGATTCCCACATAGACTCAAGCTGTGCTGTGTCTTTATACCTACATAATTTTAATAGAATGTCAGAATATCACAGTTACGAGAAACAGATGTCTACTTTTATATCGCTTTATCTATAGTGTAAGAACATTACAATAGTATGCTTCAATATCTCTCCTCCTGGCCTTTAAGTTATTGTTTTCAGTCATTTGATTATGGTGTGCCTTGGCATTTTAAAAACATTTTATTCTTTTGCAGTTCACTGAGTAAAACCTGTAAAGTTTTGTCTTTCGCTAAATTTGAGAAATTTTCAGACATTATTTCTGCATCAATATTTTTCTCCCTCTTTCAGGGACGTCAATGACATAAATGCTAGAGTATCTGATATTATTTAGAGGATCCGTTCATTTGTTTCAATCTTTTATTTCTGTTCTTCAAATTGGATACTTTCTCTTGATCTATGTTTGATTTACTGCTCTATCAACACCATTCTGATAATGAGCTCATCCAGCTAATATTTTTATTTCAGGTATCACGTCTTTCAGTTCTAAAATTTCCAGTTGGTTCATTTTTATAATTTCTGTTTTCTGCTAAGACCTTCTATCTTGACTTAATTTCAAGGTATTTACCTCATAGAGGATAATTATATTAGCTGCTTTAAAGATTTTGTCTGGTAATTCCAACATATTGGCATTGGCATCTGTTTATTGGTTTCTGTGTTTTTTCCCTTCAGAATTAGTCATATTTCCCTTTTTTTTAAATTCTAGTATTTAAAAAATTTTTTCATGGGTATTTTAAATTTTGTGTTGTGGGACTCTGGTTGCTGTTAAATTCCTCTGGAGAAATTTTATTTGCTTTTGTTTTAGCAAACATTCGACCAAGTTAAGTTTATACCACAAGCACTGTCTTTCTTTGTGCAGGTGGTGATACCAATGCCCTTTGCCATGCTCTTTGGGTCTAACCCCCATATAAGCCACTGGTAGGGTTAATCTGGGACTTGGGTGGTGGTTTACATTATATACCCGATGGCAAAGTCTTTACTATGCTTCTTTGGGTGTGTTCCACACACCTGCAGCTTGAGGCTGAGCCTGGGATTTGTGTTGGTTCGTACAAAGGATTAGGGGATCCACTTTTCCAACTCTGTGAACTCCCCACACTCCAAGTGTCCCAGGGGCCCTTTGTTCCTCTGGCTGAATAAATGGAGTTCTCTCAGAGTTGTAGCCACCTGCACAGGTCCGCAGTTCAATGTGAATGCGTCTGCTTTCAGGGAGAAGCAGCAAGAGAATAGAGAGAAAAAAAGCAATCACAGGATAACTGGCACTCTTTGCAGAACAGAGCCTCCTCTTCCTGGTCCCTTTACCCAGAGAGATGGGTTTCCTCTTGGAGTTTTAGATACCTCTGCTTCTGTTGCAGCAGTGCAGTTCGGCAGCTGATGCTGGCCTCAGGATGGGTAGGAGAGAAAAAAGAAAAAATTGGAATTCTCCCCCTGCTCTGTGGCTTGATGGGTTCCTTCTTCCTGGCATTGTGGTCAGAAGGAGAGATTCATCTTGAAGTTTTGGCTGCCTGTGCCCGCCGCACAATTCCCCAAGATGGTTTTGTGTTCTGATAAAAGCCCGCAGGTAAAGAAAAAAAAGAAGCTAAATAAGAAAATTATCCCTGGTCTTTCTACAGAGTTTGACTTCCCTCCCCAATGTCTCTATTATTTACATCTCGGAGATCTCATATCTTTGTTTTTCATATTTTATCCATGGTTTTCAGTTGTAATCAACTGGAGAGTTAAGTTGTAGCAAGCGTATTTCACCTCAGCCAGCAACGGAAGTCTTCCCATTCTCTCTTCAAAAAGAAATAATCAGATAACAGTTGTTCAAAAGCTAATGTTTATCAAGTACTTTTGCATGCAACCTAGGCACTATGATTCTGGTTTTACAGGCTTGGAGACATTAGGATCTTTAAGAAGATCTCACAGTTGGTCAGGAAAGCAACTAGGGTTTTAAAAAACACAGGTCATTTGAATTCAAATGACTTTCCCGTTTGCTCTTAGAGGGAAAAAAATATCTCGTAATTGTAAGCAGAGTAAAATACATCAAATTCACAGTTTCTTATAACTAAAGTGAGCAAAATATTGGTTTTCTGAATTGGAAGTGACAAATCACAACACTCGGTGTCTCGCTGCACTTCATTGATTCCGAAATACTCTAGTACATAAGATGCCACTAAATTCTGAGTTTTTTATTTAATAATCTCACCAACTATCTTTCTGTCCTCACCCAAATTATGGTTTCGGGGAAAATCTCCTTTGATTTTCTCTTCCCATGAAGTTAAGTTTACTTCTCAACTTCATCTCCTCCTCCGTTCCAGCCTCCCCGCTTCTACTGACCTAAATTCAGCCCACAGGGAAATATAAGAATCCTTAAGTTTCTTTCCAACATTTAGAGTACATTTTCTTGGCAGAAAACTGCAATTCTTGTTTATATGGAAAATCATTTAGCCTAATGAATATTCCTGACCCATTCTATAAAAACAAGATTATTTTTTGCTTATATTTTTGAAGGACTAATTTCTGCATGTTAAAATTGAGGAACAGGTCCTGAAAGGGTCTCATAATGATAAATTTAAATGTATACAATTACAATCTTAGTAAGTTGACTCATTTTTAAAAATGAAGTATGAGACTTATGGAAAAAGACACAAAATATTGTACAGTTCAATGAATTATCACATTAGTTAACACCCATGTAGCTACTACTCAAGTTAAGAAATAGAACGTTGCCAGGACATTGAGTGATTTGACTTTTCATGTTTCTTTAGAGATTGTTCTAGTATTTCAGTAGTCATCTAGTAGCAGAACCTCAGTTAAATTAAGTGCATTCAATTTACACACTTAAAAAAAAATTGTGTCTTTACAGAAGGAGATGGAGTATCTATATGTGTTTGTCCTTCATAGCTCTTATATTTATAGTCTAAGTAAATGCATGGGTAACTTGCTTTACCCCATAAATGTCTTCCTAAATATTGTATGGAAGTGAATTTTACCTAATATAAAGCATTTAAATGCAATAAGCAAGGAAATGGGATGATTTTAAAGCTGTAGTGAATCTTTTGTAATAAGGCAGTTCTCTTTACAAAATAACCACCCCTAAGTTATCTGTTTTAAAACTGGATTTGTGTACTCTAAGTTTCCTTAAAATGGGGCGTATATATTTCTACAAAGGCAGATCTAACAAACTTTTGGTAGCTTTGATGGAACTGGGTGTTCCATATTATTAAGACCGGAGCTTGTAGGATGTAATGGGATATAGAACAGATGTACTGGATTAAAAAAAATTCTTGTCTATGCCAATCAAGAAGCAATTGTAGTTATCCTCCCTTTAAGCCCACCTAAACAAAGTGTCAAATATAAGTGCTATAGCACCCTTATTTTTTCTAAGTTTATCTTTATATAGCTCAGTTAAGATTTGAACATGTAGTGTAGCTTTGAATAGAAGTACTTTTAAGCATTTCATTTTAACTAACCTAAGTCCTCGAGTATCCTGAAGTGTGACTCATGCTTATGATTACTACTGAAAATGAAACAAGTCACTGTATGAGAAATGTATTTAATCGCCTCATGCTTTAGTAGGCTCACATATAAATCTGAATAAACAAAATTCATCTGGTCTGAAAACTTCGGATATTAAATATCCAGCAAAGTACTCTAGTGTGAAAAAAGTCTTAAGTTCTCTCTCTAAAGTTATATACAGCTTTACATAATGTTCTTTTCTTTTTTGTGTGTGTGATGTGAAGATTTTTTTCCCCTCAAAGGATTTTTAATTAGGCATTTATCTAAGACAAGATAAGCATAATTTTATACATCCATTAGCTAATATGCATTTAGAAATCTGTGATTAACAGCTTGAAATTGTGCCAGTTCTCTGTGCACCAATTAAATATTCACAAATAAATGTGAATAGCCTTCTTTAATTTTGATAACTTTTCCTCGAGTTAAATTGTTCCCACATACTGAAACTAAAATTAGATCACCCTTTTTTCATTAAAGATAGCAATCACCCACTTTTCTTTTTTCTTTTAAAACTCTTAGTCTAGCTAGAATTCTCATTAGTCTAGATTATACAGTGCAAATTCGGTTAGTGTTAGGCTAATGTCAGTATGTTTCATGTGGTTAAGATGATCTTAACGGAATTGTAAAGGCTGTCCTAAAATAAAATAAAAGGTGCTTTAGTATTGTTAAAATGCACATTTTTTACCAGGAATACTAAAATCTGTGAAATGAAATTTATAGTGTGCTTTTAACAAAATAATGTGAACATGAATTTTTGAAATGTATCTCTCTGCTCATTCTATGAATTAGATGTTTTCTCTCATACAAGTAATTCAGTTGTCATTTTCCATCTTTGTCTTGACACTAATATCAAATTACGCATTTTTTCATGATTTTAAAATAATTTCTTATGGGATCTTTGTATCTTTTGCATTAAATGATTTGTGTTTTCCTTGATATCTGAATGTATTATCCTGTGGCATGGTAACTTGTATCAAGTATATTAGTGTGCTAGATTTCGGAAACAATAATACCCTGCAGAAATATACTACTTTAAAATTGTCGAAGTGTTTTTACATCCATTATTCATTTGCTAATCATAATAACACTGTGGAATAGCGATGGCACATGTTACTTCTTACATTTAAAAGATGAGAAAACAGAAGTCTAAGATTACTTGACAAGCTAATGTCAGAATTTAGGACTTCTAATCCTCATGGTCTACCACGGAAATGTTGGAGTCCCTCCAGTGACTTGGGGGAAGCAATAGAGACAAACTCTTTTAGATCACTTGCCCTGGAATTGCTTTTTTTCAATGTATTTAATCTTTTAGATTAGGACTACACTTAGTTTTATATTCTGCTAAATTACTGGTCAGTAAAGTTGAAGTCCTAATCTGCACATGTAAAATATGTATACACATAATTATTAGTGCTGTTTCAATGATCATAAAACAGTGATTTGGATTTATAAAAAGTCTCTTAGATGAGTCATTTAATTCCCCAATCATCATTTTCCAAATTAATATATTTTATCAAACATGAATAACCAGCGTAAACAATTACACAGCAAAGCCGTCAAGAACAAAATTACCTTACTAAAATAAGTTCTAAATGATCACGATTGCCAACTCAAATTTTTAGTAATCCTTTTCAAATTTATTTTTAGACTACTAATTTAACAATCTCCGGTGCTACTGTATTTAAGACTCATCTGTCAATGGAAATTTTTATTTTGTCCCTATGAATGGTTTTATTTAGGCTGGGGGAACCAAGTCTTAAATTACATAAAATAAGAACCTATAATATGTTGGAAACTGTGTAGTATCTTAATGGCCTTGGGGCAGGAACATTACAAAATATTGATTAGAATAAAAGACAACTGAAATAATGAGCTCTTCTAGAAACAGAATTCCTTCAGGTCTTTGTCCTTGCCTACTCTTGTTCTTATTATCTGTTCCTCACTCTTGCATCTTCCCTTGTTTCTATATTCATTCAGCCTGGCTTGGATCATTTAAGCTTAAGTGGAACTCACACTATACATGAACTCTGTGCCAATGTTTACTTGAGATGACTGAATTTATTACCCTTAACGACTGACAGTAACCCTTATATTTACCATTTACCCCTGTTATTCATTACCAATCTTATTCATCCTGGCCTCCCAAGTTTTATTTCTTACCATTCTCCCAGGGCCTCAAAGTCGACTAAAGAGGTGCTTACTCCTTTTCTCTGCCCACAATCTCTAAGAGATCCCTGACCTACTTATAACCTAAAATAATGCTTACATTTAACTTTTCCTGCATTCCTCTGTGGAAGAGTCTAAACCATGATTTTTTAACCTGATTGTGGTTCATTTTTTATTAGAGTAAGTTGCTGATGAGGTCCAGGTGGCAGGTGAAATCCTCATGTAGTCCTGTTAATGTCTTTCTTGGAAAAAATATTTATTTTTGCTTATGTACTATTGATCTGTTCTCTATCTTTTCATTAGAAAGAGAAACGGGCTTCCCTGGTGGTGCAGTCGTTAAGAATCTGGCTGCTAATGGAGGGAACACGGGTTCGAACCCTGGTCTGGGGAGATCTCACATGCCGCGGAGCAACTAAGCCCGTGCACCACAACTACTGAGCCTGCACTCTAGAGCCCACGAGCCACAACTGCTGAGCCCACGTGCCACAACTACTGAAGCCCACATGCCTAGAGCCCATGCTCTGCAACAAGAGAAGCCACGGCAATGAGAAGCCTGCACACCACGACGAAGAGTAGCCCCCGCTCGCCACAACCAGAGAAAGCCCATGCGCAGCAACGAAGATCCAATGCAGCCAAAAATAAATAAATAAATTTTAAAAAAAGAAAGAAAGAGAAACAATAAAATTAAACCAATAAGATCTACCTCAATTTATAAAATTCAAGGTGTCATCTTTGTATTGTTGGGTAGGAAATTTAAAACCTCTAGATGAGTTTTTAAGGTAGAATAACTCAGATATGAGGTACTGTTCAAACTGAACACTTTATGTAAAGGAATAAGAGTGATAAGGTTACTAGCCTGAGACCTGCAAAACAAATATGAAAAACAAGATGAAGCCTAGAATTCATACCAAGAATTTACTGCCACAAAACAGAGGCAGAATACTTTGGAAGGTACCGATGAGAAATGCACAACCCAAAATATCATGGCTAGAGACATGGTACACTTATGGAGAGAAAAGAATATACAACCTTTTAAATATTGTCATATATGGTAAGTTGGTAACCTTTCTGGAAAGACATTTGGCAAGAGCCACAAAATTTTTAAATGCTTTGATCCAATAATCCTATTTACTACAAGGAAATAATGCACAAAGATGCTCTATTATTATTGTTTATATTTATGAAAAAATAATAAAAAATTTTCAATATAGGAACGGATAGGTAAGTGATGTTACACATATGTTATATAATCATTAAAATAACATTATGGCTGTTTAATAACAGAGGAGAGTGTTAAAGGAAAAACATGCAAAAAATTATACACACTATGTTTGCCACCAGGCAAATACATATGATTATGAAAACTGGATCGGAATATCCCCAAACAATAATCATTTCATTAGGGTTCTTCAGCAGTGTCATAGAAGAGAAAATATTGGAACTAATGAATTATCATAAAAATGCATTGGTATTATATAAGAATTATGATATAGTTTTTTGTAATCTTTTTTTCTTGCCAGAATCCTCCCAAAGTCTAATTTGCCCATTGACTCTGCTTGACTATGGTAAGGAAACCTGTCATACTAAAAGTCACATCCTTTCCTTCAGTTATCCAATAAGGCAGTTGAACTCCTGTCTCTTAGCTGTTTATAGGGCCTTCATCATCCAACTCCTTGGAAAACTCGACTTTGTACAGAATGCTGTTAGGTATTTTACATTCATTATCATTTAACCCTCATAACAACCCTATGAAAAATATATTCTTGTCATTAATAGAAAGAAGCTAAAGTTCAAGTATGTAAAACAACTTATTTAAAATTACATAGTCTGGTAGAACTATTTCTTAAAACCCAGAACTGCCTGAGTTCCAAATCAGTATTCTTTCTAATGCATCATGCTGGCTTTTTCTTCATAATTATCCCTTAAATCTCCTCCTCATTTTCATTCATTTAACTGAGCACCTACTATGTGATAGACACTGTGCGAAATTCGAGGATACATGGATAAATAAAACAGTCCCTCTCTCAAAGAGGCTGTCTATTCTATCCTTCACCATTCATTCATTCACAATTTATATAATGAGCACTTACTATGTGACAGGGACTTTTGATAGGAAAGATAAAAATATAACATAACCTAAAATATTACTTAATTATAACAGAAGATAAGACAGTAAAAATTATACAGTCATAATAAAGACATAAACATGTGGCTAAAGCTGTCATAATGCCAGACAAATTCTTTCAAATAAATTAGAAATGCCTAAAAACAATAAAACATGTCCTTGCAGAGAAACATTCTTAAAAGAAAATATGAGGTGAGATTCCCTTAACACTGATAATAATCCCAAGTAGGAAAACCTAAGGACAGAAAGCCCTACAACTCACACCACTGATATAGGACTTCGTAAATGTTTATTACGACAAAACAATTAGACACAGCGACTTTAACTCCACCTTTATTCTCCATTCTTTATGCTCTTTTCCTCACCTTCCTCAAACATTTATCTTAGCCTTTAAACCTTACTTTTAGTGAAATAATTAGAGTATTATACCTTATAAAACATAAGTCTAACTTTCCAACACATACTATCCTCTTACTGTATTTCCGGATGGCTAGAGAAAATTTATACACTTTTTCATCTCCAGAAAAAAAAAAAAAACAATTTTTCATGAGTTGTGATTTTTGTGTTTCTCATCTGCTTACAAGTAAAAAGAAAAATAGGCTGAACAGTATGAGTTAAAAATCCATCATTTGCACACAGCTGGCTGTAGGTGGAAAATCTCACCAGGAGCAGCAGGCCATAATGTTTTTTATTATGATATAGGAAACATAAAATTTTTAAATTTCTTCAGAAGTATTCCAACAACAAATGTATTGTCCAGGTGCTGAACAACAGAAGCCATATACTAATCTGTCTCTCCTGCGTGTGAATATTCCAAAAATGCATCTGACCTTCTCTCTCTTGCTCACTTGCTCTAGCTCTCTTGCTTTCCAATATTATGGCTAATTTAGCAGACAAGATCAAAATGAACTGTTATATTCCATTGTATATAGGTGGCACAACTTCTTTATCCATTCATCTGTCAATGGACACTTAGGTTGCTTCCACGTCCTGGCTATTGCAAATAGTGCTGCAATGAACATTGTGGTACATGACTCTTTTTGAATTATGGTTTTCTCAGGGAATATGCCCAGTAGTGGGATTGCTGGGTCATATGGTAGTTCTATTTTTAGCTTTTTAAGGAACCCCCATTCTGTTCTCCATAGTGGCTGTATCAATTTACATTCCCACTTGTAGTAAGGTGGATGGACCTAGAGTCTGTCATACAGAGTGAAGTAAGTCAGAAAGAGAAAAACAAATACCATATGCTAACACATATATATGGAACCTAAAAAAATGGTTCTGATGAACCTAGGGGCAAGACGGGGATAAAAACACAGACCTACTAGAGAATGGACTTGAGGACACAGGGAGGGGGAAGGGTAAGCTGGGACGAAGTGAGAGAGTGGCATGGACAAATATACACTACCAAATGTAAAATAGATAGCTAGTGTGAAGCAGCCGCATAGCACAGGGAGCTCAGCTCACTGCTTTGTGTCCACCTAGAGGGGTGGGATAGGGAGGGCGGGAGGGAGATGCAAGAGGGAGGGAATATGGGGACATATGTATACATATAGCTGATTCCTTTTGTTGTACAGCAGAAACTAACACAACATTGTAAAGCAATTATATTCCAATGAAGATGTAAAAAAAAAAAAGAACTGTCAGAAGTAATAACTAGATTAAATATTTGGGTAATGTGATAAAGAACTGTAGGAGTGAGGATTATTCTAACTCTTTCGATAAGGTAAGACCAATTTGTTATGATGTTTACTTTTCAAAATCTGTTACCAGATCTGCTAATAGAAGACTCCAGTCAGAATTGGATTATTCTGCTTATTTTGCTTATTGTTTTTTTAAATCAGTCATAGCTTTTTATGTTGTTTAGGTGTAACCACCTCACATTACACTGCAGCAATGTCTATACTGCTCTGACATAGAGTTTAGCATTGAGAGATAGTTTGGTGCCTTGGAAAAAGCTGTAGATTCTGAGACAGTTTGGGTTTCAGACCCTGATTCCACCATCACCAGCAGTACTCGCTTAGGCAATTGTGCCAGAGATGAATAGTGTAACTATCTCCCAAAGTTGGATGCAATGGCTGTTGTTACTTCTTGTTCCCTCGTTTGGGGTGGGAATCTGAGAAGGTCTTTGATTTTATGAAGGGTAGTTTCATCATGTTAGTGCTGGAAACACAGAGTTGTTTTTATTGTATAGAAGTTCAAATACGTGTAGGAGAGTGTATCTGGATGCTGAGTAGCTAAAAAGCTGGACTGTGCCAGTTATTAAACTATTATCTCTCAGCTTCAAACCACCCTTCTCTACCCTTTGTGATGCTGGTGCCAGGACTCCACAAATCACATTTCTGTTGTGCCAGCTTGGTTATGTGCTCATCTCTGCCAATACGGGGTATGATTGGGAGACTGCAAGACTGGAGGAGAAATAAGAGATATACTCCTTGCTTAATCTCTGTTGGTTTCATGTTGATTTCCTGTTCCTTTGAGTCCCATAGTTCTCCCCAGCAAGCTTCTACACCCTTGAAGCGGCAGTTCTTTCCCACTGTAGCATTTGAATGAAATATGTCATTTTTGTGATATGTACAGAACCAGCCTCATCCCACCTGCTTCCCCTTCCCCCAGTCACCAGTGCCCCTCTTCATAGGTCTGAGAATCTCTGCTGTGGAGCTCTTCCTCTAAGTTTCTAGTTTTAATAATCCCAAATTCCTCTCTTTGTTTGTCCAGTCCTAGGTGTGGTAATTGCTTCCTGTACTTGCTAACTCCATGATAACTTAGTATTCTCCTTTTATTTTTCAGTTAGCAAGTTAACAATCTTTATACTTAGTTAACTATTTCTTAAATTGTCTTTGCTCAAAAAACTAGTGTGGTTTGAAAAGAAAATGGTACAGATAAAGCTAGTGGCAGGGCAGGAATAAAGACGTAGACATAGAGAGCGGACTTGAGGACACGGTGGAGGGGAGGGGGAAGCTGGGGGCGAAGTGAGAGTAGCATCGACATATATACACTACCAGGTGTAAAATAGGTAGCTAGTGGGAAGCTGCTGCATAGCACAGGGAGATCAGCTCAGTGCTTTGTGACAACGACCTGGAGAGGTGGGATAGGGAGGGTGGGAGGGAGGCTCAAGAGGGAGGGGATATGGGGCTATATGTATGCATATGACCGATTCACTTTGTTGTACAACAGAAACTAACACAGTACTGTGAAGCAATTATACTCCAATAAAGTTCTATTAAAACAAACAACAACAACAACAAAAAAACCCACAAAAAACTAGTGTGGTTTTTGTCCCCTGGCTGGACCCTGACTGTTAGAGCAAGCTATTATATTTCCCTGGAATTCAGTTTCCTCATCTAAATATAGGGACAACAATGCAGGAAGTTCTCATTTTCCAAGAGTAAATAGCACCAGAAAAGTCTACTTATGTGAATGTACTTTAAAAGAGGACTGAAAATACATTGTAAATTGTGAATAAAACGTTTGATTGGGACAAAAGCTTGAAAAAATAATCAAAATTATATAAAGTATTTATCTTACATTTAACAAAATTTTATTTATAATTAGAACTATGCATTACTTCTCAGAACAAAGATTGATTTGATTTTTCTTGTATGTGTAATTTTTCCTGAAAAATTGTATAACAACATAATATTATATGCCAAACTTTATTTTTTATTTTGTTTGCATACTAATTAATAGGGTCCTTTCTGGAAAAATATACAAGGGCTTCATCAGTTTTCTGAAGGACTCTGTCTTCATCATTCTGGTCAATGTTCTCTATTCAAGTACTAACTGGTGTGTCTCTGCATGATTCCCATTTGTCATTGGTGTCACAGGTAATTTCCAGTATCATTTTTATCCATTTCATAAAATTTTGCGTGTTTTGTAAAATTTACAATTTTATATTGTGATGAACTTGAATATGTCTGCATTAAAACACTGGATTATGATTAGGATATAATGGAAAGAGAGGGAAAGTAGTATTTACCATGATGGAATAATTAAGTGGGCATTAATTTTATGTAGCTTATTAGTGAATAATTTTGCACTTTGATTATGTTTGCTTCTCAAGAAACCTTACAACTACCAGTAGTAACATTATCAATGCCTGGCTAGCAAGGATCTTCTACATATACACTTGGTGGAATAGTTGTGTCAAAAAAACATTATAAAAAGTGTTTATCACAGTGCCTGGACCACTGTTAGTCATAATAGTTACCATTGTTAAATTTTAACAATTTAGTTCAATAAATGTGTACTTTATGATATTCTTTTAATCTTTACACCTTAGTATACATAACTTGATCTGATTCTTTAATAAGAATAGGTTTAGATAAGAAGACACAATAGAACATTGGTACCCCAACCTCAATCAAGGAATAGAAAGTACACTTTTCAGTGGAGGTACAATATGGTTGCTACTCCACCTTTAAAATAAAATAAGACCTCTATTGAAAAGCAGGTTTTAAAGAGAAACAGTGTCAGAGTACTTAGCTATAAAGATGCATCAGTTTTTGGAAACAAACTCCTATAAGGGCATTTAGATTATGTTTTCAATTCATGGATAGAGGTAAAAAGAAGTAGCAAGGTAATAAAATGGAGTTAGAAACATATTGCCCAATGTTCTATCTAAGAGAAACTAAAATGAGCCATAATGTTTTGATTTTCCTTTAAATGGAAACAGCTCTGCTTGAATTTTGACATAAAAACACTTACTATACTTATCGCAATTGTAGGTTTCACTCATGGCGGGCTGCTATCTAACAAGAAGAGGTTGAAGAAAATTTAAACATGAATCTATGGTTTCTCAGGAGACGAGTATATATGCCAGATGTGTTGACTTGGATGTGTATTTCCTGTCAATAAAAATGCATTAGGACATGCAAATGATTTCTTACATCTAAACTTTTTCTTTACTTTTTTAAAAACACTGATTTGATTTCTATGAGTAACTGCTTAAACTTGATATTTTTTTTAAAAAATTGTGATTATAAACTGTTACTAATGCCAGTTTGTAATCACAGTGGTTTGGTTTGCTTCCATTTCATAATAGAAAATGTGTAGATCAGGTTTACCAGTGACACACATCAAGAATATGTTCTTAACAACGTGAAACTTTGACAACATAACGTATATATCATTTATTATATTCTAAATATACATATTATTCCTAATTTTAAATGGTTAGTTATCAAGATCAGACTTAGCAGCTCAGGTCGTATCTACGTGATTAAATACCACATGACAAATAAATTTGGTCAAATATGTTATATATACTCCAAGAACATAAAATAATAAACCATAGGTTGAACTACATTTAATATTATAAAAGTATCAACACAATACCAAAGACATTCCACGAAACCTCTGCGTAATGAAAATATAATGAATTTGTTTCTTCAGAATATTTCCCCTTTTCACATATGTATTTTTTAATGAAATTATCCTTTTCTCTGTCCTCAGGCTTACATTTTCAAATCATTCTTGATTCTTCTTTCTGGAGAGACTTAAAAATTTGGTTACGAAATTCATTACCCTGCTTATCACAAATGTTGATTCACCCCTCCCTCCCTTGCATCTCATCAATCGCCAAGCCCAGTGTGTTCCTTTGCTTTTGTAATAGCCTTTCCTTTCATTCCCCCATCAAAACCCTTGTTCAGACCCTCATCACTGCTTCCCTGGATGGTTGTCATGATCTCTTAACTAGTTTCCTTGTCTTCAGTCTTTCCCCATTTACTGACAAGTAAATCTTCATAAACACTATTTTGTACACATTAACCTCTGTTTAAATCCTTCAATGGCCCGTTAATTGCCTAACAAATAAACCTATAATTCCTCAGTTTCACATTTAAAGTTTCCCACAATCTGGTCAAAATCTTGATATCTCTCTACTTTGCACAAATGCTCTTCCCCTCTCTCTCTGCTGATTTAACTTCTACCCTATCCTCAAACCCCTACCGAAACCACAAAGACTGTGAAGACTTACCAGTTTCCATCACTCCACAGTGTTCTCCCCAGTTACCTCTTAGCAACTGTAGGTGGTACTGTCAAATCCCTTTGTAAAATTACATTTCCTACCTAGCACATTTGTGGAACTTTGTCTGATACTTAACTTAATATATCATTTTAATACAAGTACTTACTATAGAAGCACAAGTAGTTTAGAGAATGTATTTGTCAATTACAACTGTCATACTGCTGATTATTTTGACCTCTGTAAAACCCTGATACAGTGGGTGCCCTTCGATTTAAGGAAATATACTGAAGTTCAGAAATGTTTTTCATGGCACTGTGTCAAATGCATTTCATGGCACTGTGTCAAATGTATCTCTTTTCTGTTTTGTTCTCTGTCATTTCTAGTGCCAAGTTGGAAAGCTAAAACATTATTTTATAGATTTCTTCCTACCAAGCAGTGCCATAACCTTCTTTCTTTCTATCTTATGCTGCATCTTTCTTGCAGGCAAAATTAGCATGAGTTTGATGCTTATCAATAGTATCAGTACAGCCTAACTAAAATTATACTTCCTCTGGTGCATAGTGGTCTTTATAGCAACCCAGCTCTGCAACAGTCTTATAAATAGTAGTGACTGAGTTTTATTATAAGTTCTTCAGTCCAGATTGATTATTTAATATCCAAAATCTACAATGAAAGTGAATCATTTAAAAGGAAGCTGACTGTTCAATGCATGTCCACCATTTTCTTTAAATATAGCTTGGTGTAAATTTTTTCATGAACTGTCAAATATACAATATCACAGTAAAAAAAAATCATTTTCTCTGTGCTGTTAAGATATTGTTTCCTCAAACTGGAACACTAGAAGCCTGACTTTTTTCTTCTTTTATTTCATAAAACAGTGAGGACAAAAACAGGATAAAGCCCATAGCAACAAGATATTTCTTTTACCATGTGTTTGATTTATGTCGAATTTAAACTGCTTGTATTTTAGAAAGGAATCTGTTTTCTATCTTCAAAAGGATGCAATCCAACATCTCTCAGCTGCTAATTTTTAGCACTTAGAGGTTCCCTTGGGCTGCTGTCAACAACAACTTATTGCATAGGTACTTTTCACTAAACTCATTATAAAGTGATTAGCCTCCAGCAAGATAGTGCAATGCTACAGCTTGCATTCTATGTGGCTTTGCAACTGAATTTTGTGCTGTCAGATCACATCAGATAGTGAGTATAGAATGAATCTTGGGATTCAACACGTAGAATGTTGAGAGGGATCTTGTCACTTCTCTCTTAAACCATATCTTTCAAGGAAATATATGCACTCACATATACAAATAAACACACGTGTACATGTGTGCACATGTAACACATGCACAAAATGGGCCATTAGTTTAAAATGGATGCCATCCTCAGCTAGAGTCAAACACATTTTTAAAATCCATAATTATTTTTCAGATTATGCTTTAAATCCAAAAGCTAATTAAGTAGCTCTACCTTGATTCTATGTATAGTTATCATTTATATATGTAAGAGGGCCGCTTTTTTTTAGCACATTTAATTTAACAATGCTTCTTGCCTTAGGGTACCTGTGTTAGTCAATACTTTTGGGTCTAATAGGCTGTCTCAGTTTCTCCAATGAAACTAAAATTAGACTGACTATGTAGAGGCACTGATTATTAGAAGTAGAAGGTTTTTTGGTTATTTATTTGCAAGGCTCCCTAACAAGGTATGTATTATCCCGGCTCACATATTCACTACTGCTTGAAACTAGCACCACAGTGTGAAACTGAGTAGTCTATACCAGGGATCCCCAACTCCCGGGGCTGCAGACTGGTACAGGTCCGTGGCCTGTTAGGAAGCGGGCAGCACATTAGGAGGTGAGGGTGGGCGAGTGAGCGAAGTTTCATCTGCCGCTCACCATCGCTCGCATTACTGCCTGAACCACCTCCCCCGCACCCCCGCACCCCCCCGCACCCCACTCCCGTCCGTGGAAAAATTGTCTTCCACGAAACTGGTCCCCGGCGCCAAAATGGTTGGGGACCGCTGCTCTACACTAGAAGCTACCTCAGCTACATCATCCTCCTTCACTGGTCTCTACTTATTGTAAGGCTCACTCATTGTCTAGCTCATATTCTCAAACTATTATGACAGGGTTAAGCCCGTGACACACCTGTAGAAGTTTTCAAATGTGAAAGAGCAAAGTGCACAGTCCCTGGGAACAAACACAGAACTTCACATTCCAAAATTTTTCATGTTATGACTACTTCAAGTCTAAAGGCTAATTCAAAACAAATGTTCTACTTCGAGTAAAAAGTCTGAATGAAGTTATTTCATTATTTGCTACTTTTTCTGTTGTTTAAACGGAACTTTATTCTTTAGATGGGATTGATAGTTTTTGAATGTGTAGATTATTTGCATATGGGTTTCATTTTGCAGATTATTCCTGAGCAATTTTTCACCCTTGTTCAAAGATTCTGGCTCACTAGAAAGTTCCTAAACATTGTCTTTCCACAGTGTACTATGCAGGGATAGCAGGATGTGGTGGATTAAACACAGAGATTTTAGTATCAGAAAGCTTCCTGTGGGCCTTTGTTTCTCTATCTCTAATATGAGGATAATGCAATTAATTCGTTGCTGTTGTCAGGTTTCATTATATATATATTTAAACATATATACTTACATGTGTACATTTTTTTCCTGGCACATAGGGAACACAATAAAAGCTAGCTATTATTACATGTTAATATATAATTATATGATTATTTATTTGTTAATATTTATATTTTTATATAAAATATGATATTAATATGAGTAAGAAAAAATTAATGATGTGATTTTTGTGTAAAACATTTAAAAATGCATACTGGATACAATATATATACTTTTTATTCTATATACTTATTATATATATTCAGATATATGCTGCTAATAATGTTTTGATGCTTATAAAAAGTGAGTTATGGGAATAACTGTTTTATCAAACTAAACAGAATTTTTACTACTTTCCTTGTACAAAAAATGAAAAAAATATTATTTAACTCTCCTTCTCCTGTTGGTTAGAATCACAGATATTTTTCACACTGTATATAAATTACTTCATGACCCATTTCCCAATCTATCTTGCCAACTTTATCATCTTCAATCTCCCAATGAACTCTAGGCTCCAATCACACTTTTATTACCATTCTCTGTATACTATTTATAATATATTATTTTAGGTATTTCTTTATACTGAACCATCCTTGCATTCCCAGATTGAACTCTGAATTTTATGACTAATTCATACTATGCTTAATTTGATTTTTAGTTACTGCTTGTGCTTCAATATTCATAAGTCAGGTGAAGCTGTAGTTTTCTTTTTTTTAATTTAATTTTATTTATAGTTGATTTACAATACTGTATTAGTTTTAGGTGTACAGTTTCAGATTCTTTCCCATTATAGATTATTACAAGATATTGAATATAGTTCCATGGGCTATAAAGCTGTAGTTTTCTTTACCAAGCTCTCTTTGTGAGTTCTCAAGCATCAATGTGTTGTGTTGTTTGAAAGAATAAAACGTGAAAGCTTTCCTTCTCACTTTATTCTTTGGGACAGTTTAATAACATTGGAATCATCTTTTGCTTATAGTGTTAATAGAATTCACTCTGTGAGGCTACTTTGGCTGACTTTGTTTTTAGAGGATAGGTAATCTGACAATTTTCTCCATTTATAACATCCTTATACCTCATCTTTTTTAGCGGGGATTCAGTAGGAAATGGATTTATAGGTATATTATTTGCAGTTAAAGTGGAAAGCTTAAAAGTATTAAAAGCCAGAAATTATTAACAATTTTGTCCCTACCAAGTGGAATTGGAGGTAGAGGTCTCTGCACAGTAGAATGGATTTTTACTTTTTATTTAAATTCTTCCCTATACTTTACATTTTTAATATAAAGTAAAAACACCATTTTAATTTTAATAAAACTGGTTTAAATGTCATTAAAGGCACACTCATCAGTCATATGAATATACTTATGAAGTTGGAGGTACTCACTTTTTACTTTCTACATGACTGTACTGTTTGAATGTTTATGGTGAATTTGCATTACTTTTGCTGTTACAAAAATCTGCAATGACTTTCCCATAACCTAGGTGATAAAATGCAAGCTCTTTAGTTTAGAATACAAAGTTCTTTATTATCTAGCATTTCTCTGCCTCTATTATTTCTGTCTCTTGCCTATATCCATCCTCACTCTGGTCATATTTACCTCCATGCATGAAGTTTGACATAGCAAATCTTAAAAACCTCGCACAATATGCTTATTTTGCCTGTAACATCTTCGCTGATCTCCCTGTTCCATATTCTAGCTAACTCTTTCTCCTTCTTGAAACCTCAGCTCTAGAGATACCTCTAGAAACCGGGCTGCTGTTCATCCCTTTCTCTGTGTTCCCATAGAATCTTATGCTCCTGTGTTATAAAAAAAAATCATCAGGCTCTACCGAAATTGCCTATTTACTTGTCTGACGCCCATTTGATTTTGAGTTGTATGCAGTCAGGCTCTGGAAAATGGAGATAAAGGTTTGTTTAATCAGTGATACATGTTTTTTTATATATGTATAGCTGTACCTCATTTCAGTAGAATCTTTATTTTTAAATTGTTATGCGTTTTTGTATCTTATATACTGCTTGATAACAAAAGTGATGTCTTATGTAGCCTTACATTTTCTAAGCACATAACACAATTACTCTCACATATTAAAAAATTTGTTGAGGGCTTCCCTGGTGGTGCAGTGGTTGAGAATCTGCCTGCTAATGCAGGGGACACGGGTTCGAGCCCTGGTCTGGGAGGATCCCACATGCCGCGGAGCAACTGGGCCCGTGGGCCACAACTATTGAGTCTGCACGTCTGAAGCCTGTGCTCCGCAACAAGAGAGGCCGCGATAGTGAGAGGCCTGCGCACCGTGATGAAGAGTGGCCCCCACGTGCCACAACTAGAGAAAGCCCTCGCACAGAAATGGAGACCCAACACAGCCATAAATAAATAAATAAATAAATAAAAAGCCAAGCATTTGAAGCCCTTTAAAAAATATATATTTTGGTGAAATAAATATGTATAGTATTTTTAACCATCATTGCATATCCTGATTCCCCAGTCTATATATTCATATCTCATAAGTGATTAAAAATGTATCATTTTATTATGAAACAGAACCTAATATTCATCATTAATATTTTGCTAGTCCTTATAGGAATGCTACAGTATTAGAAATTATCCCTTGGCTATCACTCAGAAAACAACTATAGAGGGAGTTTTGAGAAGGTTCAATGTTTCCCTGGAGAGAAAAAAATACATAATGACTCTAATTCTGTGAATTGAGTCCTCAGAAGTGGGGACTAGTTTCCAATGAATTCTCTACATTTTCCTATCCTGTGTCTCAAGTAACAAAGGACACATTCATTCACTCAATTTACATTGAGCGTCAACTGTGTGTCAGGCAGGCTACACTAGGCCCTGGGAATATGACTTTGAACACTGAAAATCATTTATGAAGTACAGATCAGCATTATTGACACAATCTTTAGCTGTAAGTAGCATAGCAACAGCAGCAGAAACATTAGTAGCTAAAACATATTGAGTAATTAACTACGTGCAAGACACCATTTATAGCAGTCTACAGATAAAGTTAGAACTGCTTTCAGTGAGACATGGGTGTGGGAGTTCAGAGTCTCTTCCATCTTCCCCACCTCACACAAACTTTGACATCTTTAGACTCCATAGAGTTAAAACAAGATTATAATCCTGCTTTCTCAAATCACTTAATTTTGAATGAATAGTTTCCTTGATAAGTACTAGAAATATTAGGACCAAGAGATGGGGCTAAGGCTTAAATACCCCAATTATATGAGATAAGCCAAAGAGAACTCAAACGTTTATACAAGACTAGCTTCCTATTTCAATCTCAAGCAACATACTGCTCAAGGCAAGGCAAGTTTTGCAAGTATTTACTGTGATCTGTATAACAGAAGATACCCCATTTGAAGAGAGAACAAGAAAATGGAAAACAAAATTACAGCGGAAGGTAAAATAGACTCTCCTCAACCTAACGCTTGATGGACCCTAGAGGCCATCTGTAGAATGTGGAAAGGGAGAGGCAATGTTCAAAATGATTTCAATAGTCACTCTTTAACCTTGTAATAATCAAGAACATGTGACTGACAATTTAAAATATTTAAAGAACTAATCTCTTTCCATTTAAATTTATTTTTGTTGTTCAGAAGTTTCCAGGTTCTCTGAATTTCCATTAAGAGTTTTGAATATGTGTGTGTGTGTATGCATACTTTTGTTTTTTTTTTTTAAGAAAATGGTTCCTCCACAGCCCCATGGACCAGAGCAGACTGTGGAGCAGCACTTGGTCTAGGGTTCCAAGCAGTTTGCTTTCAGCATTTTTGATGACAACTTCAAGATTTCAACAGTCACTTCCACCAGGCACCAGTAGACACCATGCAGTACTGGCGACCCAGGCCCACAAAGTCCCAATGTTGTGAGGTCTCACCCAGCAGCAGTAAGCCCTAGGCGTCCACTCTGCCATGGCCCCAACAAAGTCTGGACCCTGGGGAGGTCTGCTCACAAAGCCAATGGACTTGGCCTGGTGCTGCAGGCTGGAGGCCTGAACTTGAGACCTTCACTCACAATCCTGGTAAAACCTGAGCCTCTCCAGCCTACCTGGAGCAAATGAGACCCTCCTCCAGTGGTGGGTCACCTTGCTGTGATCCAGGAAAAGGGCTCTGGACCAGTCTTCTATTCCACTCTGTATGTGGCAGGCCCCCTAAGAATTTTGAACATTTTGCTAACAATATTCAAATTACAAAGTTCCCAGAAGCATGAGGTTGTGAATAGCTACTTCACGAAGATTGAAAAGATAGAAAGCAATATTTTCCCATAAGATAGAATTACAGATTCAGCACTGAACTGTACCAAACACAACGAGTAAAGGCATATCTTGCTTTATTGATTTCTGCAGATACTGTGTTTTTTACAAATTGAAGGGTTGTGGTAGCCCTGTGCCAAGCAAGTGTATTGGCTCCATTTTTCCAACAGCATTTGCTCCCTTTGTGTCTCTGTGTCACATTTTGGTAATTCTCACAATATTTCAAACTTTTAAATTATTATTGTATTTGTTATGGTGATCTGTGATTAGTGATCTTTGATGCTACTATTGTAATTTTTGGGAGACACCACAAACTGTCCCATATAAGACGTGGAATTAAATCAATAAATGTTATGTGTGTTCTGACTGCTCCATCCACTGGCTGTTCCCATCTCTCTCTCTTTTGGGGCCTCCCTATTCCCTGAGACACATCAGTATTGAAATTAGGCCAGGCAATAACCCTACAATGGCCTCTAGGTGTTCAAGTGAAAGGAAGAATCACACATCTCTCACTTTAAATCAAAAGCTAGAAATGATTAAGCTTAGTGAGAAAGGCATGCGGAAAACCCAGATAGGCCTAAAACTAGACATCTTACACCAAAAAGGCAAGTTGTGAATGCAAAGGAAAAATCCTTGAAGGAAATTAAAAGTGCTACTCCCATGAACACCTGAGTAATAAGCGAAACAGCCTTATTGCTGACATGAAGAAAGTTTTAGTGATCTGGATAGAAGATCGAACCAGCCACAACGTTCCCTTAAGCCAAAGCTTAATCTAGAGCAAGGTCCTAACTGTTCAGTTCCATGACAGCTGAGAGAAGTGAGGAAGCTGCAGGAAAAAAGTTTGAAGGCAGCAGAGGTTGCCATCTAGGACTTTCACAGCTAGAGAGAAGAACTTGATGGCTTCAAAACTTCTAAAGACAGGCTGACTCTTGTTAGGGGCCAGTGGAGCTGGTGACTTTAGGTTGAAGTCAATGCTTATTTACCATTCCAAAAATCCTAGGGCCCTTAAGAATTATGCTAAGTAAACTCTGCCTGTGCTCTATAAATGGAACAACAAAGCTTGGATGACAGCACATCTGAATACTTTAAGCCCACTATTAAGACTTACTTCTCAGGAAAAGAAGATTTCTTTCAAAATATTACTGCTCATTGACAATGCACCTGGTCACCTAAGAGCTCTGATGGAGATAGACAATGAGATTCATGTTGTTTTCATGCCTGCTAACACAACATCCATTCTGCAGTCCATGGATCCAAGGACTAATTTTAACTTTCAAGTCTTATTGTTTAAGAAACACATTTCGTGAAGCTATGCTGCTCTAGATAGTGATTCCTCTGATGGACCTGGGCAAAGTATAGGTGACCCTCAAATAACGTGAGTTTAAACTGGGCAAGTCCACTTATATGTGATTATTTTCAATAAATATGTACTACAGTACTACATGATCCAACGCTGTTTGTGTGGATGTGGAACAGCAGATAGAGAGGGCTGACCCTAAAGTTATACTTGGATTTTTGACTGTGTGGAGGGTCGGTGCCCCTAACTGCCACTTTGTTCAAGGGTTGACTGATTCCAACCCTCATGGATGACTTTGAGGGGTTCAAGGCAACATTGCCCTTCAGTTTTCTTAGTTCTCCCCTGATCCCCAACCCAGGTTACAATGATTTTGATTAGATTGTGAGGGGGTTTATGGACATGGCATTGTGGTAATGCAGTAGTGATTTAAAGCAATAGAAGTTTAGAAAAGGATTGTATAAAAAGTCTTCCTTTACCTAAAAACAATAGAGATGCACCAGATGAGATCTCTTGCTTGTTACTTTTCATTATATGAGGTAATTCATTTGGCACAATTATTTCAGTCACGAGGTGTACTTATTCATTTTTTATTCTTGAAGGCACAAAGCAATCTTCTCCACTGGCATTTACTGGTGTCACCAAGTAGACGGAAAAGTTTGAAGAAAGCAGCCCAGCAAAAAAGAGCCAAAGATATCTAGATACAAAAATGAACAAATCAAAGCAAAAAAGCTGCCTAACTTGTTTGTTAAAGGCATCGATTTCAGGATAAGGAAAAATGGAGAAATAATAGAAGAAAGAAGAGAAAAACAAGAATGAAGGCGATATCTGTTTCCACCCTCTATCATCTGTCCTTCTAGTCCTCTGTTCCCTCAGGCATTCAGTGTGCTCAGGCTTCTTTAAACAAAGCTCAAACATGCAAGCTATGAATAAAAGATGGATAGCCTTCACTACATGAAAATGTAAAACTTCTATATACAAAATACATCATAAACACATCAAAAAAAAACAAACCACAGACTGGATTTACAAAGCATATAACTGGCAAAAGATAGAGATCCAGAATATATAATGAGTTTTTGAAAATCTGTAAGAAAAACAACACAATAGGAAAATGAGCAAAAGACTTGAACTGGCATTTTACAGAAGAGGGAATTCAAATGCCCAATACACATACGAAAATACATTCAACCTCAATAGTTATCAAGATAATACAAATTAAAACAGTAAGGTACCATTTCCACTACTAGAAAAAAGGCAAAGTTTGACAATACCAAATACTGTCAAGAAAATAGAGAAAAGAGGAATTTCATACACTGGTGGAATTTCATATACAAACATAGCTCGTTTCACTGTGTTTCACTTTATTGTGCTTCACTGATACTGCATTTTCTACAAGTGGAAAGTCTGTGGTAGCCCTGTGTCAAGCAAATCTATCAGCACCATTTTTCCAATAGCATTTGCTCACTTTGTGTCTCTGTGCCACATTTTGACAATTCTCACATTATTTCAAACGTTTTCATTATTATTATATTTGTTATGGTGATCTGTGACCAGTGATCTTCGATGTTACTACTGTAATTGTTTTGGGGCTCCATGAACCACATCCATATAAGATGGAAAATGTAATTGATAAATGTTGTGTGTGTTCTGACTGCTCCAGCAACCAGCCATTCCCCCATCTCAATCATCTCCTCGGGCCTCCCTATTCCCTGAGACACAACAATATTGAAATTAGGCCGATTAATAACCTACAATGGCCTCTAAGTGTTCAAGTGAAAGGAAGACTCACACATTTCTCACTTTAAATCAAAAACTAGAAATGCTTAAGCTTAGTGAGGGAGACATGTTGAAAGCTGAGATAGGTCAAAAGCTAGGTCTCTTGAGCCAAACAGTTAGCCAAGGTATGAATGCAAAGGAGAAGTTCTTGAAGGAAAATAAGAGTGCTACTTCAGTGAACACACAAATGATAAGGAAGCGAAACAGCCTTATTGCTGATATGGAGAAAGTTTTGATGGTCTGGATAGAAGATCAAACCAGCCACAACATTCCCTGAGCCAAAGCCTAATCCAAAGCAAGGCCTTAACTCTCTTCAGTTCTGTGAAGGCTGAGAGAAGTGAGGAAGCTTCAGAAGAAAAGTTTAAAGCTAGCAGAGGTTGGCTTATGAGGTTTAAGGAAAGAAGCCGTCTCCATCACATAAAAGTGCAAGGTGAAGCAAAAAGTGCTGATACAGAAGCTGCAGCAAGTTATCCAGGAGCTCTAGCTAAGATAATCCATGAAGATGGCTACACTAAACAACAGATTTTCAGCATACACGAAATTGCCTTATATTCCAAGATGCCATCTAGGACTTTCATAGCTGGAGAGAAGATGTCAATGCCTGGCTTCAAAGCTTCAAAGGACAGGCCAACTCTCTTGTTAGGGGCTAATGCAGCTGGTAACTTGAAGTTGAAGCCAGTGCTCATTTACCATTCTGAAAATCCTAGGGCCCTTCAGAATTATGCTACATCTATTCTGCCTGTGCTCTATATTTGGAACAACAAAGCCTGGATGACAGCACATCTGTTTAAAACATGGTTTACTGAATGTTTTAAGCCCATTGTTGAGACCTACTCATCAGAAAAAAATTCCTTTCAAAATATTACTGCTCATTGACAATATACCTGGTCACCCAAGAGCTCTGATAGAGATAGACAATGAGATTCATGGGTTTCTTTTTTCATGCCTGCTAACACAACATCATTCTGAAGCCCATGGATCAAGGAGTAATTTTGACTTTCAAGTCTTATTACTTAAGAAATACATTTCATAAGGCTGTATCTGCCATAGGTAGTGATTCCTCTGATGGATCTGAGCAAATTAAACTGAAAACCTTCTGGAAAGGTTTCACCATTCTAGATGCCATTAAGAACATTTGTGATTCATGGGAGGAGGTCAAAATATCAACATTCAAAGGAGTTTGGAAGAAGTTGATTCCAACCCTCATGGATGACTTTGAGGGACTCAAGACTTCAGTGGAGGAAGTCACTGCAGGTATGGTAGAAATAGCAAGAGAACTAGAATTAGAAGTGGAGCCTGAAGATGTGAATTAATTGCTGCAATCTCATGATGAAACCTTCGTGGAAGAGGAGTGGCTTCTTATGGATAAGAAAGGAAAGTGGTTTCTTGAGATGGAATCTACTTCTGGTGAAGACGTTACGAAGATTGTTCAAAAGACAACAAGCGACTTAGAATATTACACAGACTTAGTTGATAAAGCAGAGACAGGGTTTGAGAGGATTGGCTCCAATCTCAAAAGAAGTTCTACTGTGGGTAAAATGCTATCAAACAGTGCTACATCCTGAAAGGATGTCGATGTGGTAAACTTCATTGCTGTCTTATTTTAAGAAACTGCCCCGGCCACCCCAACCTTCAGAAACCACTGCCCTGATCAGTCAGCAGCTGTCAACATGGCAAGACCCTCCACCAGCAAAAGATTATGAATTGCTGAAGGCTCATATGGTGGTTAGCATTTTTTAGCAATGAAGTATTTTTAAATTAAGACATCTACATTGTTTTTTGGACATAATACTGTTGCATATTGAATAGGCTACAGTATAGTGTAAATATAACTTTTATATGCACTGGGGAACCAAAAAAATTCATGTGACTCACTTTATTTCTATAGATGCGTTATTTTGGTGGTCTGGAACCGAACCCACAATATCTCAAAGGTGTGCCTGTAGTAACATTTCAGTACAGAGGGATGTCATTAAAAAAAAAAACCATACACACACGGTGCGTGCGTGTGTGTTTGCGTGTGGTCACAGTTCCCGCCATCAGCCACTCTCCCTGACTGGGGGAGCGAGCGGCCCCTCTCTTTCGTGCCCGGTGTCCCTTCCTTCCTAGCCCCCGGCTCTGCCCCCTCCGTGCGGATTCCGTGCTTCCAGCAGGCCTGTCCGAGGCTCCGGACTCGCAGGCACAGCTGAGTTGATGGCTCCCAGAGAACTGGCATAGCTGCAGAATATGAGTAGTTCCCCAAGAAGAGCGCATTGCCTTTGGCACAAGGATCAGAAAAAAGGTGAATTGTTATTACATAGGGTTTTTCAGTAGAAGTCACTGAAAATTATTCTTAGCTGTTTGACGTACAGCACCTAGAGGCCTCGAACTAGGATTCCCCAGGCTGTATTCTACCTACAGATACACCAGAAATACATCTACACGTGGAACAACTCCTACCGAACACCTACTGAACGCTGGTATAAGACCTCAGACCTCCCAAAAGGCAAAAAGTCCCCACATACCTGGGTAGGGCAAAAGAAAAAAGAATAAACAGAGACAAAAGAATAGGGACAGGACCTGCACCAGTGGGAGGGAGCTGTGAAGGAGGAAAGGTGTCCACACACTAGGAAGCCCCTTCATGAGCGGAGACTGCGGGTGGCGGAGGGGGGAGCTTCCGGGCCGCGGAGGAGAGCACAGCCACAGGGGTGCAGAGGGCAAAGCGGGGAGATTCCCGCACAGAGGATCGGTGCCGACCGGCACTTACCAGCCCAAGAGGCTTGTCTGCTCAACGCTGGGGCGGGCGGGGCTGGGAGCTG
This sequence comes from Monodon monoceros, assembly GCF_005190385.1. Lineage (NCBI taxonomy): Eukaryota > Metazoa > Chordata > Mammalia > Artiodactyla > Monodontidae > Monodon > Monodon monoceros. The sequence continues at coordinate 105,628,010 of NW_021703779.1, read as the reverse complement.
AGGCTCAGGCTTCAGTCGGATTGCAGGGGGAGGACTGGGGTTGGCGGCTTGAACAAAGCCCGCAGGGGGTTAGTGCACCACGGCTAGCCAGGAGGGAGTCCAGGGAAAAGTCTGGACCTGCCGAAGAGGCAGGAGACTTTTCTTCCCTCTTTGTTTTCTGGTGCGCAAGGAGAGGGGATTAAGAGCGCTGCTTAAAGGAGCTCCAGAGATGGGCGCGAGCCGTGGCTAAAAGCGCGGACCCCAGAGCCGGGCATGAGACGCTAAGGCTGATGCTGCCGCCACCGAGAGGCCTGTGTGCGAGCACAGGTCACTCTCCACACCCCCCTTCCGGGGAGCCTGTGCAGCCCGCCACTGCCAGAGTCCCGGGATGCAGGGACAACTTTCCCGGGAGAACACATGGCGCGCCTCAGGCTAGTGCAACGTCACGCAGGCCTCTGCCGCCGCAGGCTTGCCCCGCACTCCACACCGCTCCCTCCCCCCGGCCTCAGCAAGCCAGAGTCCCCGAAGCAGCTGCTCCTTTAACCCCGTCCTGTCTGAGCGAAGAACAGACGCCCTACGGTGACCTACACGCAGAGACAGGGCGAAATCCAAAGCTGAACCCCGGGAGCTGTGCGAACAAAGAAGAGAAAGGGAAATCTCTCCCAGCAGCCTCAGGAGCAGCGGATTAAAGCTCAATAATCAACTTGATGTACCCTGCATCTTCGGAATTCCTGAATAGACAACGAATCATCCCAAATTGAGGAGGTGGACTTTGAGAGCAAGATTTATGATTTTTTCCCCTTTTCCTCTTTTTGTGTGTATGTGTATGCTTCTGTGTGAGATGTTGTCTGTACAGCTTTGCTTTCACCATTTGTCCTAGGGTTCTATCTGTCCATTTATATTTGTTTTTTTTTCTTAAAAATTTTTTTTTCTTACACATTATTTTTTATTTTGATAACTTTATTTTATTTAATCTTACTTTATTTTATTTTATCCTCTTTCCTTTTTCTTTTCTTTCTTTCTTCCTTCCTCCCTCCCTCCCTCCCACCCTCCCTCTATCTCTCTCTCTCTCTCTTTCTTTCTTTCTACTTTTTATCCCTTTTATTCTGAGCTGTGTGGACGAAAGGCTCTTGGTGCTGCAGCCAGCAGTCAGTGCTGCGCCTCTGACATGGGAGAGCCAACTTCAGGACACTGGTCCACAAGAGATCTCCCAGCTCCACATAATATCAAACGGTGAAACTCTGCCAAAGATCTCCATCTCAAAACCAGCACCCAGCTTCACTCAACGACCAGCAAGCTACAGTGCTGGACACACTATGCCAAACAACTAGCAAGACAGGAACACAACCCCACCCATTAGCAGAGGCTGCCTAAAATTATAATAAGGCCACAGACACCCCAAAACACACCACCACACGTGGACCTGCCCACCAGAAAGACAAGATCCAGCCCCATCCACCAGAACACAGGCACTACTCCCCTCCACCAGGAAGCCTACACAAGCCACTGGACCAACTTTAGCCACTGGGGACAGACACCAAAAACAACGGGAACTACGAACCTGCAGTGTGCAAAAAGGAGAACCCAAACACAGTAAGATAAGCATAATGAGAAGACAGAAAAACACACCGCAGATGAAGGAGCAAGATAAAAACCCATGAGAACTAACAAATGAAGAGGAAATAAGCAGTCTACCTGAAAAAAATTTAGAATAATGATAGTAAAGATGGTCCAAAATCTTGGAAATAGAATAGAGAAAATGCAAGAAACATTTATCAAGGACCTAGAAGAACTAAAGAGGAAACAAGCAATGATGAACAACACAATAAATGAAATTAAAAATACTTTAGAAGGGATCAATAGCAGAATAACTGAGGCAGAAGAACGGATAAGTGACCTGGAAGAGAAAATAGTGGAAATAACTACTGCAGAGCAGAAGAAAGAAAAAAGAATGAAAAGAACTGAGGACAGTCTCAGAGACTTCTGGGACAACATTAAACGCACCAACATTCAAATTATAGGGGTCCCAGAAGAAGAAGAGAAAAAGAAAGGGACTTAGAAATTATTTGAAGAGATTCCACTTGAAAACTTCCCTAATATGGGAAAGGAAATACTTAATCAAGTCCAGGAAGCACAGAGAGTCCCATACAGGAAAAATCCAATGAGAAACATGCCACGACACATATTAATCAAACTACCAAAAATTAAATACAAAGAAAACATATTAAAAGCAGCAAGGGAAAAACAACAAATAACACACAAGGGAATCCCCATAAGGTTAACGGCTGATCTTTCAGCAGAAAGTCTGCAAGCCAGAAGGGACTGGCAGAACATATTTAAAGTGATGAAGGAGAAAAAACTACAACCAAGATTACTCTACCCAGCAAGGATCTCATTCAGATTTGATGGAGAAATTAAAACCTTCACAGACAAGCAAAAGCTGAGAGAGTTCAGCACCACCAAACCAGCTTTACAACAACTGCTAAAGGAACTTCTCTAGGCAAGAAACACAAGAGAAGGAAAAGACCTACAATAACAAACCCAAAACAATTAAGTAAATGGGAATAGGAACATACATATCGATAATTACCTTAAATGTAAATGGATTAAATACTCCCACCAAAAAACACAGACTGGCTGAATGGATACAAAAACAAGCCCCATATATATGCTGTCCACAAGAGACCCACTTCAGACCCAGGGACACATATAGACTGAAAGTGAGGGAATGGAAAAAGATATTCCATGCAAACGGAAACCAAAAGAAAGCTGGAGTAGCAATTCTCATATCAGACAAAATAGACTTTAAAATAAAGAATGTTGCAAGAGACAAGGAAGGACGCTACATAATGATCAAGGGATCAATCCAAGAAGAAGATATAAAAATTGTAAATATTTATGCACCCAACATAGGAGCACCTCAATACATAAGGCAAATACTAACAGCCATAAAAGGGGAAATTGACAGTAACACATTCGTAGTGTGGGACTTTAACACCCCACTTTCACCAACGGACAGATCATTCAAAATGAAAATAAATAAGGAAACACAAGCTTTAAATGATACATTACACAAGATGGACCTAATTGATATTTATAGGACATTCCATCCAAAAACAACAGAATACACATTTTTCTCAAGTGCTCACTGAACATTCTCCAGGATAGATCATATCTTGGGTCACAAATCAAGCCTTGGTAAACATAAGAAAATTGAAATCATATCAAGTATCTTTTCCCACCACAACGCTATGAGACTAGATATCAAATACAGGAAAAGATCTGTAAAAAATACAAACACATGGAGGCTAAACAATAAACTACTTAATAACGAAGTGATCACTGAAGAAATCAAAGAGGAAAAAAAAAATTCCTAGAAACAAATGACAATGGAGACACGATGACCCAAAACCTATGGGATGCAGCAAAAGCAGTTCTAAGAGGGAACTTTATAGCAATACAATCCTTCCTTAAGAAACAGGAAACAGCTCAAATAAACAACCTAAACTTGCACCTAAAGCAATTAGAGAAAGAACAAAAAACCCACAAAGTTAGCAGAAGGAAAGAAATCATAAAGATCAAATCAGAAATAAATGAAAAAAAAATGAAAGAAACGACAGCAAAGATCAATAAAACTAAAAGCTGGTTGTTTAAGAAGATAAACAAAATTGATAAACCATTAGCCAGACTCATAAAGAAAAAAAGGGAGAAAACTCAAATCAATAGAATTAGAAATCAGAAAGGAGAAGTAACAACTGACACTGAAGAAATACAAAAGATCATGAGAGATTACTACAATCAACTCTATGCCAATAAAATGGACAACCTGGAAGAAATGGACAAATTCTTAGATATGAACAACCGGCCAAGACTGAACCAGGAAGATATAGAAAATATGAACAGATCAATCACACGCACTGAAATTGAAAGCGTGATTAAAAATCTTCCAACAAACAAAAGCCCAGGACCAAATGGCTTCACAGGCGAATTCTATCAAACATTTAGAGAAGAGCTAACACCTATCCTCCTCAAACTCTTCCAAAATATAGCAGAGAGAGGAACACTCCCAAACTCATTCTACAAGGCCACCATCACCATGATACCAAAACCCAACAAAGTTGTCACAAAGAAGAAAACTACAGGCCAATATCACTGATGCACATAGATGCAAAAATCCTCAACAAAATACTAGCAAACAGAATCCAACAGCACATTAAAAGGATCATACACCATGATCAAGTGGGGTTTATTCCAGGAATGCAAGGATT
>NW_021703779.1:105593521-105608763 GCF_005190385.1 Monodon monoceros | reverse complement strand
GTGCTGGGAAAACTGGACAGATACATGTAAAAGTATGAGATTAGATCTCTCCCTAACACCATACACAAAAATAAGCTCAAAATGGATTAAAGACCTAAACGTAAGGCCAGAAATTATCAAACTCTTAGAGGAAAACCTAGGCAGAACACTCTATGACATAAATCACAGCAAGATCCTTTCTGACCCACCTCCTAGAGTAATGGAAATAAAAACAAAAATTAAAAAAATGGGACCTAATGAAACTTCAAATCTTTTGCATAGCAAAGGAAACCATAAACAAGACCAAAAGACAACCCTCAGAATGGGAGAAAATATTTGCAAATGAAGCAACTGACAAAGGATTAATCTTCAGAATTTACAAGCAGCTCATGCAGCTCAATAACATAAAAACAAACAACCCAATCCAAAAATGGGCAGAAGACCTAAATAGACATTTCTCCAAAGAAGATATACAGACTGCCAACAAAGACATGAAAGAATGCTCAACATCATTAATCATTAGAGAAATGCAAATCAAAACTACAATGACATATCGTCTCACACCAGTCAGAATGGCCATCATCAAAAAACTAGAAACAATAAATGCTGGAGAGGGTGTGGAGAAAAGGGAACACTGTTGCACTGCTGGTTGGAATGTGAGTTGGTGCAGCCACTATGGAGAACAGTATGGAGGTTCCTTAAAAAACTACAAATAGAACTACCATATGACCCAGCAATCCCACTACTGGGCATATACCCTGAGAAAACCAAAATCCAAAAAGAGTCATGTACTAAAATGTTCATAGCAGCTCTATTTACAATAGCCCGGAGATGGAAACAACCTAAGTGCCCATCATTGGATGAATGGATAAAGAAGATGTGGCACATATATACAATGGAATATTACTCAGCCATAAAAAGAAACGAAATTGAACTATTTGTAATGAGGTGGATGGACCTTCAGTCTGTCATACAGAGTGAAGTAAGTCAGAAAGAAAAAGACAAATACCGTATGCTAACATGTATATATGGAATTTAAGAAGAAAAAAAAAATGTCATGAAGAACCCAGGGGTAAGACAGGAATAAAGACACAGACCTACTGGAGAACGGACTTGAGGATATGGGGAGGGGGAAGGGTGAGCTGTGACAGGACGAGAGAGAGTCATGGACATATACCCACTAACAAACGTAAGGTAGATAGCTAGTGGGAAGCAGCCGCATGGCACAGGGATATCGGGTCGGTGCTTTGTGACCGCCTGGAGGGGTGGGATAGTGAGGGTAGGAGGGAGGGAGACGCAAGAGAGAAGTGATATGGGAACATATGTATATGTACAACTGATTCACTTTGTTATAAAGCAGAAACTAACACACCATTGTAAAGCAATTATACCCCAATAAAGATGTTAAAAAAAAAAAGTAAATGAGATACAATTATAAAAATGAGTATATTTGTTGTCATTTAACAGAAAGAGGGAATTAGGAAGGAAAATTTAGTTTTATTTAAGGATTATTAATATGAAGCACGTCATATTATGAGCACCTGTATAAGCAAAAACAAACTCAGTGGAACTCTAGTGAGAGACTTCTTACCAAGGTGCAGAATGAGGATTCTGAGTCCCTAAGTCAAGACACAGAAGGCAAAAATAAGGTTACCAAAATGGGGACCGGGAAAATGGGGATTGGAAAGCAACTGGGAATATACTGTGCTGACTCACAGTATTACCTAGGGATGGATGTACCTTTTTCTTTTTCCTTTTGGCGTCATCGTTATATTATAGTATTTCCCGTACTCGAAGATTAAGGTATTTTCTTAAAGGTTTTCCAGTTAGTATTTGTGCATGTACACAGAGGTGAATGTTTGAATGACAAGAAATCGATGCTGGTCAAAGCTAGTTATTCAGCTGCTGAATAAGGATGTTCTACTGCTTTCCATGTAGCCACCCTCCAGCAATGGTGGGTCAATTCCTTCTCACACTTTGAATTTCTCTTATTTCAACTTCTGCCCCATCTTTCTGACTTTGTCCTTTCCTTCTACTTTTCAGGGCCCACCTGGATATTTCAAGATCCATGATAATCTCCCTATGTTAAAGTCAGCTGATTACCAACCTTAATTATATCAGCAAAGTCCCTACTCAACAGTACCTAGGATTGAAAAATCTGGTCATGGGTATCTTGGGGTAAGGAAATCTGTTTACTTTCAAAGGTATACAGGGCAGATTATCATAAGGGAGAGACAGATGCTTCACAGCTTTGCTAGCTTTCTTCTTTACTCACTGCTATTTTCTTTTACACATTCTTTTTTGCATTTATAAATATTATAGACTTGCAAGGCTGACTTCTTAAACTTGACCTGGCTATACAAAAAGACAGAAATTCAAAAAGTTCCAAAAAGTTGAATCACTGACCAAAATAAAGTCCAGGAAGTTATTAGCCGTTAAGTTTTACATAATTTCTTATGATATAAAGTGCACAAAAAGCCCTATTAAAATACCACTGCAAGTTAATCATGAAAAGACCCTTTAGAATTCTTAGAGATGCTCATTTTGCAGAGAAATGGGGAAACAGAAATGTCAGCACGGGCAGCTGAAAGGGTACAGATCTCCTGGTAATGAGAGAGGCAGCTGCTTCAATACAAATTTATTTTTAAAGTAAAATGTCCCATTGTGCCCTGGAATCCCTAATTAATTATGGTGAAGAACCAGAGTTTACTGTTTTTTTTAACCATCCAGAAAAAAAAATGATCTTCAACAACTAGGTATGATCTAAGGAAACTTTAGAGATTTATAAGTGATCTAAGACATAAAGCAAGCTACACTGTCAATTAGCAGTTCCCCAAATGGACAGAAAGTCAGACAAATGAGTTTATTTTTTGTCTAAATCTCTAGAAATGTAAGTAAGTCATTGAAACTGTCCCTCTTTAAAATGTTTAAGATTCAAAATAGGTACCTGGCTTCTTTAGACAGTATGATATAATTAACAGAGTATAACCTTTGAAGACAGACAAAACTGGGCCCAAACCTTGGCTTTCTCACTTAGTAAAATGTATGTGTATGAGAAACCACAACAAGATGGGTAGGAGGGGCAGAGACCCAGTATAGTCAAGATCCACACCCCTAGGAAGGCAACCCACAAATGGGAAGATAATCACAACTGCAGAGATTCTCCCCAAGGAGATAGGAATCTGAGCCCCACATCAGGCTCCCTATCCCTGGGGTTCTGCATCGGGAAGATGAGCCCCTGAACATCTGGCTTTGTAGGCCAGTGGGGCTTGCATAGGGGAAAGCCATATGGCTGTAGGAAACAGAGACTCTATTCATAAAATGGTGCATGGAAAATCTCACACACTCCAAGACCCAGTGCAGAAGGAGTAATTTGAAAGGAACCTGGTCTGACCCACTTGCTGGTCTCGGAGAGCCTTCCAGAGAGGCAGGAGGCAAGTGGAGCTCACTCTGGGGACACAGATGCTGATGGCAGCCATTTTGGGGAGCTCCTACTACCATGAGAACCCTGGTGCTGACAAGAGACATTTTGGAGTCCTCCCTCTAGCCTATTAGCGCTGGGAGCTTACCCACCCACCAGTGGGCTGACAACAGCCCCAGGCCCCCCAGGCCCCACAGCCAGCTGTTCTGGGACTCTGCTCCATATACCAGAAGGCCCAGGAATCAGCCTCACCTGCCAGTAGGCCAGCACCAGACCTAGGAATGCCCGGGGCCTACTAATAGCCCCACCAGGACCTGGCCTCGCCCAACAACAGGCCAGAACCAGCCCCAGGAACCCCCAGGCCCTACTGCTAGCCACTTCAGGACACAGCCCTGCCCACCAATGAGCCAACAACAGGACTAGGATACCCTGGGCACCACAGCTAGCATGCTAGGACATGGCTCTGCCTACCAGTAGCCAATAGCCTCCACATGAGGCAGGGCTGGGTAACTATCTGGGCTGGGACCAGTCCAGCCTACCAGTGCATCTGCAGTAGTCAGCCCCACCACAACAGAAGGGCCCATGCAGCCCACATGGGGGCACCCCTAGAGAATACAGCTCCAGTGACCAGAGGGGAGTGTGCTACTGGGTCGCACAGGACATCTCCTACATAAAGCTACTTCTCCCAAGTCGTAAATGTAAACCACCTACCTAACACATCGAAATAAAAAGAGAATTAGGTGAAATGAGGTGACAGAGGAATACGTTCCAAATAAAGGAACCAGATAAAATCCCAGAAGAACTAAGCAAAGTAGTGATAAGCAATCAACCAGATAAAGAGTTCAAGGTAATGATCATAAAGATGCTCAAAGAGCTTGAAGAACAGATGAACACAATGAGAAGTTTAACAAAGAGTTAGAAAATATAAAGAAGAACCAAACAGTGCTGAAGAATATAATAATTGAACTAAAAGATACACTAGAAGGAATAAAGAGTAGATTAGTACACACACACACACACACACACACACACACACACATATATTTCTAAAGATGCCACCAAAAAACTACTAGAAGTAATAAATGAATTGAGCAAAGAAGCTGCAGGATACAAAAGTAATATGCAGAAATATGTTGTGTTTCCATACATTAGCAACAACCTATCAGAAAGAGAAATTAAGAAAACAATCCCATTTACAATTTCATCAAAACAAATGAACTAACAAAACAAAAGAGAAACAGACTTATAGATATAGAGAATAAACAGATGATTGCCAAAGTTGGGAGTTGGGATAAGTAAACTAGGTGAGGGAGATTAAGAGGTATAAACTTCCATTTACAAAATAAATGATTCGTGAGGATGAAATGTACAGCATGGAGAATTTAGTCAATAATATTGTAATAACTTTGGTGACATATGGTAATTATACTTATCATGGAAATCATTTTCTAATGTATAAAAATACCAAATCACTATGTTGTGCACCTGGAACTAACATGGCATTGTAGGTCAACTATACCTAAAGAAAGAAGGGAAGAAAGAAAGAAAGAAAGAAAAAAGAAAGAAAGAAAGGAAGGAAGGAAGGTAGGAAGGAAGGAAGGAAGGAAGGAGGGAGGGAGGGAGGGAGGGAGGGAGGGAAGGAAGGAAGGAAGGAAGGAAGAAAGGGTGAGGCAATGATGGACTAGGCAATATCAGTTATCATTTACTCTTTAGTGTAGCAAACTATAAGATTCAACTAAGGAGTTGGGAGAAATTCATGTCTAAGTAGATATTTAATCAACTGGGTCAAAACTTGTGCATAACTTTATCTGTATTAGAGGATACTAAAAACAACCTCCAAATATTATTACTGCATCAAAGAAAGGGGGGAAATTTTCAGGGAGAGACCTTCTCAGACTCTTCTTAAAGTTGTCACTGATTAGCAAATTCAGAGTTCCACTTTAATATTTTCTCACAAACAGGAAGAAAATTGTGCCCTTCTGATGCTGCCTGACTCCAGATTTGTTTGGCTCACAAAATGTATTTCTGTACAATTAAGAATTCTTACTTGTGTAAGTATATGAAGCTACAAAATGTTGTGATACTTGTAAACTTCTTCCTCTTTCTTTTTGTTTGCTTTTATAAATGTGTTTACATGTACTTAACAACTAACTTAAAAATCACAGTTCAGCTTAATGCAAAAGTATCTATTTAACACAACTAAGCCACTTGGCACATAAATAGTATGGACCAGGTTTTATAAAATTGTTCAACTTCCTTTAAACTCCAAATGGGTCATATGCATTTAGAGAAAATTAACCTAAACCACATTTAAATGACTGGCTCTGAAATATCCATCATATCCCAGAATGGGGATTTGGAAGTCATTGTTGACTGTTTCTTATGCAGAGGAGACCAACACATATCCTAGGTTGCGAAACCACAGAACATCTGTACCTGGAACTACTTGCAATTACAATCACTGGATCACAAGGAAGACCCCACAGAATGGGGTAGGAGAAACTTAAATAATCACAGAATAGGAGGTGTTGCCATAGAAGAACAACCTTAAACTAGGATTTTCCAGTGAAGTGTTACTCTCTAGGTTCTTGTTTTATAAAACTAGGGGCAGTGTTGAAAGTGTGAAACAGGTATTTTTAGGACCATGAGAAAGAAAAATTATTTTCCACAGGAGATTGAATGGCTGACTAAAGAGAGCACGGATGTTGAAGTAAAACAGGTTTGAGTGAGAGTGAGTTCCAACACTTACCCGTTGTGTGACTCTAGGCAAGTAATTTTGTCTCTGAATCCCATCTCTTCACCCAAAGAATAAGGATAGTAACAATAACTTGTTTGGGGAGCTAAATGAGATATTATTTTCATACTAGACATTTAATGGGAATTTATTAAATGTTACTTCACCATTTTACACATAAAAAATAAAGCAGAATTACTAATAAAAAAAGGCATATGCTAAAGATACAAATAGTTTAAAGAAACATAATTACAAGAGTGATACATCCATAATAGATTTTTAAACATAAATTAGGAATATTAGATGCAGATGTAGAGAACAGACATGTGGACACAGGGGGAGGGGAAGGGGAGGTGGGATGAACTGGGAGATTGGGATTGACATATATACACTACCATGTGTAAAATAGATAGCTAGTGGGAACCTGCTGTATAGCACAGGGAGCTCAGCGGTGACCTAGATGGGTGGGATGGGAGGACAGTGGGAGGTCGGTCCAAAAGGGAGCAGATATATGTATACATATAGCTGATTCACTTCGCTGTACAGCAGAAACTAACACAACATTGTAAAGCAACTATACCCCAATTTAAAAAATAAATATCAAAAGAAGAATAAAAATTGTCAGAAGAATCATAAGTTCTGAGGATCTAATATATAGCATGGTGACTAAAGTTAATAATATGGTTTTGTATACATGAAAGTTGCTGAGAGCAGATCATAAGCATTCTCACCACACACACAAAAAAAGAGTTTACGTGAGGTGACGGATGTGTTTATTATCTTGACCTTGGTAATCACTTCACGATGTATATGTATACCAAATTATCACAGTGCATATTTTAAACATATAATTACAATTGCCAATTAGTCCTCAATAAAGTTAAAAAAAGAAAGATATCCCAAGCCTTTTGAGGAAAATATTTAAGAAGATATTTTAGAGGAAATCTTGGCCCAAATGTCAGGGAAAGAGACTTTTTATCTCTCCACAGCTGGATCCAAATAAACAGATTCCTTTTATAAGGCAGTGAATGACAATTTCTGAGCTCTCAGAGATAAACATTGGTCCAAAGAGATTTCCATAAAGTTTCTTTATTTTCTATTTAGGATAATATTAAACAACAATCAGCTATTATCCACCCTGGCTTCTCAGCCCTCCTCCAGTGATGAGGTTTCCCTACCCAATGTTTAACTGTTTCAAATGTCCAAGCAGAGAATCAAAACAGTCTCCTGCCTTAGCCTAAAAGTGGTTTGTCTATGGTCAGTCATTACGGGCACGGTCTGCTCCCTGATCCTCTCCTTTCGCAAAATCTACCTCCTTTTTTAATGCCTAAATTGACTGCTAGTCAAGATCCTCAATTATAATTTTTCCTCAATTAAGCATTGAGACAAGAGCTTCCTACAAATACAGAGATGTTTACAAATTAGCATGTATACAAAACTTCTCATGGTATTTATAATATAACCCATAAAGGCTAGGGAACACCCCATGATCTCTTCCATTCCTCATTTATAACATAAAGAAATTATCTCTTGGGGATGAAAAGCCCAAATTTTGCTATACTATGACATCCTAGTAATATTTCCAAATCCTTATGCTCTCAGATGAAGAATTCACTGTCTGGTGGAAAATAGCCAAGAAAGCACTTGATTCTGCAGGATTGTCCTAGAGTTCCTGGAACAAAGGGAAGTCAGCCATGCTTCTCTTTGGACTTCTTGTGTTTTACTGGGCTGTATGAAATATGATTCTGACCCAGTCTGCTATTTGTTTTTCTTAGAAAATTATTTCAGTTAGTTTGCTCTCTTACAGGGCAAATAAACCCTGAGTATTCGATTCAAGAGTGGTTGTAGTGAACAAAAACAGAGCAAATTTTGGTTCTCTGTCTTTCTGCTTGTAACTTTAGATGAGAAATAGTTTGCATATACTGCTAAGTAAAGAAAGAACAATATACAAAATTGAATGAATAGCATGATCACAACCTCTTAAATTCCATAAGAAAATGTAATAAAGAAAATATCCTCAAGTACATTGATTTGAGGGGTAGGCTTATGTGTTATTTTAACATTTTTTTAGGACACAATCCATTTAAAATTAAAAAATAAGTTAGATACATATTTAAGAAAAAAGCTCTACATCAATTCCAAGAATTGTGAAACATTTTGGATGCCATGACATCTGATATGTTTGGAAGTGGCTCTATGGAAAGTAAGCCACCTCTAATTGTGATTTGAAAGTAAGTAATGTGAAAATATCCCTTTGCCTCAGATTAGTTTCTCCACAAACTTTCATACAAATGCTTGAATCCCTGCAATTACAGTATTACTTTTCTGGACTATAGAAAATTTCTTAAAAAAAAAAAAGTGCATACTTTAGAAGGGGAAAACTATCTAACATTTCTTAATAAAGGTTTATAGTTGAAATCTTAAAAACAAAACCATGAGACCGGTATACAAGATGATTTAGTTAAGGTTCTTAATTGTAGGCAACCAAAACTACTTTAGGATCATTTAGGGAAAAAACATATTTTATTGAAATCTATTTGATAGCTCGTGCAATCACAAAGAAGATGAAAAACGAGGTCTGGGAAATGAGCAGGACAAAGGGAGCAAGGGTACAATGGAGAATACATTCTATTGTAAGTGACAGAAGCAGTGGCAGTAACATCAAATTCAATATTTAAGTGGGTGACAAACTTAGTCAAATGCTATCTACTAGCTAAAAGGTAGGTTGGAGAAGTGGGTATCTTTTTTTTTTTTCAGTTTCTATCGTGTAAAGTGGGCTCTCTCTCCTGCCAAACTTCATGACGTAAAAAATTCATCCACATGGGAGTTCAGATGATAAGCACCCAAATATTCACAGCAAATATGATGGGTCAGATAATAACATAGTGATTTAAGAGGGAGTTTTATGTGGGAGGGTACAATATATTATATGTCTTGTATTTGGAATCAAAGGAAATGGAGGTAATAGATATGGCATACAGGGGAAACTTAAGTCAAGCTTGAAGAATTTAGTATAAGGTTCATCTGTAAGATGTTTATGCAAGTAATGTTTGAAAAGATTATCCTTGTGGCAGTGAGAAAAAGTTAGACCTAGGAAATAGAGACAGGAAGTAGGATATCAAAGTCTGGCAATTATCAATGTTCTGTCAACATTTCACCAGGCTCTTCCTAATCATTCTTACCTTATTGCTTCCCTCACTTGTTATGTCATTCCAAAAAGGTCTACTTCCTGCCTCCTTATGATTAGCGGTAAACTAATAAACCTTCTAGAATTTATACCATTTCACATGGTTCTAAATTCTCAATATGTGTAGCTGCTGAATAAAGTACATATTATTGATATATATATATATATATATATATATAGAGAGAGAGAGAGAGAGAGAGAGAGAGAGAGAGAAAGAGAGAGAGAGAGAGACACCCATCTTTTTGAAAAAATTAAATTTCATTTTCCCTTGACCTACTTTAAATATTGGTTGCACCTCATTTTATACCAGAAGAATCTTCAACGAACTATTGATTTTAACTGCATTCTATAAGCATATCTCTAAGCAATGCCTTATATAAATTCATTTCACTATTAGAAAAGAGCTTTGTAGCAAATCCTTATGTATTTACTACTCCATTTATACATTTTATAAACTCTTATTTTTGATTGTTAATAAAGAGAGGAACATCTGTAATATCAAAGCTTGTTACTCTTAGCACACTTATATGGGACATTTAATCCTTCACATGTTTCTATGTGTCATATTAACTTCAATATGCCAGACCCAGTGTATTATGGGAAGATTTGGGGATAAAGAGGTTAAAACTCTTGATCAAATACCACTTTCCCATATACTCCAATAACAGATCCTTTCATTTTACCAGCTCAATATTTTGCTCAATCAAAACTATCAATACCATCCTTTTATTGTTTTGCACAGGTAAAACTTATCAATTTCTCCTGTAGAAAACCTAGCTTGGCATGCCTTAATATGTCAGTGTGCCTTTTAGAAATAGTATTTTAAACACCAGATTAAAATGCATGCATTAAAAACTTAATTTGTGGATAATACAAATTGCACTGTCCAGGAATACCAAAAATATTTAAAAACCAAAGACCAAAATTTTGTATTTTTGTAAAAATACAAAAAAAACAAAAGCAAAAAAATAGTACTATAATTTGTCAGAAAAGTCATGTTCTACGGACAATTTTTTATGGTATAATAAAATATGTGTTGACTAGAGTCTTTGCCCATAAATGTTAGTTTAGCTTATCTCAGTATGGAAATGTTTTTAAATAGAGCTTTTCTCAGCTACAGAGCTAAGGGGATGCAAGGTAGAGGCAGAGAGCAAGGGTATTGCTTTGTGTGGAATATACTTTTGAACTATAGACAATTTGGCATATAGACATGTTAGCCTCTGGTCTATTCTGTGTATTAGTGAACAATGGCTTTATCATCCAACAGCTGGGACACATTCTGGGCAGAGCAAAATTCTGTAAACTTGTGGTGTAATTTATTTCATGTATACATTATTGGTGATATCGGTGTAGGCCAAATGTCCAACAAAGGTCAGAGAGTTGTTTCATTGTTAATCTGGTTTAATGTTGAAACAGTTAGAAGTAATACCCAGGGGAAAAAAAGGAGGATGAAATATCCTTCTTCCCATGAGGAAGATCTGTTCTTTCATCTTAGTGAATTAGAATTACCCATGCTTAGAGAAAGTGAAAACATCTCATCCAAAGCTAACAAATTCCAGTAGATGCCAAAAGGGGCCTTTTCCGACTGCTAGCATTACCTATTGATGAGATCAGTCATAGAAGAATTTACAAAATGAGAGAGATAAGCTGTGGCATTATCTGACCTAATCCCTTTTTGTTTAGGCTAAACCATTCAGGATGGATGATTGTCTATTGTCTTGCACATCTCAAGAAGCCTATAATGCATTTCAGTATCTTATCAATATTTTCTGTTTCTCTAAAAATCATATTTCTCATTTCCACTTAAGGGAATCTCTTCTTGTTTAATAACACATGCACATTTATTCTTTAATATTTCTTCTTACAAGCTTCTTAGGATATTAGGGATAGGAATCTAATTAGTCCTTAACCCTTCATTCTGTAAGCTAAACTACCTTAATTCCTTTAACATTCTAAAAATAATATATTGCCTATTATACCAATTATTTCTCTTATTCTCTGAAAACAAACACCAGTTTCTTCATATTCTTTAAAAATGTGCAACCAAAGTTTCACATAACATACAGAGAAACTACAATATCCAAAGCAAAGAATGGATCTGGAACATGCATTTACAAGGATAAAGAAGTGGTAGGTCTGGTCACCAGAGACATGAAATAACCTAGCAAGAATTTTAATAAAAATTTTACAAATTATAAATTAAAATTCAATAATAGCATATATACTGAAGAACACCTTTCTTGAGGTGAAATCAAATTAACAAATTGTCATCTATGTCTTACTTGATGTAGAAATATTTTCTATAATGCAATTGCATCATTCAAGCACCAATTCTTACATAGTGGCCCTCAGTGTCAGGCCACCAAAGTTTTCTTCCTTCATGGTAATAAAGGTTGGAAAATGAGCATACCATACTTATTGTGTAGTTAATGGCTAAGACAGAGAAATATATAACAGCTCTGAGGTATAGTTAGCATTAAAGTAATGATAATGTTAAATCCACAAATAGCAAAGATGAATTAAGTCAATTGAATCAAGGTTTACTTTGAAGCTAAACAGCCAAAAATAAAATTTTGATATTTACGTCATCATCTGTAGAAGTCTAAACGTCTTGCAATGGTATCTTGAAACATTATAAAATAATTTTAAGAGTAGACATACTTTGTTCCTGTTTTCAGGAGAATATATCTAGTGTTTCACCAATGAATAATCTGCGTTCTTTTCTGGTGTGTGTGTGTGCGTGTGTGTGTGTGTGTATGTGTGTGTGAACATACATATTTTCATTTGGAGCAGGCATAGCATTGTAACAAGATTTTGATATCAGAATCATGAAATCTTTGGGAAATAAATTGTATTGGTTTCCATTATATGTAATAATGTATATATGCATGTATTATAAAATAAACATAAGCACAAAATACAAAAATATTCAAACAGTACAGGCGGGCATTAAATTAAAAACAGGGGAGAGGGGTAAGATGGCAGAAGAGTAAGAGGCGGAGATCACCTTCCTCCCTACAGATACATCAGAAATACATCTACACGTGAAACAACTCCTACAGAACACCCACTGAACACTGGCAGAAGACCTCAGACCTCGCAAAAGGCAAGAAACTCCCCACATACCTGGGTAGGGCAAAAGAAAAAAAAATAAACAGAGACAAAAGAATAGGGACGGGGCCTGCACCAGTGGGAGGGAGCTGTGTAGGAGGAAACGTTTCCACACACTAGGAAGCCCCTTTGCGGGCGGAGACTGCGGGTGGTGGAGGGGGGAAGCTTCGGGGCCGCGGAGGAGAGCACAGCAACAGGGGTGCAGAGGGAAAAGCAGAGAGATTCCCGCACAGAGGATCAGGGCCGACCGGCACTCACCAACTCAAGAGGCTTGTCTGCTCACTCGCCGGGCAGGCGGGGTCTGGGAGCCGAGGCTCGGGCTTCGGTCAAATTGCAGAGAGAGGACTGGCGGCGTGAACACAGCCTGCAGGGGTTAGTGCACCACGGCTAGGCGGGAGGGAGTCCGGAGAAAAGTCTGGACCTGCCGAAGAGGCAAGAGACTTCTTCGTGCCTCTTTGTTTCCAGGTGTGCGAGGAGAGGGGAAGAGCGCTGCTTAAAGGAGCTGCAGAGACAGACGCGAGCTGCAACTATCAGCGCAGACGCCAGAGACGGGCATGAGACGCTAAGGCTGCTGCTGCCGCCACCAAGAAGCCTGTGTGCGAGCACAGGTCACTCTCCACACCTGCCCTCCCGGCAACCTGTGCAGCCCGCCACTGCCAGGGTCCCGGAATCCAGGGACAACTTCCCCGGCAGAACGCACGGCGCGCCTCAGGCTGGTGCAACGTCATGCCGGCCTCTGCCGCGCAGGCTCATCCCGCACTCCGTGCCCCTCCCTCCCCCCGGCCTGAGTAAGCCAGAGCCCCTGCATCAGCGGCTCCTTTAACCCCGTCCTGTCTGAGCGGGAAGAGACGCCCTCTGGCGAACTACACGCAGAGGCGGGGCCAAATCAAAAGCTGAGCCCCGGGAGCTGTGCGAACAAAGAAGAGAAAGGGAAATCTCTCCCAGCAGCCTCAGGAACAGCGGATTAAATCTCCACAATCAACTTGATGTACCCTGCATCAGTGGAATACCTGAATAGACAATGAATCATCCCAAATTGAGGAGGTGGATTTTGAGAGCAAGATATATTATTTTGTCCCCTTTTCCTCTTTTTGTGAGTTTGTATGTGTATGCTTCTGTGTGAGATTTTGTCTGTATAGCTTGGCTTCCACCATTTGTCCTACAGTTCTGTCCATCCGTTTTTTTGGTTTTATTTGTTTTCTTTATACTTAAAAAACATTTTTTTCTTGATACTTATTATTTTTTTTTAAACATCTTTATTGGGGTATAATTGCTTTACAATGGTGTGTTAGTTTCTGCTTTATAACAAAGTGAATCAGTTATACATATAAATATGTTCCCATATGTCTTCCCTCTTGCATCTCCCTCACTCCCACTCTCCCTATCCCACCTCTCCAGGCTGTCACAAAGCACCGAGCTAATATCCCTGTGCCTTGCGGCTGCTTCCCCCTAGCTATCTACCTTACTACGTTTGTTAGTGTGTATATGTCCATGACTCTCTCTCGCCCTGTCAAAGCTCACCCTTCCCCCTCCCCATATCCTCAAGTCCGTTCTCCAGTAGGTCTGCGTCTTTATTCCTGTCTTACCCCTAGGTTCTTCATGACATTTTTTTCCCCCTTAAATTCCATATATATGTGTTAGCATACGGTATTTGTCTTTTTTTTTCTGACTTACTTTACTCTGTATGACAGACTCTAGGTCTATCCATCTCATTACAAATAGCTCAATTTCATTTCTTTTTAAGGCTGAGTAATATTCCATTGTATATATGTGCCACATCTTCTTTATCCATTCATCCGATGATGGGCGCTTAGGTTGTTTCCATCTCCGGGCTATTGTAAATAGAGCTGCAATGAACATTTTGGTACATGATTCTTTTTGAATTTTGGTTTTCTCAGGGCTTAATACTTATTTTTTATTTTAATAACTCTATTTTATTATATCTTACTTTATTTTATTTTATCATCTTTCTTTCTTTCTTACTTTCTACTTTTTCTCCCTTTTATTCTGAGCATGTGGATGAAAGGCTCTTGGTGCTGCAGCTAGGAGTCAGTGCTGTGCCTCTGACATGGGAGAGCCAACTTCAGGACACTGGTCCACAAGAGACCTCCCAGCTCCACATAATATCAAACAGCGAAAATCTCCCAGAGATCTCCAACTCAACACCAGCACCCAGCTTCACTCAATGACCAGCAAGCTACAGTGCAGGACACACTATGCCAAACAACTAGCAAGACAGGAACACAACCCCACCCATTAGCAGAGAGGCTGCCTAAAATCATAATAAGGCCACAGATACCCCAAAACACACCACCACACGTGGACCTGCCCACCAGAAAGACAAGATCCAGCCCCATCCACCAGAACACAGGCACTAGTCCCCTCCACCAGGAAGCCTACACAAGCCACTGGGCCAACTTTAGCCACTGGGAACAGACACCAAAAACAACGGGAACTACGAACCTGCAGCCTGCAAAAAGGAGAACCCAAACACAGTAAGATAAGCATAATGAGAAGACAGAAAAACACACAGCAGATGAAGGAGCAAGATAAAAACCCACCAGACCTAACCAATGAAGAGGAAATAAGCAGTCTACCTGAAAAAAATTTAGAATAATGATAGTAAAGATGGTCCAAAATCTTGGAAATAGAATGGACAAAATGCAAGAAACATTTAACAAGGACCTAGAAGAACTAAAGAGGAAACAAGCAATGATGAACAACACAATAAATGAAATTAAAAATACTTTAGAAGGGATCAACAGCAGAATAACTGAGGCAGAAGAACGGATAAGTGACCTGGAAGAGAA
>NW_021703779.1:105587866-105588521 GCF_005190385.1 Monodon monoceros | reverse complement strand
TTTGCAAATGAAGCAACTGACAAAGGATTAATCTCCAAAATTTACAATCAGCTCATGCAGCTCAATAACATAAAAACAAACAACCCAATCCAAAAATGGGCAGAAGACCTAAATAGACATTTCTTCAGAGAAGATAAACAGACTGCCAACAAACACATGAAAGAATGCTCAACATCATTAATCATTATAGAAATGCAAATCAAAACTACAATGACATATCATCTCACACCAGTCAGAATGGCCATCATCAAAAAGTCTAGAAACAATAAATGCTGGAGAGGGTGTGGAGAAAAGGGAACACTCTTGCACTGCTGCTGGGAATGTGAATTGGTACAGCCACTATGGAGAACAGTATGGAGGTTCCTCAAAAAACTACAAATAGAACTACCAGATGACCCAGCAATCCCACTACTGGGCATATACCCTGAGAAAACCAAAATTCGAAAAGAGTCAGGTACCAAAATGTTCATTGCAGCTCTATTTACAATAGCCAGGAGATGGAAACAACCTAAGTGTCCATCATCGGATGAATGGATAAAGAAGATGTGGCACATATATACAATGGAATATTACTCAGCCATAAAAAGAAACGAAATTGAGCTATTTGTAATGAGGTGGATGGACCTTCAGTCTGTCATACAGAGTGAAGTAAGTC